>NC_137786.1:154087700-154502700 GCF_963383645.1 Muscardinus avellanarius
CAACTGCCTCAACTCCTAGCAAAATATGACCAGCTTCAAAAGGTCTATTATGTCTAAGAAAGCACCTAATTTCTACTAGCAAGCTTCCCCCTATTATCAGAATTTCTAACTTTTTAGCATTCTCTCTTTTACCCTTTAGGTTTTATCATCATAGTATACTATTTGCTGTTTATTATGTTAGTTTTTATTAGAAGACATTTTAAGACTTTGTATTTGCCCTCATGGAGAACCCTTTTCTGCTCATTATTGTATTCCAAACACCTAGTAAAGTAGTTGCTTAATAAATATTTTAATAGTTGTAAAGTAGCTAAAGTAGTTGCTTAATAAATATTTTCTAAACAAAGAAGTAAATGCTAGACCTCTATTACTGAGGACACATTTCAACTTTAATCATTAACAATGGCTGTACAAACATAAGTGCTATTTATATTTTACATAAACACAATCAGTATAGAGGATTATTTGGTGGCTTCTCTCTTTCTGTATAGACTTCTTCAGTACATGTCTGCTACTTAATCGTTCTAGATGAGTCCTTCACTAATAAACTGTATAGAAAGATAAGGGAATTAAGGAGTGAATATTCCCCACATGTAAGGCGCATTCTAGATTACTCACCTTGCCACAGACAACATAAAAATTTGGAAATTTAGTTTTTTTGCGTGTAAAAATATGTGTTTAGGAAAAAATACAGGATTCTATAAGTAGAAAAGAAAGTTAAAAGATATTTAAAGGCAATTAACTATCTCTGTTACACAATCAAAATGCTATAAGGAGACAATTTGATGCAGATGTGGCGAATGGATAAAATTGGTTGGGTATTGCCAAACTCAGTTTATGTATAATGTCTCAGATTAATTAATAGTCATTTCCCCTTCATATTCAAACACATACTAATTAGGACAAAAAATTGAATAGTATATTGAAATACGTAACTTCAGGTCAGTGAAAGTATTTGGAATAAGAATATATTTCTGGGAATACAGAACAAATGTGGTATTTGAGGCCATTAACAGTATGAGTTGATCTATAGGTTTTGTGTATAGATGTAAAACAGAAATAAGTTCTAGGGCTTGGTTTTGAAGTACTCTAAAATTTAGAGGTCAGAGAGAGTATGAAGCCAGCAAAAAAACCCAGAAAAGACAGGGAAATAAAGAAAGGCTAGTGTCTTAGAGACCAAGGAACGAGAGTGTTTCAAATAGAACTATGTCCGTGATCTTGATAGATGAGGTAAAATAAAAACAGAATTTACTTTATAATTTGGCAATGTAAAGATTACTACTGATCTTAAAAATAACTCTTACTATAGCAACCACAACAAAATAGAAGGAATACAGTTTGAGAAGATATATATACATTTATATATGTATATACAGATGTATATATATGTGTGTATATACATATATGTCACAAATATGTGTGTGCATATATACACATATACAAATACACACATATAAAATATTAAAATAAATACATATTTATATTAAATATATTGTTGCTTAATAAATATGTGCATTTTAATAAATGCATATTTATTAAACAATATATATTTTAGTTGCTCAATAAATATTTTAAACATTACATATTAGTTATTTAATAAATTATTTACAAATTCATATATATGTGAGTATATCATATATGTGTATGTATATACATATATGTGTAGTTTATAGCCACTAGCTGCAAGCCAGAACACTTTCTTCTAATTGTAATTTAGTATCTATTGTTGACCAATGCCAATCCATTAGAGAGGTCTATACACATCACAATAAAAGTTTCCACTAAGTCTATTTCTTTTCATCTTCTCAGTTGTTACTTTCTGTATTTCAGCAGCATGCTCATTGGTCCCTTTATTTCCTCTTTTGCAGCTTTAAAATGACTTTTTTTCATTTTCCAAGTGTGATAAAAGAAATAACCAGAGCAACTTATTTCAGTGGATTTAAAAACTACCTCTGCTGAAGCATTATTATAGGAATTGAGGGTCTTTCACACTGAGAAGATGAGCTTGGAATTTGGGAGGAGTATAGTTTGATATCTACCGTCAAGTAATTGAAAGGAAAATAATCACTAAGATTTTCTGAGTCCCAAGGAGCCACACACTGAGATAGCTACTTGAAAGCCATTATCTCCAGTTTTCAAAATAACCCCTCACAATAGTTTCTATTTCGTCATGAACTCCAAAGCCATGAAAATTAGGACAGTGACTGAAAAAAAATGATAAATAATTTTTGGTTCAAAGCATGGACTTATTCGAGAGTACTTCATTGAATCCCAATTAAAATAGTGAAACAGTCTAAAGATATCCAGGAAAAATGATGTGAAGAGGGTTCAAGCATCAAAGATAGGTAGCTGGTGACTAAAGTTTATTGCATCATTAGAATTTCACACTTCTGTTAATTTTGGAAACCTCAGGATTGTTTGACAATTTGGAAACCGAATGACTCTATTTTCAAGCAATGTGTTAGAACCTTACATATTATGATGTTTTAGCCAGCTTTCATTTACTATCACCAATATCTTTAATAAATAACTTATAAAGAAAAAAGGTTGAGTAAGGCCCATAGTTTTTGGATGTAGTCAGGCATTGTGTGGCCCCTTGCTTTGGGGCCTGGAGGGAGGCAGTGTATCATGTTGGGAAGCCTGTGATGGGCAAAGCTGCTCACCTCATGGCCAGAATGTAAACTAGAGGAAGAGGTAAGGGCCAGAATCCCCAGACCCCTTCAAGAATACACCTCCAAGCCAGGCATGGTGGCACAGACCTGTAATCTCAATACTTGGGAGGCTGAGAAAGGAAGATCACAGGATAGAGCCCAGATATGGTAACTTAGCAAGACCAGCCTTCATAGTAAAAATAAAATAGTGCTGTTGGTATAGCTTAGAGGTAGAATTCCCTTGGGTTCAATTTCCAATTACACACACACACACACACACACACACACACACACACACACACACACACGGGAATACACTTTCAGTGACCAGAAGACCAACAAAGTCCCACCTCTTAAAGTTTCCACATACTCCCATTTCTGGAAACAAGACTTTAAGATACAGTTCCAGGAGAATATGTGAGAGCAAAGTTATATTAGGTACGTGGGTATCTACCAGAAAGACTGGGGCTACAAAATAACTAGGGAGTGAAGAAATATCTGAAATTTTGAAAACATCATCCAAATGGGCCTTGATCTTGTAGATAATACATAAGTAGAGAAATTGCAGCTAATGGAGGTAAAAAAAAAGATTCTGAACCAATAAATTCATTACTCAGAAAAATGGAATTTTTAAATATTACACCACAGACAATAGAAACTAAATTGTCTCCTAATAGTCCATATAATAATTTCATTATACCATACTTCTGTACACTGGAAAATTACATTATCCTTTAGTATGTAAATTCTCAGGCAGGTCTGTGAAAAGACATCCTTTTCTTCTGACTCCCAGACTCCAGTTATACTTAAATACTTCGTTTCCACACTGGTTTCTTTCTCAAGATCCTATACTTTTAAATATGCTCTTGCCTTGTCCTACACTTTTTTCTTCTTCATCTGACTCATCCTTAATTTGTGTAGTTTAGATAAATCACCATTTCCATTAGAAAACATACTTTTCATTTTTATTTGAGAAAGTGTAACTTTTTGTTATGGACTTGTTACAATAAGGAAATGCAATTTGTTTAATTGCCACTTTCTCTGCTGACAGCAAGAACTCTTTTTTTATTTTTTCACAATTATCAAATAACAAGTAGAAAGAACTAACACACAGTAAGAATCAAAAACTGTTTGCTGAATAAATACCATATACCCACTTGAGTTTCCAAATTTATTTGCAAAATAAAGCACCTAAATTTATTGATTCTTAGCATGATAGGAGTATTCAAACAATTGTTTGGTATTACTTGAAGGAAAATTATACATTTTTGCCTTATATCTTAGAAAATAATCTTTATTTGAGAAGAATTTACGTCTTAAGAAAGCAGTAGTGAAATCCTAAGGATTATCTTAGAAATACATAACAAACCAGATGCGAATACCAACAAAAAAGATAGCAATCACCTGAAGAATTCTGAAATATTTTGAGTTTGCTCTTTCCTAAACTTCTGTCTGTACTAATGAAATCACAATATTTAGCTCTTTATGATACTTTCTTTTGTCTTTAATATCTTCAGGACTATTTCTCTCATTGAAATGAAAGTTCTATAGA
This sequence comes from Muscardinus avellanarius, assembly GCF_963383645.1. NCBI lineage: Eukaryota > Metazoa > Chordata > Mammalia > Rodentia > Gliridae > Muscardinus > Muscardinus avellanarius. Next base: position 154,091,901 of record NC_137786.1, read on the forward strand.
GGAAAGGATTATAACACAGAAAAATATATTTTATGGAGTCTCTAATTAATGATCAATAGATTAGTACTTGATATTTCATTTATAAAGTTTTTTTAATATTGTGCGTAGTTAACATTTAATACTTTTAATTACCTAACAAGATTTTCAGCATGAACATTGCATGATGAAATCAGGAGATGCTATACCAAAATCGGAGAAACTATTTTAGGCAAAAAGTGGGAGGAGAAAATCATGCAAAGTTTAAAATATTAAATCCATTAGTATTGTAAAATGGAGTTTTTCAAATAGCAAGACCTATAGGTCCAAATGTCCTATCTTGACTTATGTTACAAATATATCGTAATTGCATCAGACTTTACAAAAATTGTTACCAATAACAAAAACAATAAAAATATGAGGGAAAATTTTTCCAGACTAGAATTCAATATCTACCCACTCTACCACGTAGTCAGTTTTAGAAATAAATACAGAATTGACAGAGGAGACTTTCATTTATGAATCTATTTCCAGAAAGGAAGTTACTAAAGCCAGGCATGGTGGAGCATGCTTGTAATCCCAGAATTTGGGAGGCTGAGACAGGAGGATCGCTGTTTGAGGACAGCCTCAGCTACTTAATGAGACCCTTTGCAACACAGAGAGACCTTGTTTCAAAATAAAGAATAAAAAAATATAGTGTAGCTCAGAGATAGAATATCCCTAGGTTCCATCCCCTTTGCAAAATGAGAAAGTTATTGAAGAATGTTTCATGAAAATAAAAGAGTAAATGAGAAAAAATGTCATAAAAGTAGGAAAGAAAATATTTTATGCAGAAAAATATTCCAGAATGATAATTAAAGTTAATTATTAGGTTCACAGCTATACAATAGGCCAAGATTAAATCTGTCCAGACAATAGCGAAAATATAGAGGAATTTTAGTTATATTTCTCCAAGAATTAAAATAGAATATAAGAATGAGCGGGTGTGTGCAACTGTATAGAGAAGAATTTTATAGTATGATTAGAGTTTAATTGACAAATGTGTATAGTTTAAAAAATATGAATTGAACTTTTAATATATTTGAGGTGGTATTGTATTAGATATTTTAGGACACATCCATGAACAAAATGCAAACTGCGATCTGCCTTAATAGAGCATGTGAAAAAATATGTGCTAGGCATTTATTAACTTCAAATAAAAATAAAACTAAACTTTGTACAAATAGAAAATATAATTGCAGTTCACTACACAGAATGGCTAAAAACAATGTTCACATCTCCATGATAGGTATACTCAATTAAACTTAAAAAATTGTGCCAAGTCTTTTAATTTTTTGAAAATGAGATGGGCACTGGGAGAGGGAAAATCAGTAAATAATATGGAATATGGAAAAAGTAAACAAGCAAGGAAAAATACCCAATATGTACATTGCTCTCCGTTCTCTAACATAGTTAATCTATCACATCAGTGAATCTGAGCCAGCTTCTCCTCTGAACGCTTCCCTATGCAGACTCTACACAGCTGCTACTGGAGTTAACATATGAAGTGATAGGATTATATCTTCCCTCAACCAAACGGGGATATAGTAAATATGATTATAATATAATAGAGATAAAATATTGCAAAATTAAGGAAAGAAAGGGATAGTCCTGAGGTATGGTAGAAGAAATAAGAAACAATTAGAAAAGAGATATAAACAAAGAAGGAAATAAAATTTTAATTAAGAAGTATTCTATGCTTTTGCAATTTTATTACTCTCTAAGCTAGTCTCTCTCCCAGGCCAGACATTATCAAATCCTTGGGAAGTCTGTAAATTATAAAATCTACCGAATACATATATTCATTTATGCTCTTTGTGCACTGTTAATCCCCTAATAAATAGTTTAAATAGCATGATATGATATATTGAGAAATCTATAATTTAGGAGTCTTGCCAACTTTAATTACTGATCAGATAAAGGAAAACATGTTATCCTAAGGATCCTGAAAATTACCAAACGACCATAAATGAACTGTCGTGAGATCACTGGACAGATGCCATCTTTACATACATTGCTGTATACACTCTTTACTGAGTTATGTAAAAGAGGAGCCTGAGAAAAAACAAAATGATGTCATTTGCAAGAAAATAGATGGAACTCTAATGTTATATATACTAAGTGGGATTAACCAGTCTCAGAAAGCCAAAAGGACTGTGTTTTCTCACATGTGGAAGTTAGAGAGTAATTGAGAAACAAAAGATATTTAGATAATTGAGAAGATATTCTAGTATAATAGTGAAAGAGAAATAAGGGAAGCAGGTGGAGGGGAATAGATTTGATAAAGAAAATATTTACGATAATGTTCTCTTTCTCTGTCTCTGTTTCTGTCTGTCCCTGTGTTTTTCTCTTTCTTTCTTTCTCTCTCTCTCTCTCTCTCTCTCTCTCTCTCTCTCTCTCTATATATATATATATATATATATATATATATATATATATATATATATATCTGTACCTGTATCTGTATTTATGTATATATATATGTATTTCGGTATATATTATATATATGTATATATACACACATACATATTTTTCTATATATCTATATCTCTCTCTACATATATCTATATATACTTATATATATGAAACTGTCAACATTAATCTCAGTAACATATACAGGGAGAAGGAAGCGAGTGTGTATGCACTGTGTACACGCATGTTTCTATCACTCTGAATTTTATTATGATGTATAATTACAATGCTCTCATAAAATATATCAAAATAAATAAATAAAATTTTAAAAATAAGGAGCCAGAAACTCCTAAAATGTATGTATTTCTTTTGAGATGGCCTGCATTCTCTCTTGAATGTGCATTGCTAGATTTCCTAAATAAATCCTTGTGCTTCTACTGACACATGTTAAAATTATTTTTATTTATGGATGTCAAAAACCCCTCTGACCCTTGGTAAAAATTCTTTTCTGGGAACTCCACAAATAATTCTGGAGATAGGTTTTCTTTTTTTTTTTCTTTTTTTTTTCATTTTGCAATTCTTTTTGATTTTATTTTTTATTTTTTATTTTTTATTGGTGCACTGTATTCATACATCATAGTGGGATACAAACTTTTGTAGACATACATGCACACATCGCCCAGTCAGCCCCCACCCGATCCCCACCCCATTCTCTCCCCATCCCTCCCTCCCATGCTTGGCTTAGTGGTTGACATCTAGTATTATAGCAATTTATCCAAAATTAAAAATGATAATCTCACATAACAGTTTCATTTGTCTGATACCAAGCTTTTGATGACTTAAAGATAACATTTCAATATTTCTTTTTACTTTCTTTCTTACCAGAGAATAATTTTTTTCTATTTTTTTAGGTGAAACTATCATATATTTATATATTTATTTTTCAGAAAAAAAAATCTATCTTAATATGAAAAATGGACTCTAGATACCCAAAACAATCTTGAAAAAGAACAAAGCTAGAAGATATATATTTTCTGATTTCAACTAAGATTGGTTATCTGTGGAGATTCATTATTTATGTTAGTCTTTTACCTATCTCTAAATGGTATTGTTTGCCTTTATTGTTGTTAATTTTTAGGATTTCTAGTTGGAATATTAATATACCTTCAGATATAGCATTTGGAAATATTTTATCCCATTCTATTAGTAACTGTTAACTCTGTTTACATTGTCTTTGGATATACAATATTTTTTTTTTATCTTTTAGGGAGTTTGTATACTCTTCTGTTGCCTGTGCCATTGAAATCATATCCAAGAAATCACTACCAATTTCAATGTTGTGAGGTTTTATGACCCACATTTTCTCCTAAAAGTTTATAGTCTTAAGATTTATATTTAGGTCCTTTATCTATTTTGAGTTAATATTTGTATATGGGATTAGGTAAGGGTCCAACTTTATTCTTTTCCATGTAATTATTATGTTTCAACAATATATAGTTAAAAGATTATTATTTCCACCACCAAATGTTCGTGGAAACCTTGTCAAAAATAACTTGACAATATAGGGAAGAATTTAGCTCTAGGCTTTTATTTAACTCCAATGGTTTATATATCTGCCTTTAGAATAGTACTACACTGTTTCAATTATTGTAGCTTTATATGGAGATAGGTTTTCTAACCATGATAGTACAAAGGAAAATAATGGAAGAGAGGAACACAGGATGAGAATTCTCTTTTGTTACAATTATATATGAAAATTTTATTTATCTTTTGTTTGCTTGTTTGTTTCTATGGTACCAGAAATTTAACCTAGAGATATTTTATCTCCAAGTTATATCCACATACCATTTTTATTTTTTGTTTTGGAGCAGGGTCTCCCTAGGTTGCTAAAAGTCTCAGTTTCTAAGACTCGTCTTGCATCTACAACCCTCCCAAATACCAGGATTACAGATGTGTGCCACCATGTCTAGCTGAAGATTTTATTTATTTATTTATTTATTTATTTATTTATTTATTTATTTGCGGGTCTGGGGCTGGAACCCAGAGGCATTTGACCTCTGAGGTACAACCCCTGCCCAATTTTTTTTTTATTTTGAAACAGGGTCTCATTGAGTTGCGAAGGGCCTCACTAAGTAGCTGAGGCTGTCCGCGAACTGTGATCCTCCGGCCTCAGCCTCCCGAATGCTGGGATTACAAGCGTGCACCATCATGCCCGGCGGAAGATTTTATTTTTAACAAAAATTATTTCAAGAAGATTAAATTGCTTGCAACTATTAAAATATGTGATTATTTCCAGCTCATTAATCCAGAGTTACAAGTAGTTCATCTGAAAATCTTTCAAATGATTATTTTTCTCATACCTTAAGAAGTCCCTAGTCAGCTGGAGCGTTCAGATTATTGAGGTGCATCGTTATTCACAGTAGTCACAGAGAGCTGCTTTATATATTGCCAACTACTGGAGTAGTTTTGGTAATCATTTAGCTGTCTTCATACCATCCTTCATGATAAAATCTAACTTTGGTCCATATATAAATATTTTAATTCTTGGTCTTGCTGCATGTTATTATGAAAGATATGCCCTTTGGAATAATGAAGTCTAAAGTTTGGATATTACCTAGAACTTACTCTCTATTAATAAATAATGACATTAATTCTATAAGTAAGGATATATCAAGCCAAATGTATAAACATTTCTCTTGTGTCCTCAAATTACTTCAATGAGAATAATATCTTCCATACACTTTTTTCTTCCTTATTTCATTCTACATGGAATCTTGTTAATTTTCATGCAGCTTGCATATGCTACCCTGAGATTTCACCTAATCCCAATTAAAATGGCAATCATTAAAAATACAAACAATACAAATGTTGGCTAGGATATGGAGAAGTAGAAACTCTAATACATTGTTGGTGAGATTGCAAACTAGTACATCCACTTTGGAAAACAGCTGGAGGATCCTCAGATGAATGGGCATGAACCTACCATATGAGCCACCAATACCATTTATGGTATCTACCCAAAAGAAAAAAAATATTCCAGAGTAATTTATGCATATCTAAGTTTATAAGTGCACAATTCACAATTTTCAAACCATGGAACCAGCCAAGATGTCCATCAACAATTAAATGAATTACAAAACTATGGGGTATGTACAGAGTTAAATTTTATTCAGCCATAAAGAACAAAATTATGTCATTTGAAGGGAAATGGATGGAACTGGAGACATGTTAAGTGAGATTAGTCACAGAAAGGGAGAAGTTGGATGTTCTTCCCAACATGTGGAAGTTAGGGAGAAAATAAGGCATAGGAGGAACTCTGGACAAAAGAGGAGAAGCCTTAGATGAGTGAAGAAGGTGACCTAACGGTGACCTAACTAAAAGAAATGGGAGGGGAAAGAGGAAAACACCTCATGGACTTGATTTCACCTACAAACGTATCAATCACTGTGCTGAGTACAGAAAGAAGGGAAGGAGGGAAGAAACAGCGTGGGTCGTGCTGAATGAGTGCTCTGTGCATGTGCGCCTCTACCACCCTGACCTTTATCAAGATGTTTGATTACGATGCACCAGTAAAATTTTTAAAAATAGACATATAAGTTTTGTAATTTATATATTAAATTATTAGCTTCTGTTTTACATTTTAGCTAGTAACATGAGATACATACTTGTCACTTGTGTTTAAGTCATTTGATTTATATAAAATAGTTGTTTTTATTAATCTGCAATAAATTAAATATTGATCCTAAAATTTCTTTCAAGTAACTTTCTTGAAGAACTTAATTATATTTTCTCATAATTTAAAAATAAGCAAGTTAAAAATTCAATTCAACTATTTAGTAAAATTGTTTTTAACTGCCATTATAATAAATGTTTGAATTTCATTTTTCTCACCACCCACTAGCAGATAACTTAGAAATGTAAGGTTTCCTAGATTAAACAAAATAACATCAATATACTACTTTTTTCTCATTAAAAATACACATTTGAGACTGTCTTTTATACACCACTATAACAAAAACAGTATATTTACTAAGACGAAGTTGAGTTGAAAAACTGTTTGTAAATTCATTGTTGGCTTGTTAAGGAAAGTGAATATTATTGTAATGACTTAGTGATAATTATGACTCTGCAGAGGGCATATCCTTAGGGTATTAATTTAACTTTTCCATAAGCAGGAGAAAAGCCCATATTCATCTCACGACACTTTTTATATTGTCAAAGATTAAGAACTGCCTAAGCAAAATCATATTTCAAATAACCATAGTAGAGAAATTGTAAATGTATTTTCTGCCTTTATTGAAAAGCTTCAGTATATAATACATATACCATTAAGCTCATCTGGCATTCCTCCTTTCAAATACAGAAAAGAAATCATTTGAATTGCATGTACTAAGCTCTTAACTGACAAAGTCAGTTTATAAATGCTATGATTTTAATGCATTTCACTTTTCCACATACCCGATGATCATTCAGGGATCAAATCTGGCAGCTAACAATTTGCCATTAAACATTCTGTCAATAGATTGTTCTTTTTATAGACTGTTGCATTTTAAAAGTGATTGAGCTAATTAAACACAACCGTGAAACTAAGCAGAGATTTAATTAACACTCTCTAATGGCTTTGGGAAGGACATTATTATTATCAAAAATGAAGTTGAAATAGCTCAAACCAGAGCACAAGCCATTAACACAGGCCTCCAGCAATACTTATTGCAAGACACCTTTCATTCAAATGTGCATTTCATTTTATATATGCCTCCTTTTTCCCCTCAAAACACTAAGATATACACAGTCATATGGTAGACTACTTGGATTGTAATCTGTCTTATAAATTAGAATAGTGTAAACTTGATAATTATTTTATTGAAAGTATTTTGTTCATACCTTATACTTAAAAATGTTCCCATGTTTTAAAATTACTTCTATGCCTCAAAGTATTAATTACCAGACAAATATAATTGCATTATATGAAATAATTCATCTCATAAAATGATAAAATTAAAACAAATGTCTAAAGACAGAAAGGGAAACCTTTAGATAGAATTATTACCTATACATTTGTATCTCTTGAATTTTCACGGATCATGGGCCTGAATTTCTGCTGCAGCTTTACAAATTTCAGTTGTAGGCAATTCAGCAGGTTAGGAAAAGTATACCTCTTGGAGCATACTTCAGCAATATGATACAATTATTACTGACAACTTGAGGCTATGGTACACGAGTCTTCTGAGGATTAATTTACTTGATTTCAGAATGGTCAGTACAGTTTTAAGTGCTTTACTCCTTTGAGAGCTACTATTCTAATTATTGTGTGTGTTACATGATGCAAATTCTGTCCGTACAATATTGCCACCTGTTTTGTGTGTGTGTGTGTGTCCAAAATTTTAGTTCCTATCAGCTTTATTGATCAAAAAGCCTTCATGTATCCTTATTTTGGATCTCAATGAGTCATGTTATTTCAACACCACTTATAAATATTGGAGCAAATAATAATAATTAAAATACAGTAAGAACTGATGTTGCTGCTTATGAGAAAGACTAGGCCACATAAAATGGAAATTACAAATGATAAAAAGATAGTAATTTACAGGAAAATAGATGGAACTGAAGAACATTATGCTAAGTGAGATTATTCAGTCACAAAATGTAAGAAATCTGGTGCTCTCCTTAATATGCAGAAGCTAGGGAGAAAATGGGTCATAGGAGGAACTCTAGACAAAGAAAGAGAAACCATAGATGAGCAAATAAGGCGATCTAACTGAGGGGGGTGGGAGGAGGAAGAGGGAAACTCCCTAATGTACATGATGTACATTCACAAACCTATCAAAGTCAATCAGTAAGCCAAACATGAGAAGGAGGGAAGGGGAGGGAGTGGGGTGAGGATTGTGAAAGGGCTGAGTGATGTGTGCATGTATGCCTCTACTATCTTATACTCCACTAAGATGCATGACTACAATGGACCAATAAAAAAAATTAAAAATATAGGTTTACCCTCACTTGAACATTATACCATTTATACATGTATTAAACCATCAAATGAAATACCGTAGGTACACACTTCAGTGTATCCATTAAAATTGTTAAAACATATCCAATATCTATATCTATCTATATATCTATATCTATCTATCTATCTATCATATATATATGTATATATATACATATATATATATATATATATATATATATATATATATATATATATATGTTTGTGGGTCTGAGAATGGAACTCAGGGGCCTTCGACCTCTGAGCTACACCCCTTTATCTATTTTTATTTATTTATTTATTTATTTAGTTATTTATTTATTTGCGGGTCTGGGGCTGTAACCCAGAGGCATTTGACCTCTGAGCTACACCCCCTGCCCAATTTTTTATTCTTTATTTTGAAATAGGGTCTCACTGAGTTGCAGAGAGCCTCACTAAGTACCTGAGGCTATCCGCAAACCGTGATCCTCTGGTCTCAGTCTCCCAAATGCTGGGATTACAAACGTGCGCCACCATGGTCAGCTTGTTTTTATTTTGAAATAAGGTCTCACTAAGTTGCGAAGAGCCTCATTAAGTAGCTGAGGCTATCCACAAACGTGATCCTTTGGTCTCAGCCTCCCGAATGCTGGGATTACAAGCATGGGCCACCACGCCCGGCTAAAACATATCCAATTTTAATATCATTATATATACTCTTAATTATATCTGATCTTTTCTTATATGACAGTAATTTGACAGCAGCTTTGAAATAAAGAATAAGATTAGAATACTGAATTTTTTTCTTTTTTGATATTTCATCACATATGGAAGAAAATTTTTGGCAAATAATAGATGCTAAATGAAACTCAATCATTTTTATAAAATAAAATATAAAAGTTTATAGAAAGACCAATTTAAATTGCTATATAAAGTCTGTGCTTAAGTTTATTAAAGATATTTTACTGAAAGAGATTCAACAAGTTATGGAAAATATGCAAATCATGTAGAAAGCAAGGTTAAAGCTCCAAATCAAACATTACATCTGAAGTTGTGCTTATTTCAGTTAAGGTAATAATTGGAAAGGATTTGTATTTAAAGCACTAGAAAAATCTCTCTCTCTCTCTCTCTCTCTCTCTCTCTCTCTCTCTCTCTCACACACACACACACACACACACACACACACACACACACACACACTGCAGGATGTTTAGTATTTTACCTCAAACTGAAAAATGAAAACATACACAAAAATTCTAATATGTATTTTTTAGTTGAAAAAAATATGAAAATCTAAAGGTTAAAGGTTCTAATTCTAGCGTTGCAGGGTTGCCTCCTAGCCTACCTTTAGAGGTTTCTTACACATTACACAGTAAAGACAAAAAATAACCTGTCTACTTACACCATGATTTTGCCTCAGAAGACTTCTCCCTCAGAAAAGAGACCTTTGAAATCTGATCTACAGATACAATACGAAAGGAAACCTTCAGGAGGTATATTAAAGCAAAAGTATAAACAATAAAAGGTCAGTAGATTTAAAAGGAAAATAGACTCATTACAGAGAAATACTAAGATAATTGAAGCAAAACAGGCTCTATAGTAAAGAGAAATAATTCTGGGAACAGAAAGCAATTTAAAACAAATATGAATCATTTTAAATAATATATAAATATCAAAAGATTATTGTAATAAAAAGGTTCTGAAAAATGAACATATCAGTAATAAAAGGAGCAATTAAAATTATGAAAATTATTACTGCTATGGTAATACATTGTGATAAAATGTTCAATTATTTTTATATAAGCTATCCCTCATTTAGGCTGTTTTCCTTGACTTGACTATGTTAATTAATAAAAAGCATTCAGTCCTCCTTCTAAAAATAAATAAATAAAGTCAATATATAAATGAGATCAATAAATAATTTTATTTATATTCCATACATGAATAAATTTTTAAAACTTTTTCATATCTAAAAATGACTTTTCCATTTGCAAGAAGATGGAAAGTCCTGGGGTACATTATGTTAAGTGAGATCAGCCAAAAAACAGAAAGAGAAGGGACATATGTTTCCTCTAATATGCCCAAACTAGGGAGCATAGGGGATACCAGAGGGACTCCAGATAATGGAAAGGATATCTCAGCAAAGTTTGATTGGAAAGATAGGAGAGGAGGAAAGCTGAACTTGATTAATGAGGGTCCACATCCGAATATGTGTAAAAGTATGAATATGGCATGGTTACCCTGGATAATCATTTGTGGGAGGGGGGGAGGGAAAACAGGGTGGGGGGAGAGGAACCCAAGTACAGTTTAAATGTATACCATTTATTTCAATAAAAATATCTATTAAAAATTTAAAAATAGCCGCTCATCAGTTTCTGACTGATGAGCGGCTATTTCCAAATAGGTGTAAAAGTATGAATATAGCAAGGTTAGCCTGGGTATTAAGTATCGGGAGGGGGGAAGGGAAATGAGGGGGGGAGGGCACCAAATACAGATTAAATGTATAACATTTACTTTCAATAAAATAAATTTTAAAAAATTATTTAAAAATTAAAAAAATAAAAATGACTTTTTGGAGGCACCAAGAGGAGGTGCATGTATGTCATTATCAACATTATTTACATTATGATGTGAGACTATAATGTACCAATAAAAGCATAAAAATAACTTTTCCAGGTATTTTTGAAAGCCACAGAACAAAATCTAGATTAAAGATAAAGACTTAAAAAAATATAGATATTTCCTGTCCTATGACCACAAAAGAAAAATAGAAGTTACACACACACACACACACACACACACACACACACACACCACTGAAACACAAAAATTTCTAGCAGAACTCTCAACAATTTCATGCAGCTGTGAATTTTCCTAATTTGTATGCAAGAGCATGCTAGTACTTTTACATCATAAAAGAGTACATAGAAAGATGCTACTTTCTCTTCATAGAACATAAGTAGTACAAAACAGACTGATTTCAAGTCATAATTGAATAAGCAGAAAAACTATCAATCAATAAAATGATAGAAAAATGGGGTGTGCGTGTGTGTGTGTGTGTGTGTGTGTGTGTGTGTGTGTTAGTTATTAGGGCTTGAAACCAGAAACATCTGAGAGCTATAACATCAGGCCTATATTATTTTATTTTTTATTTTAAATCGGGGTTTGACTAGGTTTCTAAGAGTCTCAGTACTTGCTACGGTTGTCCTAGAACCTGGGAATCTCCTGCCTCAGCCTACCAAGTAGTAGAATTACAGACAGGGGCCAGCATGTCAACCTAAAATAATGATTAAAAAAAAAAAAAAAAGAATGAACCAGGTATGGGGACACACACTTGTAATCCCAGCATTTGAGAGGCTGAGACATGAGGATTGCGGTTCACAGACAGCCTCAGCTACTTATGGAGGCCCTCTGCAACTCAGTGAGACTCTGTTTCAAAATAAAGAATAAAAAAATAGGGCTGGGGGAAGGTAGCTCAGAGGTAGAATGCCCCTAGGTTCAAACCCCAGTACCACAAAAAATAAATATAAATAAATAAATAATAAACTAACTAATCCTTCTATAAATTATTTTTTTAATTTCTCAACTTTATTGAGGTATAAGATTTTTTTTTTTTAATATGCAATGAGAGCCGGGCGTGGTGGCGCACTTTTGTAATCCCCGCCATTGGGAGGCTGAGACAGGAGGATCGCGCAGGTTAGATGCCAGCCTCAGCTGGCTTAAGAGACCGTTTCCAAATTAAAAAAAAAAAAAAAATTCAATGAGTGAGTGAGGCTAATATTATGTGATGGGTGCTTCCTTATTAAAAAAATAAGTTCACCAAAGTCTCAGATCAATATTTTCCAGAATGTCAATCAAGCTAAGAGAGTACAACTGTTCAGCACAATGGGCCAAGAATGCCTCAGAAGTGAAAGCTGCAGACAACTGTGGGCTTAATAGAGAGAGGCCAAGCAAGCTAAGAGCGAAACGCCTCCGCGCTGGCTCCCATGCACCTAGATCCCTGGAGCTGCACAGCTCTCTTCAGACCTCCCTGCGGGCCGTTTACTTTACTTTAGGGGATTGAGCAGTGCCTTAAACACTGTAGAGAAACTTCCCTGTTACGCACTCAGTTCTGGCTTTTAAAGCTTTCCTGCTTCACACTGATCACAGGTGTTGCATAACGACAGGGACAGAACTTTTATCACGGCCTATAGCTATTTATGGTTTTCTGACAAAATGTTGAGAGAGAAAGAAAATTACCTCTTTTCCTCATTGTGTTAAATATCCCTTGAGAGTTATTTTAATCATTCTGCAATTAAAAAAAGGAGTGTCAATATTAGGTTTAATAACCTGAATTGTTGGAAGAAAGGAGGTAAGCGATCCAAGTTCCTATGTCTGGATTAAATAACATCCATTCAAAATGTCTCAGACCAAGGGTTATACATTTTATTAATATGGAGTACTTATCTGATTTAGATGTCACTTTCTCCCTTTTAACTGACATAAACTTATTAATTGGTTTAGGAATTTGATGCAAATAATGCTTTATAGAGATCTTTGGGTTGAAATTTTTGATGTTTCGAGAATCTGAAAGAATTATTGAGTACCTCTATGTAAAGAATTGCATTAGCATTTTCCCAAATGATATGAGTCTATACACTGGTACGAAGCATATTTGTATTGAGATGAAATATTTTAATAAAACTTTATAAACAACAAGTATGTCTTTAAAAGAGAATTACGGAAAATAATTTTAGATTAATTTTTTTCAGTACTGGGCTGGACCCTAGGGATTCTACTTTTTTTTTTTTTTTTTTTTTTTTTTTTTTTTTTTGGTGGTACTGGGGTTCCTGGAAGCCCTTCTACCTCTGGGCTATACTCTCAGACCTATTTTTATATATTTTATAATTTGGAAAAAAGGTCTCTTAAGTCAGCACAGGTGCCTTCGAACCTGCAGGATCCTCCTGTCCCCGCCTCCTAAACGCAGGGATTACAAGCATGCGCCATCACACCCGGTAAACTAAAACCTTTTTAAGATGTGTCTGCAACAATACCTAATATTGCCCTTTTCATGAGATCACTAAACATACAAAAAGATTTGCTATGTATGGTTCACATGACAAGTTTTCCTGTATTTTGCTATATGATACAAATATAAGATTCAAGAGAAAAATTATTTTTTTTATTTTTGGGAATACATCTTTACAAAAGTGAACTACACTTACATTTTCTTCCTCAAATAAAAACCAGTTAGTTGACATTTGCTGCTAGATGCTCAATAAAGCAATCTAGAAAGTTTCTATTTCTTTCCTTCCTTCCCTCATACATTCTCTCCACCTCTTACATTTTTTCTTTTTCTAGAGAAGTGCTGAGACTGAATTCACAAGTATAATTCTTAAATTCAAATATATGGGCATTTTAAAAGTCACCACAAAATAAAACAACACCTAGCCAAACTCAATGGCATTTACTCCATTAAATCATGACTCTGAAATACACCACCCTGTTTAGTTACTGATAAACAATACTTTATTTTTGAATTGCAGTTTTTGCAATGTCCCATGCACACTGCATAGTTAAAAAAAAACTAAAATATATAACTTTAGAGTTTAAATGATTAAAACTAAATGAGACTAATTTGTCATTTCCCAGACCTATGTTTTTTTACATTGCTAAAAATGCTAATTAAAGTGATATTAAGATGTTCTTGATTTTATTTACATTTTAAGATATTTTGTCTTCATCTTTTGCAACAAAGAATTCAAAACAGTATCTAAATCTATGGCACATTTGAATATTTTTATTTTCATCGTTACTTGAACTCTTAGCTACTAATCAATTTTTGCTACCTACATTTTAAAGGATGATGATATAATTATTATTAAAATAAATTAATTTCAAAATTTCAACTTTCATTTTCAAAGGTGCCATACATTTTCTAGGCACTGCAAAATGCTAATTGAGTTAAATTGTTGATTTAGCAACTTGAATAAACTAGGAGCTCTTACAGATCAACTTTTGATGATGAAGTAGCTGAACAAAAGTTTGATCCCTATCCATTCTGTCGAGGAGAAAGCAAATGAAATCTACTGAGTCAAAGAAGAATGCAGTGTGAATTAATTAACTGGTATAAATTGACTTGATACTTCTAAATATAAATTTCATATTTGAAATAGGACTCTCGATGTATTTATTCCTTTTGTTACTGTAAAAATATAACTACAAACTTTTCAAATTAAGTAAGACATTCCGTGGATTGTAGAATAAGTCTTGGCAGAATAAAACCAGGGTCTTTGCTGCAAGGGTCGGGTTTCTTTCTAGAAGCTGTTTCTTTTGTTTTTCTTTTCCAGCTCATGGAGGGATTTTTAACTTCATTTCACTGCCCTCTTTCATCCTTCAAACCCAGCATCTTCAGCAAACTAAGCTTCTGCTTTTTCTTTCACTTGGAGGAACTGAGCCCACCTAAAAGATAGAGCCATCTTTCTTGTATTAGTTGCAACTGATTAACAGCCTTAAGTGCAAACTTCTTTTTTTCTATAAAGCCTAATACCATCACTTGATCTTAGGATTGGGATGTGGTTTCTACTTATCACACTAGAATACATTTTTAAAACAAACATTTGAATTAAAAAATAATTTTGGGAAATTAACCCGAGGGATATGCTTTTGAGATTGGAAAGCAGGGGGCTGATTATTCAGGGGTATACTATCTAGCTTTTAACCTAGATGGCCAATCTGGGTTCAGTTCTACTTGGGACCTTGATAAGATTGTATAGAATGTAAATTAGAAAGGTTTATCCAAGTACAGTCTGAATGTATGCCAATTTCAATATGATCCACATCAAAATAAAAATTAAATAAAATAAATTAAAAATATAAAAAATAAAAATTAAATGTCTACTTAAGGAATAGAAACAAGTATTATTCATATACCAGCTTTCTCTTGTTAGGTATGAATCAGTTGCACCGCCATGTTTGTTCTTGTTTTATTTTGGCTAAGCAGATTCCTTTAAAAAAATTCTATTCTATCCTGGCAGAAAAACGCTTGCCCATTTAGTGACAGATGCACAGTGCAGCCAAGTTACCATCAGGTTAAATATGCAGGAGATCACAGCAATGATTAAAGGTGGACCTACATCACTCTGTAATTCTTTGTCAAAAGTATATACAAAACTGAAATGGTTTTTCAAGTAAGCTATGTTGAAAACAGTATAATCAAAACTGAAACGATATGAATTGAACTTTGGGTGTTGACGGCTGTATTCTTTGTTTTATCTATAAAACAAGGATCATATGACTGGGAAAGTATACAATAGAAAAACATAAGAGGGTTTTCTGATATAACCAATGACTAATTCATAACAGTGCTTTTTAATTTCTGGTACTGAGGATGGAACCCAGGGGCTTTCTATTTTTTTGGCTATACCCCAAGACCTACTTTATATTTTAATTTGGAAACAGGGTCTCAGTAAGTTGTTGAGAGTCTCACTAAGCTGCTAAGGCTGGCTTCAAACCTGCAATCTTCCTATCTCGGTCTCATACGTACTGGGATTACAAACTTGGGCAACCACGCCTGGCCAAACAGTGCTTTTACTTATGGAAATCTAACTAATTCTAGAGTCTAGTAGGTAAAACATTTAGGTCATTAAAATGACGGAAACATTTAGGTCATTAAAATGGTATTGGAAAGCAGCAAGAAGTAAACATGACTACTGTCTACATCAGCTGATGTTTTTGATGATGATGATGTGGCATTCATTGTCTTTCTTTGTTATTCCTCACACGAACAACCAATTTTCAGGTTTAACTAAAGAGATTGAGTCATAGAATCAGAGCTGAATACAAAGTGGGACAGTTTGTAATTCTTCACTTCTCCCTGTGTTACTTTGCAGTTCCTCTAATTAGAGTGTATTTCTTCACTTTTAAGTATGTTGAACTTAGCTAAGTAACTTGATTGCCCCATGGAAATGGGAGCAGGACATATGGCATGAATCTGGACCTTAAGAGACCCTGTCTGTTTCCCTTGGTCTCTTTTGCATTTCTGTAATATCCATGAGAAAAAATCTGGCCCAGGTAATATGCTGTTCTCAGAAGAGTAAGAGGCACATGAAACATTACTGATCATAATATACAGATAATCCCAGGTAAGGTCACATATGATATGATCTATATGCATATACATGCACACATAAATGTGTGTATATATACATATATCAATATATTCAACTGATTCAAAAGACAGTGAGCATGAGAATAATTTGTTGTTGTTTTAAGGCACTGTGCTTTCTAGTAGTTCATAGAAGCACTAGAAATATAGAAGTCATGTTTTGTAGGAATAACTGAAACATAAGCAATTTCTCACAAACTTTCTATCATCATTTCAGCTTTAAATCAATCTTAAAACTAAATGAGCATCCAGCCTACAAAGTTCACTTTATGTCTTATCTAACTCATATAATCAATGGTATAAACATAGCCCCAGTTCTCAAATTTGAAGCCTTCATGTCAGATATGTTATCCTTTTTTATGGTGGTGGTACTGGGGTTTCTGGAAACCCTTATGCCTCCGGTTTATTTGGAAACAGGGTCGCTTAAGCCAGCGAGGCTGGCTTCGAACCAGCATGGTCCTCCTGTCTCTGCCTCCCAAGTGCAGGGATTACAAGCATGCACCACCACTCCCGGCAGATATCTTTAACTTCATTTGCCAGTAGCATTTGGTGATATTTTTCTGAAAAGATCAGGTGAAGTATATTTTTTCTGATCAGTCATCAAACATTCTAGATCTAGATTCTCATCATCAAAATTTTAAGTTACAGAAGCTGACCCTCTGACACTGCCTCCTGTAGCTGCCCTCTCTTTATAATCACCAAGATTAGTAGCATTGTAGGAATGTTCACCCTTCTCTCATTTCCTTTTACCTCTTTCCCCAATACATTAATATGCATGTCCACTGCATCTATTAAATATTTATTATGCAGTGACACCATGTTATTGAGATGGTCAGGGTGGAATCCAGAACACAAGCTAGAATATACCTGAATTAGATTATTTCTTAAAATTTATACCATATTGGAATCAAATCTGTTACAGATGGTACTAACAAAACTGACTACCATTTGATCTAGCAATACCAATTCCAGGTATCTACCCCCAAAGAAAAGAAATCAAACTACTAAACTAATGCATATGGATCTATGTCCATAGCTGCATAGTTCACCATTGCCAAACTATGGAACCAGCCAAGATGTCCATCAACAGATGAATGGTTTACAAAATTGTAGGATATATGCACAGTGGAATTTAACTCAGCCATAAAGAAAACCACAATTACATTATTTACAGGGAAATGGATGGAACCAGAGGACATTATGCTAAGTAAGATTAGTCAGTCACAAAAAATAAGAAATCAGATGCTCTCCCTAATATGAGAAAGCTAGGGAGAAATGGGTCATAGGAGGAACTCTAGATGAAGGAGATTCTATAGATGAGAAAATATGGTGACCTGGGGGGATGGGAGGAGGGAAGAGGGAAATTTTCTAATGCACATGATGTACTTTAAAAACCTATGAAAGTCAATCACTTAGCCAAGCATGAGAAGGACTGAGGGGAGGAAATAGGGTGGGAATTGGGTAAGAGCTAATTGTATGATGTGTGCATATATGTCTCCACCATCTGTATCCCATTAAGATGTATGACTACAATGCACTAATAAAAAATTGAAAAAATTTGACAGTAAAAAAATGCAACTTTTCTTCTCGCAAGAGAGTGTTTATATTATTTAGTTATTAACCAAGAAGGCAAGTATGTCCACCACCACTTTTATCTTTTATTTTTTACTCTGTAGGAAAAATAACTGCAGTATCTTTATGATATGCAAAATTTTCCACATATAGAATTGAATCATTAAAAAGCCTGTGACTAAAGTTTAGATTTGTGTCTATTTTGGTCAAACAGTTAGTTATGTCTTTCTTTTCATTTTCCCTTTAACTATCAGTAAGCATAATTAGAGCATTCACAACCTCAGTATCTAGAAGGAGAGCATATATGATCTTAATTTCATTTTGAATTTCTGTCCCATCTAACTTGCTGTCAACAGTGCCCTTGGTTTATTATACTCTTTTGAATCACGGTGCTGAAAATGTTGTATAACTAACTTCTCTATTTTTATCATGCTGAAAGGCCAGTTTCATCATAGCATTCAAAATCCTCTAAGTACTTAAGCTGATAAGGTTGCTGACCCTTTTTGTAAATGCTTTTTATGTGATACAACTGTTTCTTACAATTCAGATTTTGCAATTAGAGAGCAAATGAGTACTTTAATGTGAGGTAAGTATAGAGAAATACATACATAAGGAAAATGGGATGATATGGGAAGAAACCCTTAATTGTACTCTGAGATGGCAAATGAGAGAGGCACAGGAAGGCAGCAGAGAACTGTTCCTAAGGGCTCACATGGAGTTTGGCTTTTAGCAATAAGTGATTTTGTCAGAACTCTGCACATAATCAGAAGGTCTTCAGAACCTAATGTTTACCACAGAATTACTTCATTTCTCTTTTAAAGCATTCACAGTTTTATAATTATCTCCACTTCAACAATTAGAGAATAATGAAGTGAGTAAGTTAATCCCTGTTTCTAACATTATCTAGTAACTGCGTGGCAAGCTGAGAAGTCAACCCTTTTGTCCTCCACGCAGAGGATCAAGGGTAAGCATAAAAGGAACACAAGTGTGTGCCCAGGAAGGGCAAGTAACTCAGGTGATGCCCTTGCAGTGAAGTGGTAAAAGTGTGGCTGTTATTGAAAAAGGTATTAGGTTTTTTATTTTAATGTGGGCAACAAGATATTGCCAAAAGAAAATAGGTTAAAATTGTATTTTCTGGATTTCATATACTATTGAGTAATATATATATATATACTATATTATATATATTATATATATAATATTATATATATTATATATATAATATATATAATTATATATAATATATAATATATATAATATTATATATATTATATATATATTATATATATATTTATATATATATATATAATATATTGGACTCTTATAAGATGGGCATCCTTTCTCAACTTATACAGTATAATTGTAAGAACAATAAAAATATTTTTTCAATAAATCAGCTCCCAAAAATGTGATATGTAATTAAGAATTTAAAAATGTTGCTTTATATATACATATATGATCTCAATTACTAAAACATTTTATTTTTGTATATTCTAAGTAATCAAAAATTATATGATTTATAAATTTCACTATTTTGATCAAAGAACACTTTTTATGGTTCTGAGGTTCCTGGAAAACCTTCTACCTCAGGGTTACACTCCCAGACCTATTTTTTTATATTTTTATTTGGAAACAGGGTCTCTTAAGCCAGCGAGGCTGGCTTAGAACTTGCCTGATTCTCCTGTCTCCACCTCCCAAGCGCGGGGATTGCAACCATGCGCCACAATGCCTGGCAAAGAACATGTTTTTTTTTTTTTTTCTTTTAACAATTTTTTTATTGAACATAAATAGTATACATTTAAACTATATTTGGTGCCCTCTCCCCCCGCCCCCGTTTTCCCTTCCCCCCTCCCACCAATGGTTGTCCAGATTAACCATGTCTTATTCATAATTTTACACATGTTCAGATGTAGACCCTCATTAATCAAGATCAGCCTTCCTCCTCTCCTATCTTTCCATTCAAACTTTGCTGGTATTTCCCCTCCATTATCTGGAGTCCCACTGGTATCCTCTGTGTTTCCTAGTTTGGGCATATTAGAGGAAACATATGAACCTTCTCCTTCTATGCTTGGCTGATCTCACTTAACATAATGTTCTCCAGGGCTTTCCATCTTCTTGCAAATGATATAATTTTGTTCTTCTTTATGGCTGAATAGAATTCCATTGTGTGTATTTCCCACAGTTTTGCTATCCATTCATCTGTTGATGGAGATCTGGGTTGGTTCCATATTTTGGCTATTACGAATTGTGCTGCTATGATCATAGGTATGCATATGTTGCTGTATTTCTCTGACTTCAACCCCTTTGGAAAGATACCGAGGAGTGGTATAGCTGGATCATATGGTGGATCTATTGCCACCTTTCTTAGGAATCTCCACACAGATCTCCATAGTGGTTGAACTAGTTTGCATTCCCACCAACAGTGTAAGAGAGTAAAGAACATGTTTTAAATAACATGTTAGCATTCATCCTTTGAAATTTATTAAGGACTGCTTTGAAGTCTGGTGTGTACTAAATTATAAAAATTATACCGTATGTGCTCAGAAACCGAATCTTAGATTTTCTGGACATGCTAAGGATGAGGTTCTAGAGAGCTAGAAGTCAGTCAGATAGCTCAATAGATAATAGATAAATATATTGATATAGATAGTAATGTCTCTCCTGAATCAATATATTCTCCTCTGTTAAACTTATTTCTTGTATATTCAACACTCAGATTTGTCCTTTTGGTCAATTTCTAATCTGAGTTCCATAACTTCGAACCATCTATTTCAGAAATAATTTTGTGTTTCTCTTCTCCTTCTTCAAACGGTATTAATAATATTTTCTAGTTTTGCATGGTGGTGGTGGCACACTCCCGTAATTCCAGTATTTGAGATTCTGATACAGGAAGATCACAGGTTCAAGGAAAGCCTCAGCAAGTACTGAGACTACCATCCACCTAGTGAAACCCTGTTTCAAATAAAGATAAATTGGGGCTGGGAGTGTAACTCAGAGGTAGAATACCTTTAGGTTCAATGCTATTATAATCCACCCACATGAACACACACACACACACACACACACACACACACACACACACACACTATTTCCTTCACTCATTCCTTGCATAAGAGACTTAAAGTTATTCTAATTTTTACTTACTATATATGTTTATACTATTGAGACTCACATGTTAAGCAAGTTTTAAAGTTGATTTTTAAAAATAATTTTGATTGCCGGGCGTGGTGACGCACGCTTGTAATCCCCACGCTTGGGAGGCAGAGACAGGAGGATCATGAACGTTTGAAGCCAGCTGTGCAGGTTTAGGAGACCCTGTTTCCAAAAAAAAAAAAAAAAAAGTTCTGGGAGTGAGCCCGGAGGTAAAAGGGCTTCCAGGAACCCCAGTACCACCAATAATAATAATAATAATAATAATAATAATAATAATAATAATAATTTGGATTGAGCTGGTCATGGTGGCGCACGTTTGTAATTCTAGCGTTCGGGACGCTGAGACAGGAGGATTGCAGTTTGCAGACAGCCTCAGCTACTCAGTGAGGCTTTTTGCAACTCAGGGAGACCTTGTTTCAAAATAAAGAATAAAAAAATAGGGCTGAGGGTGTAGGTCGGAGGTAGAATGCCCCTGGGTTCATACATAGTACCACAAATTTTTTTATTGAAAATTACCTCATTCTATATTAAAGTGCACAATACAAACATTTTCCAATGAATATAATAGTTGCACAGACATAGAAATACAAATATAAGAAGCACAACAAGAAACATAACAATAAAACCAGTATAAATGGACAATAATATATCTAAAACTTCTTTGTTAATGTAGTGGGAAAATAGTAGTTAGTAAATTTTGCTGGTTCAACAGAAAGAATATAAAGTATCTCATGGCTGACAGCACATATAAAAAATGAGTTGATAAAATTCCAAATATATTAAAGATTTAAGCATAAATGAAAAACAAGCACAATGGAAAATACACACATGAAGAAAAACTAACATGCACTCACATTTAAGTTGGAAATAAAACAAATCTCTAGTGAAAAAGAAGAGTATATTTTGCTATACAAATGTTTATGATTTGCTAAGGTAAATTATAAAAATAAACAAATGACAAATTATATGATGTGGAAAATATGTGCAATGCATGTGACAAATGTAATATTAATAAATATTTCCTTATCTGGAAGTTATATTTAATGATTTCTCTGTGTGTGTGTGTGTGTTTGTGTGTGTTTGTGTTACTCAGAGAATTCTACTTCTGAGCTACACTGCAAACCCTAATTTATTATTTTTTTTTGAAACAGTGTCTAACTAAATTGCTGAGGCTGGGCACAAGCCTGAAATCTTCCTATTTCAGCCTCCCAAGAACTGGAAATACAATTGTAAACCACCATGTCCAGTTTTTAATAGATTATTTCAAGATAAATTTAGACTTAAATGCACATGAATGTTTTATTGTAAATCACTCCATACTTTAGAAAAGTACATGCAAAAATGTAACAGATATTTAATCACATTCAAATTCTATCTCTTCTGAATCCCTTTTGAATTGAGTTCCCTGACAGCAATTGTTTTCTGTGCAATATCATCCTCTGTGACATCACAATGTACAGAATAAGGGAGGACTGAAGTAAACAGTATTACTACCTATCTCACTAACCTGTAGGAAGAAAAGAGGAGAGGAACAGGGCGGGATGTGGAAGGAAATATAGCAAGTACTGTGTGCATGTATGTTTGTAATACTTTGGATTTCACTATGATGTATAATTACATTGCACTAAAATTTTAATTAATTAATTAATTAATATGGAATGGAAAAATAAAAGAACATAAAAATAGAAGCCATTAGTGCTTGCATTTATGTAGGGTTTGGGATTTTACAAAGACTTTAAATTTAGTAGCAAGCATAAAGAAATGAAATAACAAATGCTGGTGAGGATGTGGGAAAAGAGAAACTCTTTTACACTGTTGTTGGGAGTGCAAACTACTCCAGCCACTATGGAGATCAGCATGGAAATTCCTTAGAAAACCGGGGATAGATCCACCATATGATCTGGCTATACCACTCCTGGGTATCTTTCCCAATGGGTTCAAATCAGAAAACTATAGTAACATATGTATATCCATGTTCATAGCAGCACAATTTGCAATAGCCAAAATATGGAACCAATCTAGGTCTCCATCAAAAGATGAATGGATTGAAAAGTTATGGGAAATACATACAATGGAATTCTACTCAGCAATAAAGATGAACAAAATCGTGTCATTTGCAAGAAGGTGGAAAGACCTGGAGAACATTATGTTAAGTGAAATTAGCTACACACAGAAAGAGAAGGGACAAGTTTTCTCTAATATGGTCAAGCTAGGAAGTGTTAGAGATAGCAGAGGGGCTCCAGATAATGATGGGGAAACCTCCACTAAGCCAGGAAGAAAGGGTAGGCGAGGAAGAAGGCTGAGATTAATCAATAAATATTAGAATATGTGTATAAGTGTGAATATAATATAGTTAACCTGGACCCTCAGGGAGGGAAAAGGGGATGTGGGGACTGGAGGGCACCAATTTCTGTGTGCATATATGCCAGTGTAAACATTATTCACATTATGATGTGAGACTATAGTGCACCAATAAAATAAAATTAAACATGAAAAATTTTAAATTAAAGTAAAATATATGAAAATCAAGCAACTCAGTCAATATTTAAAAATATATATGACATTAAATTATTATCTAGATTCAGATACTGCACATTAAAACACCTTCCAAACTCTAGTCTATTTATAAATTGATATAAATTATAAGCATCTCAGATTCTAGTAAATTTATAAATTTAAATCTTATACGTGAACAAATATACAACCAAAAGCCACAAAGAAATGTGTGCAACAGTAATAGTAAGTCATTGAAGATGAAATTCTAATGCTAAATGTATAAGAAATTATTTTGAACCTTACTAGATATTGAGGAAATATAACTCATAATGAAATAAACTCAACACTAAAGAGACAAATAATCCAATCAAAAATGGGGTGGGGAAGGAATGGGGTAGGAATTGGGTAGGGTCTAACTGGGCAATGTTTACATGTACTATAGATGCAACTAAATACATAAAGCACAATATTTTAGATTCCCTTTAAAAAGTAATATATAATACAATCTGTAAGTATATATTTTCACATTTTAAAGACATCTTTATTTATCAGTTTCTTTTAACCCCAAATTTTAATTCTTTGTTTTCTTTTCTAGCACATTAAATACTTAAGTATATCCAGTATTTCAATCACTTGCCAGGACTGTGAATTTTGTGAACTGACTTTGTATATTGAAAGCTTATTTATTTCACAATATTGACTGCATTTATCTAAGAAAAAAACTACCATGTATGAAATTCACTTATTTGAAGTTACTATGTGATTATTTTCTATTTAATATTATTACATAAAAATGTCTGCCTGTGTATTTAATGCAGCATTTTACAGGTAATCTGTATTGGTATTGTCCGAGGTTTAATGGTTCCATTTAATTTTTTCAGTAGTCTATCTGCTTCTAAAACCTCTTACAGAGATCTTTCAAACACTAATTATAAATCTTCATTTTAATGTGTTTGGTTTGTCACTTCAATATTATAGTCTTTATAGTGTCATATGTTTTGCTTATTTCCTCAAACATATTTCTAATTTATGAATTATTTTTCAGTTCTGAAAAGATGCATGTCCAATATTTATAATGTATTTTTAAATTAAAATTTTGTTTTATTTTTTTAATTACTATTTCAAGTGTGTGTTCCTTTGAAAGTTGTCATTTTTTTGCTTTTTTAAACTTTTTATTGCTGCATTGTTAGTCATACATCTTAATGTAGTACAAGATGGTGGAGGCATGCATGCACACATCACCCAATGATCCCTTACGAAATTCCCACCCCATTTCCTCCCCTCCCTCCATATCATGTTTGACTAAGTTATTGACTCTGATATGTTTGTTAATGTATATCATGAGCATTAGAGAATTTCTCTCTTCCCCCTCCCATCCCCTCAAGTCATTTTATTTGCTCATCTATAGTATCACCTTCTTCATCTAGAGTTCTTCCTGACCCATTTTCTTCCTAGCTTTCACATATTAGGGAAAGTTAGCACTTTTTAACTTTCCCTCCTCCTCCTCCTCCTCCTCCTCCTCCTCCTCCTCCTCCTCCTCCTCCTCCTCCTCTTCCCTTCCTCCCTCTCTCTCTCTTCTCTCTCTTCTCTCTTCTCTTCTCTCTCTTCTCTCACTTCTCTCACTTCTCTCTCTTCTCTCTCTTCTCTCTCTTCTCTCTCTTCTCTCTCTTCTCTCTCTCTCTCTCTCTCTCTCTCTCTCTCTCTCTCTCTCTCGCTCTCTCTCTCTCTCTCTCTCTCTCTCTCTCTCTCTCTCTCTCTGGTGTGGTACTGGTGATTGAACCCAGGCGTATTTTTCCTCTGAAGTACAACCTATTTTCTTCCATAGTTTGAAACAGGGTCTCACTATGTTTCTGAGGCTGTCCTCAAACCATTCGCAATACTTCTATCTCAGCTTCCCAAATACTGGGTTGCAGGCATGTGGCACCACACCTGGCTTCTTACTTTGTTTCTATGCCTTCAATTTTCCCTATTAAATTTAAAACATATTTGTTGTAAAGTTCATCCCCTTAGTGTTATATTTTCTTCACATATTAACGATATAAATGCCTTTTGTTTGTGTCTTCTGACTTTTTCTCGTGGTGTTTAATTATGCAATATTTTAACAGCAAACTTATCCTCAGCATTAATTGAGTGCATATTCCATGCCATAGATTCTAGTGTACTTCACCCTTTAATGGTTACATTTGAATTTGTATTTGCCTTTGCTGGTTCAATGATATTATGTGTTGCCACACATCAGCATCACATTTTATTTTTTCATCTGAGGATCTCACATCATGAGAGAAGTGTGAAAAATCTAAAAACCTGTATGTGGGATAAGCCTGAGTTTTTACCTTTCAATTATGTCTTCGGTATCACTTCCAGGTTAGGTGAAGTTCTCAAGTGACAGGCATTTTGCCAAAATACATTCTCAAAAAAAAAAAAAAACCCAAAACAACAACAACAACAACAACAACAACAAAAAGGCATAGCTTTTCTACTCCTATATTTAGAGATGGGTTATCACTACTTAATTCTATGATTTATCAAGGTGATCAGTTTTAGTGCCCTACTAAACATAAGGCCAATATCTTTACTTGCTGTCGTATTGTAATTTTAAGTCCTAAGTCCTAGAGAGCACACATTTTACAATTCTTGTGCTCTTCTGGGTGATACACTTTGATCTTCTGCTTTCTGTATTTGTTCTTCTTTACCACTTTATTTTTTTTCTAGCCTTTTCTATATCTTAATCTTATATTTTCTATGTATTATAAATTGTTTCCTAACCAGTCATGATGGTGAACTCTTGTAATACCAGTACTTGGGAGGCTGAGACAGGAGGATGGTAGGCTTGCCCCAAGGCTCAGCTAGAGAGTGAAAGAGTGAGGACCTTCATAATTTAGCAAGACACTGTTTAAAAAGAAAAAAAAATTAATAAAAAATAGGGATGAGGGTGTGAGGGTATAGGTTGGAAGGAAAATGCCTCTGGATTTAATTCACATTGTCACAAAAAACAAATAGGGCAGAGGGGTATCTTAGAGGCAAAATGTCCATGATCAATCCCCAGCAAAACACACACACACACACACACACACACACACACACACACACACACACTGCATCTTATTCACATATTCAGGTTTATAGAAGAAATAGAACTTTGAATATTAAATATTAAATATAATCATACTTTTTGGAAATCTGAATCTGATAAAAATCTCTATGAACAGAAAATCTATGGTAGATATTTTGTAAAATAATCATTGTTCAATATATCTACTTTTGTACCAAATAAAGTACATACATAAAACAAAAGAAAAAAAATCAAGAAGCTTAAGTTAGGGTTAAACAAATCCTTAAGACTTTATGACCAGATTATCAATTTGTTTTAAAGTATTACACATAGTTTATAATTATGTATGATATATAAATGCCAATAAATAAATAAATAAATACCAGTAACATATGGAGATGGTCATTTATGTTAGAGTTAGCATTTTGGTGCTGCTATATGTGCATCTGTTTATAACAGATGTAACTTAATATTACTCTTTACTAAAGCTCCCTGAAAAACAAATACAACAGTAAATAATAATCTGTCATTCTGTTTTCAGTATTTATACCAAATAGGGAATGTTCTTTTTAAATATAATATTTCCATATGATAAATTTATAGAAGCATGTTTTAGTTAAGCTTCATAAACTTAGTTTTATTTATAGCTTGTTCAATCAGTATAAAACTTTTATTGGATACAAACTATTTCAAGTCTGAATGATAGATATTTCATCTCTTTAATGTTCAAATGGTACTTATAATATGACAAATATATTTTATAATTTTGGTATTCAATGTCATTAAACATATTTATTATTCATTTTAACTTCTTTGATTCACTGATGGTGCAGAGATTATTAAATTTCCAAGCTTTTGGAAATTCTTCAAATTTTTATTTTCCATCTTGATTTTTAGTTTCAATTTATCGGGATTGGAAAAGACACGACCTTACCAACCAAGTCTTTTTAAATTTGTTAAGTCTCATTTTATGGGAAGACATATGATCTCTACTGAAGAATGTTCCATGTACACTTGAATAATATGTAAGCTGCCACTGTTGAATAGAAAGTTCTGTATTGTCTGTTAGATCCACTTGGTCTAGTGGAGTCTTTAAGTCTACTCTTTTTATACATAATACAGTTCCTTTTTCTAATATCATTTCTTCTGTAATTCTTCAAAGACTTGAAGAAGAGGGAATAATATTAAACTCACGTTACAATGTCAAATTACTTTGATCTCCAAGGCAGGCAAGAACACTGCAAAAAAAACAGTCCAATGTCTTTGATAAACACAGACACAAATATTCTCAACAAAACACCAGCAAAAAAATTAAGTAGCACATTCATGAAAATTAAATGCGATTTATCCTTGAGGTGCAAGGATGGTTTAGTATAAAGTCTACAAATTTGATACAATACATACATATATATATATATATATATATATGTGTGTGTGTGTGTGTGTGTATATATGTATGTATATGTGTGTGTGTGTGTATATATATATATATATATATATATATATATATATATATAGTTATGGTGGTTCACACCTGTAATCCCAGTATTTGGAAAGCAGAAAGAGAAGGACCGTAGGTTTAAGCAAATGATGTTGTAAGCAAACAGTTAAATTGTCACTGTTTGTTAATGACACACTATTTTAAATAGAAAACTCTATAGGAAAAGGTGTGTGTGTGTGTGTGTGTGTGTGTGTGTGTGTGTGTGTGTGTTGTGTGTTACTGGAGATGGAACCAAGGGGCAATCTACCCTCCACGGGATACCTCCAGCCCTATTTTTTATTCTTTATTTTGAAACAGGGTCTCACTGAGTTGCAGAGGGCCTCACTAAGTACCTAAAGCTGGCCTTGAATCTTAGATTCTCTTGTTCCAGCTTCCCAAGTACTGGGATTACAAGTGTGCGTCACTACATCCAGTTGAATATATACATTTTTGAAAATTAAAAATAAATAATTAATATTAATAAGCATCATAATGGGAAATTATTTAATTTTAGGCCAAAACCAAGCCATGTAGGACATTTGAAATTTTTTTATGCTAGTAAATTAAAAAATATAATACATATAGAACTTTGATATGACAGGATAAATGTAACATAAAACATTTTTCAAATAATTAAAATGAAAATTGCTCCCAATAACTTGTGGATTTTTTTTATTTCTCTATAATAGAAGCCCATTTCTCACCTGTCAGACTGGCAAAGTATCAAGGTTCTGCAAGTGTAATCTGTGGACAAAATGTGAATAAAAGAGCATTGTCACATACAAATGGTGAGACTGATAGATTGAATTGAAGTTGGCCATCACTAGCAAAATTATATATTTAGTCACATTTAAACCAGCTATTTTAGCCGAATGTGGTGGCACATGCTTGTAATCTCAGCATTTGGGAGGCTGAGACAGGAAGATCATGGTCTGTGGCCAGCCTCAGCTACTTAGTGAGACACTTTGCAACTCAGTGAGACCCTGTTTTAAAATAAAGAATAAAAAATAGGGCTGGGGCCTATGTCAGAGGTAGAATGGCCCTGGGTTCCAACCCTGGTATTGCCAAAAAAAAAAAAAAATGGGAAAAAGAAAAATCATCATAGTAAGAACAATATCACACTGAATAAATTTTGCTTTAAGGGATTCTAAAGCACCATATTTTATTATTATTTTCTTCTTTTGTTTGTGATGCTAGAGGTTAAACTCAGGGGCATTCTATCTCTGAGCTACTCTTCTAACCCTATTTTATTTTTTATTTTGATACAAGACCTCATTAAATTCCTAAAAACCTCATGAAATTGCTGAAGGCAGCTTCCAAACTATGATTCTCCTGTCAGATTCAGTATATTTTTAAAATTAAGAAACCTGTAGAGAAAAAAAAATTTTTTTTGCTGATCTAGGGATGGAACCCAGGGGCATTCAAACTCTAAGTTACACCCCCTGGCCTAATGTTTATTCTTTATTTTGAAAGAGTCTCACTAAGTTGCGGAGGGCCTTACTAAGTAGCTGAGGCTGTCCACGGAAAGGATCCTTAGGTCTCAGCATCCAGAATGCTGGGATTACAAATGTGTGCCACCACTCCTGGCGAGAAATTTTAAAAGGTTTTTAGTACATCTAATTTGCACTAATATCGACACTATCAATCTTAATCCACTATTAGCATCATATAAAATAAAAAGTAAAATTCAAGATTTTCAGCATAAGAATAGAGCTGATTGGCATTATCAGGGAAATAGATGTGTTTATTATTCTTCACAGGCTTTGCGATTTTATTTCTTTTGATTGTCTGTCATGCTTCTGCTTTGTACTGACAGCCAATGCCTATGCATAGACACTATAAAAAATGCTGGAGTTAGCAATGGATTCAAGTAGCATTTTGGAGGGAGAACATGGTGAGATGCTCTTTAACCCCTCTTTTCTCCAGCACCTCCAAGGTGTACACCATTGTCAGTTTCTTTTTCTAGGATGTTTTCAATTATTATTGAATTCTTTTAGATATATTTCCAATAAGATGGTTCTTCATTGTCCCTTTGAACCATAGGGAATGTTTGGGTATTAGTTGCTCAGCCCTCATGTTCTCGTTTTCTTGCTCTCATTCTCTCTCTCTCTCTCTCACTCTCTTCCCTCCCTTCCTCCCTTCTTCATTCTCTCTCCTAATTTCTTTTTCATTCTCAAGGAAGATCTGCAAGTTCAATCAGATATCCAAGAGAAGATGAAGAATCCAGGCATCTCTATTTTCAGCTATCTTCTCTACTTACTATAAACCTTTGAGTACCTTTGTCATTTTGTCACTTGCTTTTCCCTCTAGCCATTTAAATAGGTTGAGAAAATGGTCACTTTCCTGAAGAATATATCTGTCCACAATGCCAATGTATCTCATTAAAGAATGTAGATACTGAAAGGCATGTTGGCTTTTAATTTTGAGTTCTCGAAGACAATTCTTGGAAAAGTTAGACTTCACATCCTTTTACAATGGTTATGAGGATAGCCAAAATTGATTTTTAATTAAAGGCATTGAGAAAGTAAATTTTTTAAAACTTCAGGTATCATTTTCCAAGAAAGAAAAAGTATGTATGCCTAGTAAAAGAATACCTGAGATAAAACATTCAAACTTTAGTAAAAAAAGTTGAAGTTCAAATTTATTTCATTGTTTCTATAAAGATTTGAATTGAATCCAGGACCTCATACTTACTATCCAAGAACTCAGCAAGTGAACTATACCACTATTCACAAAAATGGCTGAAAATCAAATTCTACATAGAGTAGAAAAAGGTTTTCTTCACTGAGTTAAAAATAAACAAGAGCAACTATAAATTTGCTCCTGTATTTTTAGTGGAATAAAAGGAGAGAGATAAGTCTTCAACAAACTTTGCTCCATAACATATGCTGATAGAAATTTAAGTTGCAAATTAAATTTTAATTTTAACATAATTACCTCAGAAAATTTTCTTTTTCTCCTCTGTTATGCTTTCCAATAATATTGTTACATTATTGTTAATTTGGAGAAGATTCTATTTTATGATATATTCTTAAGCCTATATTTTGGTGAGTTATTCTTAAGTAATAGAAACAATTCTATCTTCCCTACTTCCTCTTTGCCAAAGAGAATATATATATATATATATATATATATATATATATATATATGCATATATACATATATACTTTGAACTTCTGAACTACAACTAAGAGTAAAATTTGTACCATTAGTTCATATTGTCTAATCACAGAAAATCATTTCAAATTTAATGCATTTATACCTTTAAAATGTATTCTAATACACTAAGGGTAGAAAAAGTTCAATGTTTTTCACAATGATCTTAATTAAGGTCACAGGAATATAACCTTTTCAACATTTCTCTGTGAATTGTTTATGCCTAAAGGCAATAATCTTATGAATTTGTCCATTACCTCAGAGATCAAAGAGAACAAGTCATTTTGTTTTCAAGGAATTAGTCCCTTTTAGTAATCATTTTTATAAGTATCATCAATTCACCCTATCAAGATTAATTATTTACCCATCATTCTCCAGTTTCATTTCAGGTAATATATCATTACTCTCATTGTAGGTCCTCAATAAAAATTTGACAAGGAAATGAGCCAAAAATGTAAAGTTATTGATTCATCCTAATCAGCTAATTCATGTAAGCCTCATACCGCCTCATCTCTTCCTGTCTCTGTTTCTTCTAACACACTTCCACATACCACCTGAAAATGACAAGAATTTTAAGACAGCCTTACAGATATATTCTTCCTGAAATTTTTGTTTATAATGGTTTTTCTTGTGTGCTCCCTGAAAGAATATTTGGGCAATTTGATTTCTCTCTTTTATGTGGAATTACTGCTCCTTCCTCTTATTTATCCATAATTCCTTAGGTGTGTAGTCAAGCATCTAATTTCTCCCCAGTTTAAAAGCTATAGGTGTTTTTGGAAGAGTTTAAACCAAAAGAGTAAATGTGATTACTTGGTAAGGGGTATACAATAGAAAGAGAAAAGGCCGGGCGTGGTGGCACAGGCGTGTAATCCCCGCGCTTGGGAGGCAGAGACAGGAGGATCGCGCAGGTTCGAAGCCAGCCACGCCCGATGGCTTAGGAGACCCTGTTTCCAAATAAAAATGTAAAAATAGGTCTGGGAGTGTAGCCCGGAGGTAGAAGGGCTTCCAGGAACCCCAGTACCACCCTCCCCTAAAAAAAAGATCAAAGAACCACAGGGCGGGGTGACGCATGCTTGTAATCCCTGAGCTTGGGAGGCAGAGACAGGATTCTGCAGGTTGGGAGGCAGCCTCTCTGGCTTAAGAGACCTTGTTTCCAAATAAAAAATGTAAAATGTAAAATAGACCTGGGAGTGTAACTTGGAGGTAGAAGAGTTCCATCCCCAGTACCGAGAGAGAGAGAGAGAGAGAGAGAGAGAGAGAGAGAGAGAGAGAGAGAGAAAGAACCAAGTAAAGAATTTAGTTAATACCAACATTTTAGGAGTTACTAAAAATAGAAAATTTAGCATAGTAAAGCAAAATAATAAAAAGACATAGGTGGAAAACCAGAGAAACTAATAGCATGGAAACTAAGAGAGGAGATAATCTTAGAAGAGAGGTGGAAATGATTTTTGTTGTTATTGTTTGGTACTGGGGGTTCAACCAAGAGGCATTCTAACTGCAAGCTATCCCTCAAGCCTTTTTAATTTTTTTCTTATTTTAAAATAGATTCTTACTAAGTGGTAAAGGTTGGCCTCAAACCTGCCATCTTCCTATCTCTGCTTCCCAAGTACTGGGATTAGTGGCATGAGCCACCAGACCAGAGAAAATTAGGTGATTATTGGTGATCAATATGCCACAGGATTGAATGATATATTGACTAAAAAGAGTCATAGGACCAAAAATCAAGTATAATTTTGATGACATTGATGAAGCCCTCTTCAATGGAATATCACCTAGAGGAATTGCTAGTTCTGAATTAAATTTAAGGTGTCATTTTAAAATTTTTCTTTAATAGAAAATGTTTATCCCTGACATAACCCCAAAAATATAAATAAAAATATAGTCTAATCCATAGGAGTCTAAGGACAACTTTACTGAATGACTATCTTCAAATAGATATTAAAGTTTATAGTGGTTTGTATATAGTAATCAAATTTTAATACAATAACTACAAGTGAAAAGTATAAATGGTCAACCAGAAGTATAAATTGCTATTTAGTCAATGTGTGTGTGTGTGTGTGTGTGTGTGTGTGTGTGTGTGTGTGTGTTAGTTACTAGAATTGAACCCAGAAGATTTTGACCTCTGAGTTATCCCTCCTAGCTTTTTTTTTTTTTTTTTTAATAATCTCACTACTTTGCTGAGAGCTTTACTGCATTTCTGAGACTGGTCTTAAACCTGTGACCCTCTGTCTCAGCCTCCCAAATACTAGCATTACAGGAGTACACCACCATGGTCAGATCAACAAAAGTTTTGAATGGCTTCTATGTAACAGAACCTGATAGACTATACATAACAGAAAAACTCTTTATCTAAAGATAAGCTATTATAGACTACTTGAATTTGATGATTTCCATCATCTTAAATTATAATTTGATTATATAATGTATAAAATAATATTTTAAATTTTGATAATTTTTATTTAATCTCATAGCTTGAGAAAAAAATGCAACCAGTTTACGGTAATGCTGTCCTATTACTGAAACAAAATGTGACACGCATCGACATATATTGGCTTGACGACTAAACCCCAGGAGCTCACCTATATTAAAATTGAAACATGTTAGAGAGTAATCACGATTTTGTTAGTCTCTAATTTCCACTCTTTTGGAGGCCCAGAGTTTTTGTATGACACCTGGGATATGGGGTGGGGTATCTAGATATCCTGCGATAGAAAAACAGCAGAGGATGCTTGAGATCTACCGCAAGTCATGTCAGAGAATTGCTGTGCTCCTGGAAGATGTTGCTTGGTTTGAACAGCTGTACTTTTATCCATAATTTATTAGAGAATTGTTATTGAAAAAATGCCTGTGTGTGAAGCCACTCTGCCAGCTAATCCCTGAAGGACTCTTTACTAGGAACTATTACTTTAATGAACAAAGGTTTCCTGTGGAGCGTAATTGTGAGATTCAGAATTCAACAGGGCTTCATTCCTCTTCATTATCTGGTAGCTTTGTGACAAAATAATGAAAGTGGCATGATCTACGTATACTTTGCCATTTCAAATGCTCATCTTTCAAAACAATATATTAAAACATTGAAGAATTCATGGGAGAAAAGCAATGTCATCTCACACTTCAAAATATATGCATTTACCACCTGTTGCCAAAAATATGTTAGTACTACTTAAGTGTAAGAACAACTTCACTGAAAGACATGATTTCGTGACCTTTGGGTTCATACCACTCATTTCTCTTGTCTCTAACGTTGCTAATGTTTCCGATTAATAGCCCAGCCCATTCAATTTCTTAGTTATAAATGAATCTCTGTCATTTTCTATTATTCTTACCTGTTCATATACCATTATATGTTCAATAGTGTTTAATAAATCACAATATCACAGGGACCTAAAGATTGTCTCTGAATTTTCTTAAAACTTAATCATGCCAATTTAAGAGATATTTTTCTTTCCATTATATTCTCCAAAAAGTTGAATATTATCTGCTTATTCTACTTTTGGCATTCATAATTTTGCTTATGCATAGAGTATCAGTTAAAGTATTTAATTTATGAAATTTCAAATGTTTTATTTTTATGCTTTTTCTCTATATGCATTGCATATACTGCATTGTTTTTCTGAATTTTGCTTCTTTTTACAGGTAGTATTTTGTGTTTTGTTTCAGAATCTTTTCATGAAGAATAGATCTCAGGCCTCCTAGCTCTAGCCTACCAATATGGCCACTGAGGACAGATTCTTAACATTTCATATGGTTTTCCTTCTCTGTTTAGGTTGAATGCTGCAGGCATGTAGCTGTGTACTTACTAGCCCTGCCCATTAGATTGATTATCATATTCTATTCCAAAGTGTTAAACAAACAAACTACAAACATGCTTAGCATAAGATCTTATTAGATAACAAAGACTTTACTTGAAGTGACTTCAAATGAAACAAATACAGCCTACTTTTTGGCATTTTTAGATTCTCTAATTCAGGTGTAAAAATATTTTTATAATATAATTATTATTATAATCAATGATTGATTAATTCTATAAATACATATTAGATGCCTATCATGTGCCACATATTATTTTTATCTGTGGGACCCCTGGAGAAACCGGGCCCAGTAAGACGCTGGGTTCTGGGCAGGGGTCGCTCGCGGGGCACGCCAGCCGGGGCCCGGGTCGCGGGACTCTGGGCCCCGGGCCGAACTGCGAGTAGCATGCCAGACCCCTGGAGAAACCAGGCCCAGAACAGAAAAAGATAAAGAAAAATATCAAAGAGGAGGTAAGAAAGCCATTATGGATGCCAGGACACTGGAGATGCAGACAAAACTTATCTAAATGCACTGGAACTTATGGAAAAATTCGCCGTGAAAGAGGACTGCTATTTCTCTATATTGTTAAGAATCTCAGACATCACCTGTAAGGAGAGAGTTTAGCGGAGACGAAGGAGAAATGTGGTGTTGAAAGAGTTCTCCGCGATGGTGGTGGAGACTTATATTCAGGAGAAGCAGAAACCGGATCCTACCAACTTTATTTTTTTTGGAGAAATTACACCAAATGTCGAATGCTACCATCACGCATGCTTAGGAACACTGGACAACATTCAGAGTGAAAAAAGAGCCTGGGAAGGATTTGAAACGGTGGAGGCAGTGGCAATGCCAGTGGCCAATACTCAGGGGAGGCAGAGATCTGATACATTACACCTGGAACCTTTGAAATAATAACCACAGAGACAATGATCGGAACCTGCTGAGGGGTTAGGCGGGCGCTTGGGCCAGTGGCCGACATCGGAGCTTGCTGTGAGTCAAGGCCACTACTGAGGCCTCCGTGGCCGGGATTGGAACCTGCCGAGGGGTTAGACCAATGCTGGGGCCAGCGAGGCTGGCATTGGAGCCTGCCATGAGGCAAGGCTTGTGCTGGGGCCTCCGAGGTCGGGTCCAGAACCTGCTTGGGGTCAGCGAGGCCGGCATCAGAGCCTGCCGTGAGGCAAGGCCGGTACTGGGGCCTCCGAGGCCAGGATAAGAGCCTGCTGAGGGGTTAGGCCGGTGCTGGGGTCAGCGAGGCTGGAACTGGAGCCTGCCGTGAGGCAAGGCCAGTGCTGGGGCCTCCGAGGACGGGACCGGAGCCTGCTGAGGGATTAGGCCGGTGCTGGGGCCAGCGAGGCCAGCATCAGAGCCTGCCATGAGGCAAGGCCGGTACTGGGGCCTCCGAGGTCAGGATAAGAGCCTGCCTTGAGGCAAGGCCGGTACTGGGGCATCCGAGGCCAGGATAAGAGCCTGCCGAGGGGTTAGGCCGGTGCTGGGGCCAGCGAGGCCGGCATTGGAGCCTGCCATGAGGCATGACCAGTGCTGGAGCCTCCAAGGCCGGGATCCGAGCCTGCCGAGGGGTTAGGCTGGTGTTGGGGTCAGCGAGGCCAGCATCGGAGCCTGCCTTGAGGCAAGGCCGGTACTGGGGCCTCCGAGGACAGGATCGGAGCCTACTGAGGGGTTAGGCCGGTGCTGGGGCCAGCGAGGTCGGCATCGGAGCCTGCCGTGAGGCAGGACCAATACTGTGGCCTCCGTGGTCAGGATAAGACACTGCCGAGGGGTTAGGCCGGTGCTGGGTCAGTGAGGACGGCATCGCAGCCTGCCGTGAGGTATGGCCGGTGCTGGGGCCTCCGAGGCCAGGATAAGAGCCTGCCGAGGGGTTAGGTCGGTGCTGCGGCCAGCGAGGCCAGCATCGGAGCCTGCCATAAGGCAAGACCGGTGCTGGGGCCTCCGAGGCCGGGATCGGAGCCTGCCTTGAGGCAAGGCCAGTACTGGGGCATCCGAGGCCGGGATAAGAGCCTGCCGAGGGGTTAGGCAGGTGCTGGGGCCAGCGAGGCCGGCATCGGAGCCTGCCGTGAGGCATGGCCGGTGCTGGGGCCTCCGAGGCCAGGATAAGAGCCTGCCAAGGGGTTAGGCCAGTGCTGGGGCCAGCGAGGCCGGCATCGGAGCCTGCCCTGAGGCATGACCAGTGCTGTGGCCTCCAAGGCCGGGATCGGAGCCTGCCGAGGGGTTAGGCCAGTGCTGGGGCCAGTGAGGCCGGCATCGGAGCCTGCCATGAGGCAAGGCCGGTACTGGGACCTCCGAGGCCGGGATAAGAGCCTGCCGAGGGTTTAGGCCGGTGCTGGGGCCAGCGAGGCCGGCATCGGAGCCTGCCGTGAGGCAAGGCCGGTACTGGGGCCTCCGAGGCCAGGATAACAACTTGCCGAAGGGCTAGACCGGTGCTGGGGCCAGCAAGGCCGGCATCGAAGCCTGCCATGAGGTGAGGCCAGCATCGTAGCCTGCCGTGAGACATGACCAGTGCTGGGGCCTCCTATTCTGGGAACGGAGCCTGTCGTGAGGCTAGGCCGGTGTTGGGGCCTCCGAGGCCAGGATTGGAATCCTGCCAAGGGGTTAGGCCAGTGCAGGGGCCAATGGCCAGCATCGGAGCCTGGCGTGAGGCAAGTTCACTCCAAGGCCGGGACCAAAGCCAGCTTAGGGGTTAGACCGGTGCAGGGGCCAGCGAGACCAGAACTGGGGCCTCCCATGAGGCAAGGCCGCTGCTTGAGCCAGCGAGGTCAGGATCAGTCCACTGAGTAGCCAGGCCACTACTGTGAACATCAAGAGTGGGATCGGTACTTGCAACGCAGCATGCACAGAGAAATATCGCAGAAAATATAAATCAGACGCTTCTCTTAATCAGCAATAACTAGGAGGAAAAGGGCAACAGGGAAGAGGTTGACCTATAGAAAGGGCCCTATAGTGAAGCAACTAATGTGACCAATCAGAGGGTATGTAATACTTGAGGACGGAGCCTCTTTAAAAAGCAGGAGGTACATAAACAAATGTATCAAAGTAAATCACCAAAGAAGCGTGGGATGGAGGGAGGGGGAGGGAATGGGATGGGGGCTGGAGGAGGGCTAATTGGATGATGTGTGCTTGTATATCCTCTCAAGTCTTGTACTCCAATGTGATTGATATATGACTACAGTGCACCAATTTAAAAAATAAATTAATAAAAAATAATAATATAATTATTATTATTATAATCAATGATTGATTAATTCAATAAATACATATTAGATGCCTATCATGTGCCACATATTATTTTTATCTGTGGCAACTAAATATAGCTAATATAGCAGGGGGATATAAGAAATAAATAAATAAGTAGATTATTTACAAAGTCATATGGTGGTTTATTAAGGGACGTTAGCAGGGAAAGGACAAGAAGTACTAGGTATTAAAGATGTGTCTTTTAGATGGGATCTTCATTTCTCACTGATAAGGTGACATCTGAAAAAAACTTGGAAATAGAGTTCAAGAGTGAGCCCAAAGGATGCATCCACATTAGGATGTTCCACAAAGTGGGAATGGGAGGCAGAAATGCTCCACAGTGGGATTTGAGTTTTGTTTTTGACCTGTTCTTAAATTAATTTACAACAGGAAGGTCAAACACAAGTAGACATAGGAGAGAATAATCAGATATTGTCAGAGTGAAAACAAGGCCTAAGACCAGGCAGAGAGCTTCAACCTTGAAAAAAATGTATAGATACTAGAAAATTTAAGCACTGGAGTGACAGAATCTGATGTTGTATTATTGTGATGAAAATATCATGAGTAGTAGCAGACAGGTTAGTGCTGGAAGCTCAGGGACCAAACCAAATCTTATTGCCAAAATATGGAGTAATAATGGCACTTAACCTAGGGTCGTAGTAATGGAGGGCTAGAAATAATAAGATCTTAACATATTTTTAATATAGAGCTGTAACAGTTTGCTGAATGACTGGAAATTATATATAAAAAGAGAAGTAAATAAAGACTTAAGGCTTCTGGCCTGCACAATTCACACTTGCAAGTATGAAGTGGGCATTTACAGTGATAGGGAGGACAATAGGAAATACAATCCTGGCAGAAAAGTCATGAGCTTGCTTTCCAACATTTTACTTTTGAAATGTCTATTTTACATTTGAGTGGTGATAATAAGTAGAAAATTGAATATATAAGTCTGATTATGAAGGCCCACTTGACTCTGAAAATGATTCAGAGCCAAAAAATAATATGATGAAGCATTCCAAGCTAAAAAAAAAATGCAAAAAGCAATTATGATGTTTCTTAATGTTTGTTAAAAATGATGTTTTCTCACCAGGCATGGTGGCTCACGCTTGTAACGCCAGCATTTGGAAGGCTGAGGCAGAGGATCACGGTTTGCAGACAGCCTCAGCTGCTTAGTGAGGTCCTCTGCAATTCAGTGAGATCCTGTTTCAAAATAAAGAATACAAAATAGGGCAGGGGGTATAGCTCGGAGATCGAATGCCTCAGGATTATAGTCCCAGACCCCCATACGCAAAAAAGGATGTTTTCTAAATCTAGTGGTTCATAACTCCTAAACGCTCAGTCTTTGTATTAAAAGTAAGCCTTATTGTTATAATGCATTGTAGAGGACTCCTTATAGAGCACAGGCATTTGTATTATAATTTTTAAAAAGGTCTCTTTAAATAATTACAGTGTATTTTCTTTCAAATGTCATGGGTCACACCTTTATAGGAATAATTATAACCATTTTTGTAAAGAATAAGATTTGTATAAAATAAAAAATAAATATGGTATTCAGTTTCTTATCATATTTGCATCATCAACCCTCTCATTTCACTTTTTTACCCATTCAGATTCTTTGTTGTGAAGATACCTTTTTTATTGTTGATGGTGGTAGCTATTTCATTTTTAGTTTTCTTCCTTCATATGTTTCTTATAAAATTTATGATACTGTAATGTTTTGTGAAAAAACATTTCTTAATTATACTTTGTTAAAGTAGAAATAGTCATCATGGATATTTTGTGTGTGTGTGTGTGGTACTGGGGTTCCTGGAAGTCCTTCTACCCCTGGGCTATACTCCCAGACCTATTTTATACTTTTTTTAAATTTGGAAACAGGGTCTCTTAAGTTAGCATGGCTGGCTTCTAACCTGCGCGATCCTCCTGTCTCCGCCTCCCAAGCGCTGGGATTACAAGCATGCACCACCATGTCTGGCTCACCATGGATATTTCTGCTGCCAGTCACAATCTAAATTATTTTTGGCAAAAATCATTTAGTTTACTTTTCGTAATTCAGCTTTTCTCTTTTGCACCAAAACAACATGAGACAAAGTACATTAATGCCTGTTAAGAAGGAGTTACAGCTATCATACATTTGAAATGTTATAATCTGTCTTTATGTAGTGATTTTATTATAAATTAGATTTAAATAAAATTTGAATAGTTATTACCAAAGATATAATTTCTCTGATCATTTATTCCTTCTACTTAGAAATATGTAAAATTATATGGTTTTTTGTTTGTTTGTTTGTTTGTTTGTGGTCCTGGAGGTAGAACCCAGAGGCTTTCTACCTCCGGGCTATATTCCCAGACCAATTTTCTATTTTATTTGGAAACAGGGTCTCACTAAGTTGCTGAGAGCCTCACTAAGTAGCAAAGGCTGGCTTCAAACCTGTGTGATCCTCCTGTCTCAGCCTCCCAAGCGCAGGGATTACAAGTATGCGCCACCATACCCGGAAAATTAGATGTTTTAAAGTAATATGTGACCAAAGTTTATTTTATTTTCTTAAGGTCTATATATAAAGAAAAACAATTTAAAAAAATAAAAGAATAAGTCTGAAATGTAAGTAGAGTTCTGGAGCTATGACTATAGAAGTCATCAAGATGGTATATATATGACTCCAGATAATGGAGGGGAAATATCAGCAAAGTTTAAATGGAAAGATAGGAGAAGAGGAAGGCTGATCTTGATTAATGAGGGTCTACATCTGAATATGTGTAAAATTATGAATATGACATGGTTACCCTGGACAATCATTGGTAGGAGGGGGGAAGGAAAAAAGGGGATGGGGGGGAGAGGGCACCATACACACACACACACACACACACACACACACACACACACACACATATATATATATAGTATTGGTGGTACTGGGGTTCCTGGAAGCCCTTCTACCTCTGGGCTACACTCCCAGCCCTATTTTATACTTTTTTATTTTTGGAAACAGGGTCTCTTAAGCCAGCGCGTGAACCTGCGGGATCTTCCTGTCTCCGCCTCCCAAGCGCGGGGATTACAAGCGTGCGCCACCTCACCGGGCATCAAAATGATATTTTAAGTCAAGGAATAAATTTTGCATAGATAAAAGAAGTGGTCCAGAGATCACAGGACCTTAATGCTAAGGGATCTGGAAAAGAATCATTAAAAGAGAATGATAACGAATGCCTAGTGCTGTAGGATAGAAAGCATGCCAGTGATTTTCTAAAACCAACAAAAATATAAAGTGAAAAATTTTATGATAAGGTGTTCTTCAATGAAGTGAGTGCAAGAATTAAGCATTTAGATGGAGTATGAAGACCACTGAGTTTAGACAACTGAGATCTTTCAGGACTTTGCAAGAACAGAGAAACTGTTAGTGGTAGTACTAGAAACATCTAGTAGTAAGGCAGGCATTGTTTTGCAGAGAAGAGGGAACATTATTGTGAATGTGATGGACTCGAGATAATAATGCATAAAGTAGTGAAAAAGGATCATTGAAACAAACCAGCTAAAACTATTAAGTCTTCAAATAATCCCCATCTTTGTATGTTTGGACATGAGAGCAAGTTCTTCTATCCAAGGACATAATTTGGAACCAACTAATTGCTCTAGTTCTCCTAGGCTTTACAGTTTACCTTGGAAGATTTATAATTGGGATGAAAGATGCCTTAATCTATGCCACACTTGCATGTGACTTCAATAGGATTTTTGTAGTTCATCTGAAAGAATACTGCAAAATCCACCCATACAGTGAGGTCTTTGGGGGTTCCAAGCTCTCTGGTAGAAAGGAGAAAGAAATTATTTATTC
Organism: Muscardinus avellanarius; assembly: GCF_963383645.1. Classification (NCBI taxonomy): domain Eukaryota; kingdom Metazoa; phylum Chordata; class Mammalia; order Rodentia; family Gliridae; genus Muscardinus; species Muscardinus avellanarius. Next base: position 154,134,210 of record NC_137786.1, read on the forward strand.
AGATTTTCTAATAAATTGGTCTTAACTCTTGTGGCATTACCATGGCCTACTCCTATACCATTTCCTTCTCCACTGAAATTTCTTGAATAGGATTTTACTCTTATACACACAGAACTACCTCTTCGGCTCTTTCTAAACAACTTTCTTCCTTCTTCTCTAACGTCTGCTGGGGCTTGTTTAGAATTTTCCCACTCTCACTGTCTCTTGAAGTAGAAGTATCTTGCCTTTCCCGATGCCACTGTACTCATTCCTTTATATCATCATAAAACTATTTTATCATTTTCCCACCTTTGTATAGTATATATAGTGACTCTTTCAGTGGTAGTTTATTATATGACCATAGAAATTCATAATATATTAAACCCTCAGATCTTAACTACATAAGATCTAATAACTATATATTAATTTAAAGACAGAAATTTAACTTTCACATGGGTACAAGCATAATATGATATTGACATAAAATAGAGCAGAAAGATTCATGAGTTTATTAATAAGTTAATTAAATATGTAGTTTAATATGTAATTGAAGATAAAATTAATAATTCAAGAACTGGAATGTAAATATTTGAATAGTAAATTATTTCCATCATAAAACTTTTTATTTGCATTATATAGTGGCTTAGCAATTACACATTGCTTTTATTATAAACTATGCTTTCAACTATTAGGACTTATTATGGGCTTTCAAAATTACTACTATGAGGAAAGACCAACTCGAAGCTGTGATATTGTAGTATAGGTGGCTTAACTATGTTCAAAATGTACACAGAATATAAAATCCAGGTATTCTGACAAATCAATGAATTAATCAGAATGGTACATGCATATGATGATGTTCCCCAATTTAGAAATCAGGGATATCTTACAGAACATATTAAGCAAAAAAAGATGTGTTCTTGGAAAGTTCTTTACTTCAACAGTGATATAATCAATAATTAATGAGAGAGAAAGAGAGCCAGTGTCCAGAGATAGTATTGACATTTTCTGGTTTTTTTTTTACCTAATACAGTAAGCCCTACAGGTTTAACCTGCTAAGTATCTATTAAATCTAGCAGAAATTTTAAGTTGTTTTATTTTTTAATTTTCATATTGAAGATATGAATGGTTTACATATCATGTTTTCACTATTGAATCACTCTGAATTTGTTAATTATTTGCATCACTAAGTTATCTATCTTTACATTTCTTCTTCCTACTCAATATCTTTCATTCTAAAGAACTTCCTTTATCATTTCTTATATAACAAGTCTCTTGGAGATACATTCTTTTAGCCACCATTTGCCTAAGAATGTTTGTATTTTTCATTCTTTCTAAAATACAGCTTTGCTGGGTACAATATTATTAGTTGACATAGATTTTTTTCCTCTGTACTGAGAAATTCTCATGCTGCTCTTTCCTGACCTGTGGCATTTCTGCTAAGAAGACTACTATCAGGTGAATGAGATACCTCTGTTTGTTATTTATTCCTTTTTCTCTTGAAGCTTTGAAAATCTTTAATTTTTTTTAACCTTCGAGGCTGGATTATAAGGTATGTTGTGCTAAAATTAGATGAATTTCGCTCTTCTTAACCTGGATTGCTTGCGAAATCTGAGTAGCACCTTAATTTCATAGCTGAAAGGATATACACAGATTGGGGACGAGAGTGATTATGCCCAGTTCTACTCTGAGGTTACCAGTGATGGAAATTGGACCTCATGTTTGTCCCATTAGCACAGTGATTTCTGACTAACACTAAGGCCAATCTAGAAGCTGAGCTTTTTTTTATTTTTTTTTTCATACCCTATCTATTGTGGGCCTGGTACTAGGGTCCAAGACAAAGTCATGTGCTAGCTTTTGTGTCCTACTACGCAGTGAATGGAGTCCTGTTCCTAACTATGGAGCTGAAGTTTTGAGGAGAGGTGGTGAAGGCAATAAGCTACTTGGTCTAAAAAGTGCTGGTGGCTCAGTATGTGGGTAGCGCCCTGAAAGTAAGGACCTTTTGTTCATCCAAGAGTTCCACTGTGGCCATCCTGGGATTCTTTAAAATCTAGGGCCTGAACTTCATTCTCCCTCCCTCTTCCAAATAAAAGGCATTTCTTTCCATGCTCAGATGCTCAGAGTTGGCATAAGGATAAAGAGACCACATTTTTCCTCCTTGCCTTCTTCAAACTGTCTGTTCCTTTGTGTTGTACTAAAGGTTGGCACTGTAATCTCTCACCTGATGTCCTTAGCTGTCAGTGAAGGTCCTTTGGTATGTGAATAGCTGTTTAACTTCATGTGCCTGTGGGGAGGTGAACTCCACTGGATGTTTACAGCTATCTTGATAGACTTTTTTAAGTGTCTCTCTCTAATAACCCAAGCAGGTCAAATTCCACCACTGTCTGTTTTCCTAGTATCCAATTTAATTTTATTGGTATAGTTATTTAAGTACTATTTTCCTTCTCCAGTTGATTGCTTCAAAATTTTTTCAAGGTGGAAAAATAATATAGATTTTAAAGATATAGAAAGTGAGGTTCCAAGAAATTGATATTTCAACAAAGATTTTCTGACTCAAGCTCAGTACCCATTTTATTATACAGGTGTCTGAATCACAAATACACCTTTCTTGTCAGAAGGTATATTTCTCTAGATGAAGAGAGAAATATTAATAAGTTTAATTAATTAGTTATTAGGCAATAGAAAAAATCTTAGATTTGCAATTCTACATTTAAATTTGATATTTTTCAATAAATTGCCTTAGGTGTACCAAATATTTCACATAGTCAATTTACTCTTCTTAGCAATTATTCCATGATCAGTATAATTAGCCTCCTTTTGAATATTAGAATAAGTTCTTCTAAGTATAAATGCCTTAACTAATTTCAACATAATACAAGACACTTGTAATAATAATAAACTAACTTGGAAACTTCAATTAAGATGGTTCATTACAAAAGATATGCATTGCAACAACATAAATTTTATCTAAAGCATAAACAAACATATTTTTTACTGTCTCCAAAATTTCTGTGCTACTGGTATTAAAGTTGGATATCTATATTCTTTCTAAGTACTTCAAATAATTTTAATGTCCTATTTCTATTTTAGTGGATTTGGAAATTTATCATCTAACAAACCATAAGTAATTTGGATACTGAGAAGATAAATTTTGATGGTAAAAGATTAAGATAGGATGCGAAATTGGCTGAGTAACTAAGAAAGAAAGAATAGGAACTGGATGATCAGATTAGAGAAAATCAAAGACAGGGAAAGATTAAAGAAGAATATTAGCAACTTAAAGAACTAATTTAGGAAACAAGATTTTTATTGGAGAGAAAACTTAGCCTTACACAGTTTGACAATTGTCTATGTAAATTACACATAGGATCTAGTATATTAGGGTTTTTTTTTTAGTAATTTAATTATTGATGACATATATCTAAGAAATAAATTTTTAAAGAAAATTAAGGATGCAAATGTGTAGTACAAAACTCATTAAATGCAAGCAAAAATTTCCCTAATGAACCTAAATTAAGTTGGATACATGCAATACTTTGGATTACAAGTTGGTGGGAAAAAACCTAATATATTCAGTGTATGTGATGCAGTCATGTTAATGATGGTAATGAAAACCATAACTTCTGTAGGTCTTGACTTTTCTATTTTTAACGTTGCAGCCTTAATATTGCATTAGCATATTTTTTCCATTTAATTTAGAAATGCATTTCTAGAAGTTGTAAATTGACATGACACTACTTCTTTTGCTTGGTAGTAACACCATGACTTCACGATCACTGACTATTTAACACTATGAAAACAGGATTTTAAAAGAAGCTCAGGCTTCTCTGTGTGCTTGCAAAATGCTAATGCAGCAACTGCCTGGAGTCTGCAGCCTTTTTTGGATTAAGGAGTAAAATGAAATTGAATGTGCATCTTCTCAACCTTACTTAATGGCTTATAAATCACTTGTAATCGAAAACAAAAATGCTTCTGTTCTATTTTGCAACCTAGAATTATATACTTTTAAAATTTTTCCTCTGTCTCCACCTTTACTCAACAGACATTAATTACGTTCTGTTTAGTGCTGAATTCTATTAATTTTAAAGACATAGTCATAATTACAACAAAAAGGATTCTCACCAATCGGACCATCTAAGACAACTGAGTTATTTAGACATTAGGAATCTATGCCCATGGGAGGTAAAGTGATTTGACCAAGGTCACACATCCTGACATTTACAAAGTCAAGTTTAGATCAACCTCTCATAATAACCTGCTGCTGATTTTTTAAAAAATATCATTAATTTAGATAGGCCTGAGGATAAGTGTGTGCTTATGTATGTATGTATGTATGTATGTATGTATGTGTGTGTGTGTTTCTACAACACAAAAATGAATTGCGAATGGGGAAGCTTCAAATGTATTAAGAATTTCTATAGTAATGCAACTAATTGATTAGTTTTAGATTTACTGCTGTCAATTTAGCATACTTTGTCTCTGTGAATTCCATGAGTTCTTTTTTTATTGGGTTCTTTTCACATCGTTAAAATTTCTTCTAAATGTCATCCACTCCATTCATATGTGATAGATATTATACAAATGTTGATCATCTCTCAGTTCCTTTAGTTGATATTTTCCTCTTTTAACATACGTGCAATTGGACATGTTGGCAATGCTTGTAATTTTAATACTTGTGAGGCTGAGATAGGAGGATCCCAGCTGCCAGGCCAGCCCCAGAAAATTAACTAAGATCACAACTTAGTGAGACCTTGTTTCCAAAATTAAAAAAATAGGGCTAGAGATGTAGCTAAGGGGTAAAATATCACTGAGTTCAACCCCCAATGCCACAAAAACAAAACAACAACAATAAAATGCAGTGGTACAAGTCTCAGCAGGACTCCCAAAATGACCTCTGTTAATTATTGATTTACTATGCCTTCTAAGAAGTGTGTTATTGGTGTAATCATTTCAGCATAAATCATTGTAAATTTAGTTTACTTTAACTGATATATAAAATGTATATGTGTATGTAGTATAAACTTTAAAGTTGTCTGATCCCTCATTCTTTCATACCTTTTATTATTCAACCCTGCCAAATTTTTATTTATATACTGAGCTGCTACTGTACACCTACTTTGTGGAAATTCACATAGATATAAAGATGAATAAAACATATGTCCTACTTTCTTAGAAGTTCCCAGTATTTGATCTGCTTGCCCTGCCATTATATTATTCAATGCAACTTTTACATCATGTTTCCAAGTTACAACACAGATCAGTAATATGCGCATATCTATTACAATAACCATGCTCTCATTCAGTGCATTTGCCTTTGTGGCTTGTATCGCTTATTTTCATTTCATTTTTGTGATATTTTATTTTATTTTTGTGGTACTAGGTATTGAACTCAGGAACATTGTACCTCTGAGCCATACTTCCACCCCTTTTACTTAGTTTTTTTTTTTTTAATAGTCTTACTAAGCTACCACAGTCTGTCCTTAACCTGAGACCCTCCTGTCTCAGCCTCCTGAGGAATGGGATTAGAGGTATGCAGCTACCATCTCTCTTGGCTTCTTGTGTCTTTATTAATCTCTCCCTAAGTGAAGCAGTGCAATATCGGTGGGTGTTAAACAACAAGACTTCAGAGTCATCTTTCCTAAATAGACATGTGATTCTTTCTTTTTTATATATTCTGTCAGTGACCTTAGGAAAGACACATCATGTCTCTGAGCCTTATTTTCTTCACTAGAAAAAGAAAGTTAATATTAAAATATACTGCATAGGATTGTCAAGAAAATAAATTGAGTTATCATTTTTAAAACATGTAGGTCAATGTTTGACTCCATAAATATTCTGTGTTGTATCAGTACTAGTTATATATACATTTATATTGGTAATAACATAACAAAATAAAAGTAATGTATAAATAAAAATTATTAACATGCAGAACAAAAATAATGTGTGCTGCATTAATAATAGTGATTATCTAGAAAATTAGAAATAGTTACTTTTTCTCCTTAAATATAAAAAATCTCTTTGACTACTAATTTTTATTATAAATTATACAACTTATATTTCTTGAAATACCATGCAGTTATTTAATTGAAGTATTTACGTGATATTTGTACAGTTATCTTAATGTATATATCTAGAAAATTATATTTTATTCATAAGTTATATCTAACTTTTATGTAATATACTATCACTGAAGTGAGAAATGTATATAACATAAAGATACAGAAACTTTGTTTTAGATGATTAATATGACAAAAATTAAATCTGTATAAAACAATGAGTTTTTTCATTTGCATGTAAATCATTTTCTTCCTATTTTTCTCTCTTTCTTTCTTGCCTTTTTACTTGCCTCTTGTTTTGGGCCATCACTACAATTATTTTGTATTTTACATAGATATAACCATTGATATTCAAGTCTCATCTCATTATTATTTATATAAAAATTGATTATGAGTGCCAGTGTCAAATATAATGTTATGTAGAGCCTCCTTTTTCTTTCATTAGTTGGTCAAATACTTATAAAGATTATTATTTTTCTAACAAATGGTTCATAGATATCAGAACATGTGGAACTCAGTGGGCTTCACTACTTTCACACAGGTCCACATATTCAAGCCTCTCTTTAGTATAGTTATATCAAAATAGACTATGATAGATTATGGTGAAACAGCAAAAATAAGCTGAAGATATACTGAATTTTGATATAATAAATATGTGCTTGTTTTTATTTTGTTAATTATAAAACAAATTAATTCACACATGCTTTAACGCCTGTTATTCGCAAAACTCCTTCCATAAATGTGGTTATTAGATGATGAATCATTATGAAAAAACCAAACAAAATTTTGATTTGGGTTTTGCCTCCATAAAGTTTTCTGTTCTGGATAAAGCAAATCACAAATGTAACTCTCAAGTATCACAATGAATATATAGACAGACAAATTTCTATCTATCATCCTTTACCTATCTGTCTATCTATATATCATCCCTATCAATTAATGTTTTGCAGTACTGGAAATTGAAGCCAGTGGTACCCTAACACTGAGCTAAGTTGCTAATTCTTTTTTTTTTTTAATTTTATTTTAAGATAGGGTCTTGCTAAGTTGCCAAGACAGGCTTGACATTGTGATCCTCCTCTCTCAGCCTCTTTAGTAGCTGGGACTACAGGCCTTTACCACCCCACCACGCTGTAGTAAATAAAATTTAATTTTTTTGGAGGGGTGGTACTGGGGGTGGAATCCAGAGGCTTTCTACCTCCGGGCTATACCTCCAGACCTATTTTATACTTTATTTCGAAACAGGGTCTCACTAAGTTGCTGAGAGCTTCACTAAGTAGCTGAGGCTGGCTTCAGACCTGCGCGATCCTCCTGTCTCAGCCTCCCAAGCACGGGGATTACAAGCGTGCGCCACCACGCCCGGCAAAATTTAATTTTAATTAAATGAAATTTCCTGAAGTTGTCTTTATAGTTCAAATACAAATAGCCATTGTTTGGTTTGTTAGAAAAGTTAGCCAAATTATCTATTTTTAATATAGTAGATAGTAGACAGCAGAAAATGATAGTAGATATTTGTATAAGTTTTATTTCTTTACGTGTCACCCTAGGAATAATCGTGATATTTGCATAATGTACAAGATGTAAAACATCTTTATGTTTATCTCTTGCCTAGTAATAGTAAATTATTCACTCATTCGTATGAGTTTTGTCAAATGTAATAAAATACTTTTAGAATTAATCAAACCATAGATGATATAAATCAATGAAATGTTAAGATTGAGACAAAAAATAACAATTCTGTAGAAAAGTTTAGTTTATGTTTTACCAAAAGGTACTGAATAGTGTTTCCAGTAATACCTAAGCAACACTTCACAATTAGTTCTCTAAAGCTATTCCTTGAATAATTTTTAGTGAAATTAAGTAAAATGTAGATAGAGGGGGTATTTAGCATAACCTGGCCAAAATTGGAATGGATTAAAAGAGAGAATTAAATTGTGACTGCTGTATATGTAATATGCATACGAAAATTATTTTATGTCATTTGTGTAAGTTTAAGTCAATTTTCTGTTCTATGAAACTGTAAATTGATGATTTTTAAAAATTAGTATAAGATAAAAATCAATGTCTAAGTCTTCGTTTACCCATTATGCCATTCAGGTCTTCATCTTCTTCCTTTATTAATTTGTTTGTTTGTTTGTTTGTTTGTTTGTTTGTTTGTTTTGCGGGTCTGGGGATGGAACCCAGGGGCATTTGACCTCCGAGCTATACCCCCTGCCCTATTTTTTTATTCTTTATTTTGAAACCGGGTCTCACTGAGTTGCAGAGGGCCTCACTAAGTAGCTGAGGCTGTCTGCGAACCACGATCCTCCAGGTCTCAGCATCCCGAATGCTGGGATTATAAGCGTGCGCCACCACACCCGGCTCTTCCTTTATTTTAAAGTGTTCATTTCTTGAGCTCAGTACTTGATCCACTTTTCAGTGTTTGGCGTTAGGTAAATTTTTTTTCTTATTTTTTAAACTGTGATTATATTAGGGAAATCAGAGTCAAAAAATCCTAATTTTTATTTCCAAGGTTGATTCAGTACTGAAACATAAACATCAGGATGAATGGATTGACTGTCCACAGTTTAAACATTCATTGCTTGTTGCTAATTATAATGAAAAATCATATATGGATGATGCTGAATGTTAACATTGACTTTTCAATGACAACGGAACTCCAGATGATTGTCCCTGCCAATCTTATTCATTCCATCTCCTTTTCCAGGGAGATGCTAATACGTCCCCTGTGATGTGAAGACTAGTACCCAGGAACCCCTTAAGAAAAATTGCTACACTATGAAAAGGGTTATAATTTTTAGAAGTAATCTCTTATATTAACCTGAGAAGAACACCAAAACACAGAAAAAAATAAATCAATATGGAAAAGTCAAGGAGCTGTGCTGTAAACTTCGCTGAGCCATAGAATCCAGCCTGTGTGATGTCTGCTTTCTCTCTGGACTTATTATTATGTAAGGCAATTAATTTCTACCTTGAGTATAAATTTGTCATATAAGCTTCAAAATATCCTTGCTAGGGTCAAAATAAATTTTTATTTTTAAGCAATCTTATTGTCTTTTTCCTTTCTTCTCTCTGGGAAGTATTATACAATACTTCTAGATTTCTAGTGCAAGACTAATTATCAAATAACCAAGTATAACCATGCCAATTTTTATGCTACCAATAGAGATGAAATAAGATATTTGGACTTCATAAAAAGTAATATCATTTGGTTGTACATAATAATTAGACACTACTAAATTGTGACTGAAATATTGGTTATTTAGGTCATTTAACGAGTGAATCTTTCCGTTTTCAGTATGATGGCATCTATAAGCAAAACAGCTTAAATTTAACTGCATTTTTATGAATCCTTATTAATGGTTTAACAAGATGTGAAACAATCACAACAATGATCACATTTACAACCCCATTAACTACTGATTGGCAGATAAATGCTAATTTGTATGCTGTGATAAATCTTATTCTAGTATCAAAAATATACTCATTAAACCACTGATACAAAGTGGATTTTTAAATAATTTCTATTAAATTGTTAATCTACAACTAAAATAAAATTAATAAATACTAGCTATACAAATTTATGTTGCTTATATGAGTTTTTTTTAAAGGGAGACTGTGACATTCTCTCTAAATATATGCTCAAATACAAACACTTAATGGACATATATACATGCTACGATATGGAGACAGAAAGATCTTTCTCACCTTATGTTAATTTCTATACCTATAATTATAAATATGCAATGTATACAACAAGCACTTAATCTATTCATTTTTATGTGCTTGTAATGTCAGTGTTACTCATTTCCAATTTGTGCTGCATAATGTAAGACCGATATCTGAATGAATTATTGTTATGCATTTTAAAATTATTAGTTTAAATTCTTATTCTTAAAATTATCAGGAAAGAAAATATTTATTTTTATTTCATAGATATTTTGTATATGGTGCTAATAAATGCACTAGATTTTTTGTTTATTCATTCCTTTAAGCAGATTAGCAATAAATATATAGCCAGACATGGCGGCACACACTTGTAATCCCAGGACTTGGGTGACTGAGACAGGAGAATTGTGTAGGTTCAAAGCCAGCCTCAGCTACTTAGTGAAGCCCTATTTTCAAAAAAATATATAAAATAGGTATGGGAGTGTAGCCCAGAGGTAGGAAGCCCCTGGGTTTCATTCCTAGTACCACACAAAAAATAGTAAATATATTATGTTGTACATCATAATTACACTATTAACCATATAAAAATGGAGAATTTCTAAAACTGAAGAACCAACTAGTAGAATGTTTGTTTACTAATATTACAGCTTATTCTTAATTTTAATTTTTTGTTCCTACTAATATTACATAATATTAGTAGAAACTAATATTCTGTAATACTCAGCTATTATAGAATATTTAAGCTTTACTTTTTAAATAAATTTACAGATACTCCTAAAAGATTAAATTTAAGTTTTTGCAAATATTTTTTATATAGTTTTATATCATTCATGTTAAAAAGTAAATTGAAGCCAGGCGTGGTGGCGCACGCTTGTAAATCCTCGCTTGGGGAGCAGAGACATGAGGATCGCACAGGTTCAAAGCCAGCCTCTCTGGCTTAAGAGACCCTGTTTCCAAATTTTTAAAAAAAGTATAAAATAGGTCTGGGAGTGTAGCCCAAAGGTAAAAGAGTTTCCAGGAACCCCAGAACCACCAAAATAAAAAAAAAAAAAGTAAATTGAATATTTAGTTAGCTAGTTAGTTGTACTGGGGATTGAACCCAGGGGCATTCTACCTCTGAGTTACACTCCTAGCTCTATTTTTATTCTTTCCTTTTTTTTTTTTTTGAAACAGGGTCTTACTAAGTTGCAGAGCGCCTCAGTAAATAGCTGAGGCTGGCCACAAACCTTGATCCTCCTATCTCAGCCTTCCAAATACTGGAATTACAAGTGTGCACCACCATCCCGGACTTAAATTGAATTTTTACAAGTCAAGTTAATATGTTTATTACATAAAAAGGCAATCTATGGTGATGAGAAAACTGGCTATTCATGTGTAGAAGATTAGAATTAGGTCTTAATCTCTTGTTCTGCACAAGAGTCAAATGAAGATAGATAAAAGACCTAGACATCAGATGAGAGGCATTGAGACTACTAGAAGAGGACACATTATCAACTCTCCAAAATATAGGCATTGGTAGGAACTTTGTCAATAAGATTGCCAAAGCTCAGGAGACAAAAATGTACATCAATAAATGGGATGGCATTAAATCAAAGAGATCTGTTCAGCAAAAGAAACAAGAGTCTGAAAAGAACCTACAGAATGAGAGAGATCATTGCTAGTTATTCCTCTAATAAAAGACAAATATCTAGAATATACAAAGAACATCTTAACACTAAAAACTCAAGTATGCCAATTGAAAATGGGCAATTCACCTGTCATTGTTGGCAGGCTGCGACAGAAGGATCACAAATTTTAAGCCCAGCCTCAGCAACTTAGAGAGAACTTATTTCAAAATAAAAATTGAGCTGGGCGTGGTGGCACAGGCTTGTAATCCCCGGGCTTGGGAGGCAGAGACAGGAGGATTGCCCAGGTTCAAAGCCAGCTGCGCTGGCTTAAGAGACCCTTTTTCTAAATAAAAATGTATAAAATAGGTCTGGCAGTGTAGTCCGGAGGTAGAAGGGCTTCCAGGAACCCCAGTACCACCAAAAACAAACAAACAACAACAAAAATAATAATAAAATAAAAATTGAAAATGGTTGGTCGTGCAAGCTATGAGGTAGAATATCTCTTGATTCAATTCCCAATAATCTTCTTTAAAAAAGGTAATGGATGAAATATAAATAGCCAATAAATATATGATAAAATATTTAGCATCATTAAATCAAGAAAATACAAATCCAAAATATACTGATATTTTTCTAACTGCCATTAGAATGACAATCATCAAGAATACAAACAAAAATAAAACTAGCAAATATGTGGGGAAGTGGAAACACTTTATACACTGATAGTGGGATTGCAAATTAATGCAAACTATATGGAAATCAATTTGGAAGCTCCTCAGTAGACTGGGTATGGAAACTTTATATGACCCAGTTGTACCACTCCTGGATATCTTTCCCAGAAGATTTGAAGTTAGAATATTATAATTAAACTACAAAAATTCACTGATACTTCATCCATTGATATACTTTCTGTTTCTTAACCAAATATACTGGTTTTGAAAATACAAATATAATTTATGTTTATTATAAATGAAATATACATATTTTCATATTACCATTCCATACTTTTTATCATCAGCAACTTGATTTTTTTTAATGAAATGACAGTCTTCCCTCCTATCCTGACCAGTTCCTCCATTTACCTAACAAAACCCTGGCATTGACAAGTTTCAGTTGCCAACACTATTTTATATCTCCAAACCTTAGATAATTATGAAGATAAAATAAAGTACTTACAATTGAGGAAATAATATAAGGAATGTTAAAATCATAATCTGTAGCCATCCTACTAAGAAAAATCCAGGGGCATATATAGTTGATAATACATTTCTCTAAGTATTTAAAATATATTTTAAACAAACTAAAACATAAAGAAGAAAATTAGCATAATTACTATAACAATATGCTATCTGAACGTCACAAGAATGGAAAATTATAACTTTTTAATATATCTATAAACATAAACACAGTGACATATGTATATAAAATAATATTATAGTGATACATGAATATCCGTATTTTAAAGCAGCACTATTCACTGTAGCCAAATTATATGGAACCATCTTAGATGTCCTTCATCAGATAAGTAGGTTATAAATTTGTGGTATATACATGCAATGGAATTCTATTCAACGATAAATATGAACAAAATATGTAACTTTCAGGAAAATGAACGGAACTCAAGAATATTATGCCAAGTGAACTTAGGCAGGCTCAGAATGTGGAGTCATATGTTTTCTTTCAAATGTAAAAGCTAGAAAGAAACTAGGAGGAAAAAAAGCTTCAGAATTTAGGAGAGATACCAGTAAAATAGTGGGATGGGGTATTTAGAGAAAAATAAAGAATGGGAAGAAAGGAGACCTGATAAAGAAAACAGTTCAAACACTTTCATGTACATTGGTGAAACTATCAGTACCAACTTCAATATTTTGAATGGGGAGAAGGAAGGAACAGGGAGGGGTCAGAGGGAAATGCACTGGGTGCTCTGTGTATGTATATTTCTACCAAACTAAACCTCAATGTGATATATGGTTGAAATTCACCAATAGAAGAATATTTTAAAAATGCAAGAAATTACAATAAGCTAAAGCTTTGATTCATAACTATTTCCACATATTTACATATTTTTACCTCCAACAAGGAGGTAAACTAACAATGAATTACTTGCTTGAACAAATAGAAATGGTACGCTAAAGAAAATCTCCATAGGAGAACAAAAGTAGATTAAGGTTAAATATTATGCAATCAGATTACAAACTATTGTTTTGGCAAAATATATCAAACCTAGTCATTTCAATACAGATTATTAAAATCTAAAATTGACAAAATAAGCTTCACTTTATCAATAAAATGAAAATATATAAAGACTTTCCATTTAAAAATATACTAGGGAATCTTAAAATTAACCATTAATATTAAAAATATGTTAGGTAGTATTAAAAATCTGTTAAGTGTTCTGGTGTGGCGGCACATGCTTTTAATCCCAGCATTTGGGAGGCTAAGACAGGAGGATCACAGTTCTCCGGCAGACTCAGCTACTTAGTGAGACATTTTGCAATTCAGTGAGACCCTGTTTCAAAATAAAAAATAAAAAAATAGGGCAAGGGGTGTAACCTGGAGGTAGAATGCCCCTGGGTTCCATCCTCTATACTAAAAAAGAATCTGTTAAGTGGAGATCCTAAATATAATTATAATTAATCCAATTGATTTTAATTAATAAATAGCACATTTCAAAATTGTCAAATATGAATTATTAAAATGATCAGAGAAAACTTCTATGTACTCAAAGAACATCACTCTAATGAACACATCCTATATATTTATCAAAACCTAATTCAACCAAAAGCAGCAGTTTTGTTAAGAACTCACAAATCCTTTTGTTTTGGATTTATATAAATCAAGTTAAGTGTATTTCAGCAAACAATCTAAATCTATTTTCTGTCTTCAGTGTCACATTGTAATAACTTTTAAATGGAAGCAATAAACAAAAAATATTTGACAAACATATTTTGAGTGAGTTACTTATGCATTTGCCAGTACCTAAGAACCATGGTGAGAAATACTGCTAGGTAATCAGTAAGGTCAATAAGATAATGTGCCAGAGGCATCAAGCCCTATCTACAGACTGTATGAATTTTTTTTTTTTTCAGAAAGGACAACTTTGGGTTGTGAAGAGAGAAATTAAAAGCAGGGCATCACATATCAAGTTAAGAACACTTGAAAGAAGTCTACCACCTGATCAACTTCACTATTTCTAGCAACAAAAGGCAAAGCTAAGCTATTTAAATTGACAAATAATCGCTTTGGCTCTTTCTTATAAAACTATGATTAAATGAGTTATCTTTCTTGATAAAACTCATTGATTATGTATACAGTTTCAAAGTAAAAGAAAAAATGTAAATCATTTATTTTTTGAGAAAGTTTAGAGGCTTTTCACAGGTATCTTCAACTGTGTAGAAGACAATAGTTGTAACCTAAATCAATAATATCTACCTCTTGGTGGTACTTTGATATTTTCAGGTCCTCTTTTTTTGCACCTGAAATAGTATGAATATCTGATATTGCATTATAAAAAGCAAAGTGCACAATAAAAACTCAATAACTGCCTGCCTAAAATGGAAGGACATATTAAAACAAGACTTGAAGTCCAGTGTGAAATGGTGTCTGGTATAGATTTATCAAGAATGGCTCAGAATTTTTCTATTTGTTGTTTATGCTTATAAACATGGTCCCAGAATGACTGTTGTAGCTTCAAACATCAGGATCATATTTAAAAAGAGAAGCAAGTGCACAGGATTCAACTTGAGATGAATCAAAGATTTAGAAATTAGACCATAGAGCCGGGCGTGGTGGCGCACGCTTGTAATCCCAGCATTTGGGAGGCTGAGACCTGAGGATTGCAGTTTGCGGACAGCTTCAGGTACTTTGTGAGGTGCTCCACAACTCAGTGAGACCCTGTTTCAAAATAAAGAATAAAAACTTAGGCAGGGTGTGTAGCTCGAAGGTCAAATGCCTCTGGGTTCAATCCCCAGACCCGCGGGGAAAAAAAAAAAAAAAAGAAATTAGACTATTGACTCTGAAGTTATCCACTCTGATAGAAGGCTAATATTCAGAATATACAAAGAGCTCAAAAGACCCTACACTAGTAAAACAAATAATTAAATAAAAAATGGGCAACTGAATTGAATAGATACTTCACAAAAGAAGAAATACAAATGTCCAATAGATACATAAAAAGATGTTCAACATCATTAGCCATCAGGAAGATGCAAATAAAAACTATACTGAGATTCCATTTAACACCAATCAGAGTGGGAAGCATAAAAAAATCAAATAACAACAAATGCTGGTGAGGATGTGGGGAAAGAGGAACTCTTTAACACTGTTGGTAAGAGTGCAAACTAGTTGACCTGCTATGGAGATCAGTGTGGAGATTCCTTAGAAAACTGGGAATGGATCCACCATATAATCTGGCTGTACCACGCCTGGGTATCTTTCCAAAGGATTTGAAATCAGAGAACTATAGTAACATATGCATACCCATGTTCATAGCAGCACAATTTATAATAGTCAAAATATGAAAGCAACCTAGGTCTCCATCAACAAATGAATGGATTGCAAAATTATGTGAAATACACACAATGGAATTTTATTCAGCTATAAAGAAGAACAAAATCATGTCATTGGCAAGAAGATGGAAAGACCTGGAGAACATTATGTTAAGTGAGATCAGCCAAGCACAGAAAGAGAAGGGACTTGTGTTTTCTCTAATATGCCCAAACTAGCGATTATTAGGAATACCAGAGGGACTCCAGATAATGGAGGGGAAACCTCAGCAAAGCTTAAATTAAAGGGTAGGAGACAAAAAAGGCTGAGGTTGATTAATGGAGGAGCTACTTCGAATATGTGTAAAAGTATGAATGTAGTATGGTCAACCTGAACACTCATTGTTGAGACAGGGGGAAGGAGAAGTGGGAGGGGGAGAGGGCACCAAGCACAGTCTAAATATATGCCATTTTCAATATGATTCACATAAAAAAGGGAGAAGCAAGAAGGTGAAAAAAACAAAGTTATTTTTCTACAAATGCTCTATCCTTTTATCAATGAAAGAAATCATTTCAAGACACCCTCAAGCAGACTTTTCTCATTGATGTTTTATTGGCAAGAAATAGGGTATAGGGGCATCCCTTGGCTGCATGGATGCCAAGGAAAATGAATATCATTCAAATAGAACAGGGTGCCTCTTGCTGGTTTACATCAGCCATGCTAACTGCCAGGTCCCGATATTTTTGCTTTTGAGCAAAAATAATAATGTTCTCTTTACCTGGATGAAGGGAGTAAAATGTTGGGGTCAGTTTCTACAAAACATAAGTGTTGTGACAGTAATATGAAAAGGGTAAGCATAGAAATGAGGATTTTAGTCTAAGTAGAAGTTAGGTAAATACATCCTAAGAACAGTGGTATTTGTTATTTTTTGAGCAATGTTTTACTTGAAAGGTGATGGGGAAATAGCAGTTCTAGCAGTGGGAAAGTGTTATTAGATCTCAAGGACAATGCATTAGATAATTCTTGGTGTACACATACCCAGAGTTCAATTCATTCTTTAATAGCTACACTGATATTTGGATGATTATTTCATTTTGTATGATTTCAGAGTTGTTTGACTTCATATAAAAAAACCTGCAAACTGGGCTTAAGGAAATTAAGATTTTATTTCTTTTACATAAATAGGAATTTGGAAATGTACATTCCAAGGCTGCTGTGTGACTTCAGAATATCATCAGAAGCTCTTTCTCATTTTAGCTTTTTGTTTTATCATTCTTAAGTGACATGACTTTTCATGTCCAGAAGTAGATTTAGGAAGCGCCACCCATAATGAGAAAAGGCCAAGGAACATCCATCTACCTCTGCCCCTTTCAAAGGTCTCCTGCAAGCGCCTCCTAGTGACATCTGCTTTTATTTCTTCTGCCAGAACTCTTGTTTGACCATCTTGGCTGGGAAGAAAGTGGAGGAAAAACCTTTACTTAAATGAACTATTCTTAATAAAAAAAACACCTTGAGGCTATATTAATAATGTAAATAGTAAATGTGTATTGAGTATGTAATGACAAGTACCTGTCATAGAATTTTGAAAAATATGCATGAATTAAACAACTTTTTTTTTTTTTTTGCGGTACTAGGGATGGAACCCAGCGGCATTCTACCTCTGAGAGACACCCACAGCCCTATTTTTAATCCTTTATTTTTTGAAACAGAGTCTCACTGAGTTGCAAAGGGCCTCACTAAACTGAGGCTATCTGAGAACCGCATCCTCCATTCTCAGCTGGGATTACAAGCGTACGCCACCATGCCTGGCTATTTAAACAAATTTTAAATAGTCCTATGTACAATTTCCAAGCTTTTTCTATAATCACATTCTATAATTGTCTTTCCAAAACTTAATTAATAACAAAAATATCAAGGGAACTCATATCATATGCTAATCAAGGGACTAGTGTAGATACCAGTGAATTAAGAAGAAAATGGTACGGTTTCTCCCTCCATGGCGCCCCCTATCTAGTCTATCATCTCCATCATCAGTGTTGCAGCCACAGATACTTTCCTAGGTTCATAACTTTTCATATATTTGTTGTTCTCTAGAATTTTGATCACTAAAATCCTCCTTGTTACAGAATATCTGCTCAAATTTCACCTCTTAAAATCAACTCTTCCAGGACCTAAAAGTCAAATAACTCATTTTTAAAAACTTTCTGTGACTTCTAGGCATTTCTTTCTTCCCTCTTTCCTCCTCTCCTACTCACTCTCCTCTCTCCTCTCTTCCCTCTTCCCCTTTCCCCCTATACTCTTCCTCTTCCTCCTTCCTTTCCTCCTCCTTCTCTTCCTCCCTCCTCCTCTTCCTTCCTCTTCTTTCTATTCCTCTTCCTACTTCTCCTCCTCTGTCTCAGTCTCTCAGTCTCTGTTTCTCTCAACACCCCATATTTTACTGAGGATTAAACCCAGGAGTAATCTACCTCTGAGCTATCTGAAGCCCTAAATTTTGAAACAGGTTTCACTAAGTTGCTGAGGGTCGTGCTGAGGGGCTCGCCGATTTGCTGAAAACACAATGATGAATACGAGATATATACAGCTAATTTAAAATAAAAACAATTTTTAAGAAGATAGCCATCATGCCCAGCTCATTGTCTCCTTAAAAATTGTTTTGCCTTAAAATTAGTTGCTTATGTTTTATCTTTTTCATTGGATGTTCATCTTTTTCAGTTGCTTAGGTCAAATTATACAGCTTATTCATCTTTATATATTTGACAGTGGTTTAGAAAAAGTGCACCATAAATATGTGTAATTTAAGAAATATTTTTAAGTGTGCATTATAATTATACATAATAGTGAAGTCATACAAACATGCAACCAGTTCTTGGGGTGTGTGTGTGTGTGTGTGTGTGTGTGTGTGTGTGCGTGTGTGTGTGTGTGTGTGTGTTGAGGATCTATACTTACTTTCTGTCATCACTAGATGGCAAGTATGTACTGTTGAGTTATTAGAAAAATTGCATCACATCCTCTTGGGACTTGAGGGATTACTTACTATGAATGGTGATTTGTAATTCAGTGTAACAAAATGTGAAATTGATGTCATATTAGACACTCCCTGCAATATGTCTAAGTGAAGTTTAATGTCAAAATTAGAGACTAGTTCAAACATGAGAGAAGTAGAATTGAATGATGGAAAATAGGCACTATTATACTACGACCTCAGATATAGCTGATATCCCTGGCAGAATAATCATGAAAAATTAAAGAAAACATTGAATTGGGCCAAAGAAACTTTCCCAAAGACTGTCATAAAAATATAAGGAATGGATTGATCCGAATTACATATTTCTGAAATTATCCTCTAAGACTGGAATATAAAATTTAAACTACCTGCTTACGAGACTTTCAATTTTTAAACTAGCCAAATTATCTCATGTCCTCTGTGAGACATTGGCAAGGGATATGCAAATTTCAACATCATAAAAATCAGATGTTGCTGTATAGTAACTTCAGTACTATATATAATTATTTGAATCTTCTCAGTATAGCTTAACTTTCATGAAAACAGGAAATACTTTTTTTTTCTGTACCCCTTGGGTCTAAGACTCAAACTGGTAAACACTGAGAGGTTAATAAACATTATTACATGTTAATTTAAAAACAAAAGACCTTCTAAAAATGAATGCAGTTTCTTTTTTATCTTGTTACTTTATGGGACAGACCAGAGTAAAATATTAAAGAATTTCAAGTAATTGGAATAAATATGTTTTGTGGTAAGACAGATATTTTGCCTATGTTTTCCTCAATTTTTTTTTTTTTTTTGTGTGTGTGTGTGTGGTACTGGGGGTGGAACCCAGAGGCTTTCTATTGCTGGGCTATACTCCCAGACCTATTTTATATTTTGTTTGGAAACAGGGTCTCACTAAGTTGCTGAGAGCCTCCCTAAGTAGCTGAGGCTGGCTTCGAACCTGTGCGATCCTTCTGTCTCAGCCTCCCAAGCGCAGGGATTACAAGCGTGCACCACCATGCCCGGCTTGTTTTCCTCAATTTAATAATGTGACAAGTTTACTAGTTAAGCTCAATTTACTATAATACCTATGACATTTAATTTTAAAATTAATGAAATCTTAACTTTAAAAATAGACTTTTAGGTAGATATAGTGGTGTCTCACACTTATATTTCCCTTACTTGAGAGGACAAAATAGGAGGATCACAGGTTCAAGGACAATCAGAGAAAGTAGTAAAACTCTTATAAACATATAAAGATCTTGTTTCAAAAATAAAAATATAAAAGAGAGCTGGAGGTTTAGCTCACAGAGAGAGTGCTCCCTATGTTCAATCCCCAGTAAACAAAAAATAAAAATAAATAAATTGGGCTTTCAGATATTACTTCTCATGAGTTATTTTAGATTACTGATACTTAAATGTTGTATGAGATATATTGCTTATTTATTTTGAGATGGATGGAATGTATAAGAAACCAAAATGTCAACATATCAAAAGTATGAATATATGTGCACATATAATAGCTATTTGAATAAAATATGTGTCTATCCATATGCATTTAGATGTTTAAAAAGAACTATATTGACAATGTCGATATTAGAAAGAAATTATGGGGTAGGAAATAATTTGAGGAAAAAAGTAAAATATATATTGGAATGAAATCATATTTTATTATTGTAGTTTATTATGTACTTTTATCTTATGGCCATTAATCTCTATGTAGTCACATATAAGTACATTCCAATATATGATAATATTCTAATTAGGAAGAACAACTTGAATCTATGCTCTTTAGGAAATATGCATGTATTAAAAGTTAACTATAGATAGCACTTAAGAAAAAGAAAATCTCACAAGCATTATTCAGTTTAACTCTCAAAAAATTCTGTTA
This sequence comes from Muscardinus avellanarius, assembly GCF_963383645.1. Taxonomy (NCBI): domain Eukaryota; kingdom Metazoa; phylum Chordata; class Mammalia; order Rodentia; family Gliridae; genus Muscardinus; species Muscardinus avellanarius. Next base: position 154,154,883 of record NC_137786.1, read on the forward strand.
TTATTTCCATGCCTTTTATTAGAAAACTGAGGGTTCATTCACTTAACTTTTCAGTTTTAATGAGTGAATAAGGGTATCCCAGTATGCCATGCTTTGTAATTACCATTAATACTTCTCCCAGTTAAAGAGCTAAACATCTCAGACACTTTGCTTGAAGACAACAAGAGAGAACAATGGATACACAAGACAAGATAGATTTCAGGGAGACAAGGCTGACTTGCAAAAACCCTGAAGTTCCTGAATTGGCCTATAGGAATGTCTACTACTGAAGCAGAAGTCACAGTGGGAAAGGCTCAGGGATGAAATATCAAGCACTCAGTTCTCAACATAATAAATTTATATGTGAAACAAATACCAATGTGGAGAAGGAGGTAGCTATACAACTGAAGATTCTGTCCATGATTTTTTTCAATTCATTAACTACTTACTGTATGGATATATTATATCTCTTTGATCGAGGAGAGTTAGATCATTAATTAGAATAACAGATAGTTTGTAGATTAAATAAAAAGGTTAAATAGAAAGAAATTCCTGTATATAGTTGATTACCACCAGCCTTTGTTCCTATTGTGTTCTGTAGAGCCATGTGTTTTGGTTTACATCACTCCATTTTTTAATCACTTTTGTACCTTTCTACCTTGAAATGGTAAGAATTTTGAAGCCATGGATTTTATTTTTGCTTTTATATCCTATGTATTTAGAACATAATATAGCAAGTAGAGAGTAGCAGTCTAATAGAGAAAAACTGGAATGTTTCTCAAGCCAATGATATTGACACAGGTAGTTTAAGACCCAGAAAGTTAAAAAAACACAAAAGTATACAATTTTTAAAAATTACTTTAAGCAATTTCATCCTATCCTGTTCTAATGCATGGATACAAGCCAAATATCTAAAACTATTTCCTTAGATATATAGCTTACTGATCACATTGTAGAACTGAAGGATTGTGTTAGCTATTCTAAAATAGAAGACCTCTTAATTCCTCCCTAGTTGTGAACTAAGCACTCTAAAATTTAATTATATTTTCATATAGATAATATTATAAGGGATCATTCAGAAAGCCAGATACATCATAGTTTACCCTAGCTTAGACTGAAGAACACAAGTTGGTAGGTTCATATAAATTTAAAAGTTTTTATTTTCTATGATTTCTTCATCTCAATTTCTAGTACAAGTATATTTTATACAACATTTTTCTAAGTCTATTATTATATGTATATTTCATATGCTTTAATATATGATATAAACATAAGCCATGCAATTTGCTCTGCTTCATGTGTGTAAAAATATAGTTAACAATATAAAGAGAGTGAAATGCAACAATCTACACTAATAAAATTTTTTGCAGGGTAAAAGCTACTCAAATGCTAAAAATAAATAAGGAAATTGATATACTGATTTCTTCACAGAAGTCTATATAAAAGGTCATGAGGACACTCTGATAAGGCTACTGAAACCTTAAAAATATATTTTTTAATTTTTTTCTCAAAATATATTTTGGCATCCTGAATGTCTTTCAGTTAAAAACAAATAAATATCATTTACATAGAAATTTTTTCCATGTATACCATAAAAAATTAACTATTAAGAAATAAAAATAATAGTTGAAAAATATTATGAAAAGATTCAATGGTTAGCACTTTTCATACATTACTCACTGCTAAGAAAGAAGATAACCCAATCATAAGATGGGCAAGTGAACTAAATAGACACTTCACAAAAGAAGAAATACAAATGCCCAATAAGTATATGAAAAAATGTTGAAATCATTAGCATTCAGAGAGATGTAAATCAAAACTACCCTGAGATTTAACCTAACCTCAACTAGAAAGAAAATTTAAAATAATAAACAACAAATTCTGCAAGAGTATAGAGAATTTGGAACTCTAATACATTGTTGGTGCAATTGCAAATTAGTGCAACCATTTTGGAAAACAGTATGAAGGATCCTCAGAAGAATAGAAATGAGCCTACCATATGGCCCAGCAAAGAATGGAAAACAAATCACCAGAATAATGCCTGCATATCTATGTTTATAGCTGCACAATTCACAATTGTCCAACTATGGAACCAGAAATGATGTCCATCAACAAAGGCATGGATTACAAAATTGTGAAATAGGTACACAATGGAACTTTACTCTGCCATAAAGAAGAACAAAATCACATCATTTGCAGGGAAATAGATAGAACTGGAAAACATTATGCTAAGTGAGATTAGTCAGTCACAGAAAGTAAAAAGTCAGATGTTTGGAGAATTCTCAGAAGAATGGGAATAAATCTACCATTTGATCCAGCAATACCACTTCTGGGTATCTACCCAAAAGAAAAGAAACCAAACTACCAAACTAATGCATGTGTATCTATGTTCATAGCTCCACAATTCACCAGAACCAAACTATGGAACTAGCCAAGATGTCCATCAACATATGAATGGATTACAAAACTCTGGGATATGTACACAATGGAATTTTACTCATCCATAAAAAAAACCCTCAATTACATCATTTTCAGGGAAATGGATGGAACTGGAGGACATTATGCTAAGTGAGATTCATCAGTCACAAAAAATAAGAAATCAGATGTTTTCTCTAATATGTGAAAGCTAAGGAGAAATGGGTCTTAGGAGGAACTCTAGATGAAAAAGGAAATCCTAGAGGAGCAAACAAGACAACCTAAATGAAGGTATGGGAGGAGAGAAGAAGGAAATTCTCTAAAACACACAATGTACTTAAACATATCGAAGTCAACCACTAAGCCAAGCAAGGGAAGGAGGGACGGGGAGGGAATGGGGTGGGAATTGGGTAGGAGTTAAATAGGTGATGTGTACATGTATGTACACACAGGTTTTTTACCCCAATATGATGTATGAATATAATGCACCAATAAAAAATTTAAAAAAATAAATAAATAAATGAAAAAGAAGAAAACTATTTGTGTAAAGAATGCAACCTAAATAAAGGAAATAGAAGAAGATAAGGGGGAAATACTCTAATGCACATGGTTTACATTCACAAACATATAAAAATTAATCACTAATACAAATATGAGAAGGAGGAAGGAGGGAAAGGGAGTAGGAATCAGGGATGGCTAGATGAGTGGAGTGTGCAAGTATTCCTCTATTATACTGTACCTCATTAAAACGTATAATTACAATGCATCCCAAAAAATGTGTGTTAGGTCTCATTATTCATGTTTTATAAGCGAGAATACAGGACCAGAAAAAAGTAACTTTTACACATTATCACTGTTAATTACTGACAAGAGTGATCCAGTTCTACTAAGAGGATACTCTGCATGCAGCTTCATTAAATGATGTCACTCAAACATAACATTTTACATCTGAGAGTTGTTTAAAAATTCCTGCAAAATATATGCACACTCTTAATATTATAATCCCACGGGAATAATTTTTGTGCACAATGTAATACTGTTCACATCTTTTTGATAGTTATTTGAATAAAATATGTGTCCATCCATATGCAATTAGATGTTTAAAAAAACAGTATTAACAATGTCAATATTTGAAAGAAATTGTGGAGTAGGACATAATTTGAGGAAAAAAATAAAATATGTATTGGAAAAAATCATGTTTTATTATTTCATTTGATTATATACTTTTATCTTATGGCACATGTACCATTAATTTTGCAGTAGAAATACTAATGAATAAGTTCTTAGGTATGTATATTTAAATTATTGGTAGTGCCATCGAATGCTCCAAAAAGTTTTTATTAATTTATGCTCTCACTAGGAGAATATAATAATGCCACTATCTGTGTATACTCTAAAGAGCAAATTATTAATAATATTTATTGTTAATCTAATGACAAACATATGTCACTGTTGTTTTAATTAATATTTCCTGGTTCATGCATGGAGTTAAAATCTATCAAAGGTTACTTACTCATATCCTTTTTTTTCTGTAAAGTTGGTGTCCCTTATACACTTATTTTTTCTGATTTGCTTTGGGGGAGCACATGAGATGAACCAAGAGCCATTCTAACTCTGAGATACATCCCCAGCACTTTTAATCATTATATATTATTAACTTTGAAAACATGTCATGCTATGTTGCTGAAGATCTCACTATGTTGCCGAGGTCGGCCATCCTCCTGTCTCAACCTGCCAAGTACTGGGCTTATAGGTGATTGCCACTCTGCTCAACATGAATATAAATTTTTTAAATTTGTTGATATCTTGTAATCATACATCATTATGAGGTATAGGATGATAGAGGTATATATGCAAATATCACTTATTTAGGCCTTTCTCAATTCCCACCCCATTCCTCCCCCTCCCTCCTCTTATTTGCTTAGTGATTGACTTTGATAGTTTTGTGAATGCACATTATGTACATTAGGGTACTTCTCTCTTCCTCCCTTCCATTTCCTCAGTTAGGTCACCTTCTGTACTCATCCAAGGTTTCTTCTTTTTTTGTCTAATGGAATTATAAGCTTATTTTATTATATTTTACAAAATTCTTATATTATTAATGGCATTTTATGTCAATGAAACTTCAGTCTGTCTCTTACTGTCATAATAAAAATGTATCATAATAAACATTTTTCATCATAGTACATAGTCAAACCTGTCTTTCATGGTGTAGTAATGTGAAAACTTAGCAAGAATGTTTCAAAATTAAAAAAGATAAAAATCACCAATAGTGTAGCTCAGTGGTGATAGATTACCCCTGGGTTCAATCTTTAGTACCAAAATAAAAAAAAGACATAATGACATTGGCAATATATGACATTTTATTACTTTGGTAGTTTTTGGTACCATTCATTTTCCAACATGAGTAAATGAATAGTAGAAATTTTAGTGAAATAAGCTAAGTTTCATATCTATCTATCTATCTATCTATCTATCTATCTATCTATCTATCTACTGTCTATCTATCATCTATCTGTATATACATATATGTGATGTCTTTGTTACACACACACAAACACACAGACATACACACATTAAAAGTAACAAAACCAGGGAAAAAAATACTTGTGAAAATAATAAAACAATATGGAAATATTTAGTTAGCAAAAGCCAAAATTCATAATATAAAGTCAGTTATTTTCAGAATAAATTATTTTAGTCCAATTTTAGAATTCTTAATTTTTTTGAGATACTGGGGATGGAATCCAGGGGCATTCTATCTCTGAGCTACATCCCCAGCCCTATTTTTTAGTCTTTTTTTTAAAATTTTTGAAACAGAATCTCACTGAGTTGTGAAAAGCCTCACTAAGTAGCTGAAGCTGTCTGCAAACGGTGATTCTCCACTCTCAGCTTCCCGAATTCTGGGATTACAAGCGTGTGCCACCAAGCCTGGCTAGAATTCTTAACTACTTTAACTGCTTTATTATAATCAGTAATATGTTCAGCTAAGAAAAGATGTCTTGCTTGCTTAAGGTCACACAGATATTCAGCCAAAAAGGGAACACTAGTCTGGTCAACAAAATTTCAGCCTTGTATGATTATCATCATCATCTCCATTGTTTGTGAAAAGGATAATAAGGGCTGTTGTTTGAGGTGCTATGTTCCTCACCTGCCTAAAAAGACCTCAGGGAATAATTTGAGAGCAATAAAATACTATAAACACTTAAAATCCAAAGTAACAGAAAGTTGGCTATAGGATATTGACTAAATTTTTAACTTTAATAAAGATATCAAGATACTGAAGAAGAGGAATTATCTTCACAAATCTAGAAATGAGCAAAGTTTATAAAATTTTAAAATACAAAATTAAATCTATGTATCTATTTTTTGAATTGGATAACAGAAAACAAAGGTTGGTCAGTTAAGATATTTTATCCTTTAATCCATATAATCAATAAATGTATCAATTGATATTGATAACCTATTACAAAGCTTACACATTATACGTTAGAGAGTTCCTCTTATCTACTCTTCCTGGGATTACAAATTAGTGCAGCAGCTATGAAGAACAATATGGAGATTCCTCAGAAAATGGAATGGATCCACCATATGATCCAGTTACCATTCCTGGGTATCTTTTCAAAGGGACTGAAATTTAGAATATTTTACTGACATGCATATTCATGTTTGTAGCAGGAGCATTCAAAATAGACAAGTTATGGAACCAATCTAGGTATCCATCAACAAGTTATTGAATTATAAATTTTTTATATATACACATACTGGAATTCTCCTCAGTAATAAAAAGAACAAATTCATTTCATCTGTAAGGAAATGGATGAAACTGGAAAATATTATGTTAAGTGAGAGTAGCCAGTCACACAAGTGAAGGGTTATATGTTCAACATAAAGTTAGAGAGTAATTGGAATACCAGAGGGACTTTCTATAATAGAGGAGAAACCTCAGTGGAAGAAGGAAGGTGATGCAGGGAGGGTAAATTAATAAAGAAAACACTGCCATTGATGTCATATACATATGTGAGAATACCAGTGCCATCTAAATATCATGTGTGGGGAGGAGAGGGAGTGGGGAGGAAGCCAGAGGGAGGTTCCAAGTGCTATGTGCGTGTATATCATTACCACCCTGAAATATGATATGAGATTAAAGGCACCAATAAAATATGTTAAAATTAATAAAATTAATAAAAATGTATAGAGTTCCTGAAATTTGTTTTTATGGAGATATATGTTGTTAAAACTTTCTTCCTCTGAGCCATGAAAGTTTAGAGCATTTCCCAATTTCAAATAGTTCCTTCTTTTTTATTGCCTAATTTTATGAATTTCTACAACAATGTACAGTAAATAGGAGGGATCTATTAAACTTTTTTGCATTTGAAAGAAAAAAAGAGAGAGAATATCTGAAGGCTGACAAAATAAAAGGGCATTTAGAAATGAGTGAGACTATTTTCTAAGACAAGAGGAAGATCAAATTAACCTACCAGATATACTGCCATGGTTTGGGCAATGTATGAGACTACACTTATAAAATGAGTTTACTTATAAATTTATGTCCAGAAATAAACGATAGGAGCTGGTAAAATAAGCATCACTTACTTGCAGCTGTGTCTTCAGATTGTTTTTTCATGCTTACCTATCACTTTTTTTCCATATGACCTTTTCTGGTTTTGTCCTTTTAAGCAGTCTGATTTTTGCAAACACAAGAAACTATACAAGATTTCTTCTATTTACTGTATATTGTTATGGAAATCAGCTATTCTAATGGGAGTGACAAATGTATTAGAAACATCTATGGTTGGGATAATAGCTTGAGGATTTTTCTTTGAAACCTAGACAGATGTTACACATATAAATTAAATTTGATTCTTCTCCATATCTCTGCTGTTCTTTTATGTAACCAATGAATCTGAATGAATCATCTGCTGTTTCCTATAATAATATAATAAATAATGGCATAGAAATCAGTTATCATTATTTGCAAATTAAAATCTGTTCTTTAAAATGTGGAAAACAGGAAACAACACTATACATAAACTCTAAATTTGGTAAATATAATCAGCACAAAAAACATCTCATTTTATCATTAGATTTTGGGGGTTTGGAGCTTATGAATTTCATTCATTTTATAGCCTCTTAATTTAAATAGCAAAGAATTAACTAAGATGCTATCACAACTACCATAGATTCCCTTTAAAAGAAATAACAAGTCTGGCATAGTGGCACATGCCTTTTTTCTCAGTGCTTGGTAGGCAGAAGCAGAAGGTTCAAACCAGCCACAGAATCTTATTGGGAATGTGTTTCAAAATAAAAAATATAATAAGGCTGAGTTGTAGTTCAGAGGTATAACTCCCCTGTGTTCAATCCCCAAGACCACAAGAAGAAAGTAAAAAGTAAAGTATAAAATTATCTTACATATTTATTTGTAATCATTAACTTCATATTAATCATGTGCAGCAAAAGATAATAATAATACAAATAAAAATAGTAATAATCCTAATAATAGCTACTTTTAGATCGTTGGGGAAGACAAATATTTTGTAAAGTGTACTATATTACATAAGTTGTCATAATATCTATAAAAATAATTCCACAGAATAAATAATCTTCTATATTGTCCATGATTCAAATTTTTGTAGAAGGATGCTTCTACAGACTTCCTTTTTTTTTTTTTTTTTTGGTGGTGGTACTGGGGTTCCTGGAAGCCCTTCTACCTCCGGGATACACTCCCAGACCTATTTTATACTTTTATATTTGGAAACAGGGTCTCTGAAGCCAGCACAGCTGGCTTCGAACCTGAGCAATCCTCCTGTCTCCACCTGCCAAGCACAGAGATCACAAGCTTGCGCCACCAGGCCCAGCTTCTACAGACTTATTACCATGGTGCATGAACTGTCTTCTCTCACTTATTAGCTTTGCTTGATCTTTACATTTTGGAAATTTCTCTGAATCATTCTGAAATTCACTTTCACTGTCTTTTGAGATGTCTTTATCCTGTCACATATTTTAAGTACCTTATGTCGGTGATATTTAAATCCTCTATCTCAAGGTCTGACTTTATTTGAATTGGATGCATATATTCCCTTCCCTGAATAACATGAGTTCTGTATTCAATAAACAAATCTAATCCCAAAGTTACACAATCTGAAGATACTCTACAAATTCCATCTCTAGTCTTCCTTTGTTAGCAACGGGTACTCCATCCACATAGTTATCTTTTATTTATTTCCTTTACTCTCCACATTCAATCATATCATTCTTCTTAATTGACAAAACATTGACTAGGTAGGTACAAATGTACAATCTCCACTGTTCTTGTCATTAAGGAAAATTCAATATTTTATATTTGAACTATATTTGGTATCATCTTTTATGTAATGTTCTTGCTTCCATGATTTCTAAAATAAAATTTATTTTCCACAGAACAGCCAAAGTTATCTTTGACTCATAACTAGTATGGTGTGGGGTGTGTGTGTGTGTGTGTGTGTGTGTGTGTGTGTGCACATGCACTGGCACACATACAGTATGGATTTTGATATTCCTCTAAGTTCCTCTTTTTGTACTTGCCTTTTTTGTATTCCTCCAACTTCCTTTCATTGGCTCTGCTAATTGACTGTAATTCTGCTTTGATATATCTCTGGTTTATAGAAAATACCGATATTTCATCCTCCTCTCTAACTTCTGTGTGTGTGTGTGTGTGTGTGTGTGTGTGTGTGTGTGTGTGTGTGTGTTACTGGGGATAGATCCCAGGGACATTCTACTTCCAAGGTACACCCCTAGCTCTATTTTTTAGTCTCTTATAATTTTTGAAACAAGGTCGCACTGAGTTGCAAAGGGCCTCTCTAAGCAGCTGAGGCTGTCCAAAAACTATGTTCCTCCTGTCTTTGCTTCCAGAATGCTGGGATTACAAGCATGCGCCACCATGCCTGGCTCTCTAACTTATTTTGGAGACTAAAAATTAGTTTTAATTCACTAGCCAAATTATGGAAACAACTTAGGTGTTCATCAACAAATGAATGGATTACAAAACTATGGGATATACACACAATTGAATTCTACTCAGCAATATAAAAGAACAAAGTTATGTCATTTGCAAGAAAACAGAAGGACCTGGAGAACATATGTTAAGTAAGATTAGCAGTCAAGAAAGTGAAAGGTTATATACTTTCTCTAATATGCACAAGCTAGGCAGTAATTGGGATACCAGAGGGAGTTTTGATAAGAGAGGAGAAACCTCAGTGGAGCCAGGGAAGTGTCTAAGGGAATAAGAAGGGGAAGAGTGAGGTTCCTTAATAGAAATATTGTCATCAACTCTGTGTACATGTATGAAAATACTGATGTCAATATTAGTACTCTGTACTCTGAAGGGAAGAGATGGGGAGGCAAAACTCTGTACAAGTACACTTTGTACACAAGACAAAGTGCTTGTGAATATATATATATATATATATATATATATATATATACATATATAATTTTAATAGGATTTACATGATTTACATTACTATAATGCACAATAAAAGCATATTAAAAGAAAGATAGAATGACTAGGGGCAAGATGGTGGCGGCTGCATTTGCAGTGGTGACCATGGCCACCAAAAAGGACATGCATTCCTCGGAGAAGCCCTGGACATCAGATTTTGGTTTAATGTCTGATTGGTAGACATTTCCAGCTGTGACTTCCTATCTAGAATTTAGGAGAGAGAGTGGATAATGGCAGAATTAGAAGCAAGATGATAACGAGGTTCCTGCCATGCAAGAAAAGTGATTTTTGGAAGAACATCCCAGAAGAGATTAGAGAAAATACCACTTCAGCCGCAAATGCTGGGGACTCTTAACAAAAAACCTTGTAAGAAAAATGATCCAGGTGTGGTGGAGGGAGCCCACCAGTGCTGGGCGGGAAGCCCAGCTGCGCGTCCCAGGGAGCTCAGTGCGCCTGGCCACCGCGCTCCTCTGTGCTTCACTGGGGGCTGTGTTGCACTCAGAATAGCAGATCCTGCTCTACATGGTGAGGCTGTGACCTCTGCTCTTGGAGGGGAGATAAAATTCATTGCTGCTGAGTACTTGATCTCACCTCTTCAAAACACACATACTGTCTTCTCTTATTTATATTATATATATATATATATATATATATATATATATATATATATATATATAAGAGGGGCCAAGATGGCGGTGGCGGCAGCCAGGATTCAGGAGATGCAGACAAATCCTATCCAGTTCACCTGGGACTTTTGGAAAATAATCCCCGCGAAGTGGGACAGCTCCTGTCACACACGCTTATAAAGTTTGGACATCATACCATGTAAGAAAGAAGCTCAGCAGAGAACCAGGAGAAAGGCAGCAGCGGTGGTGGTGGTGGTGGTGGCGGCGGCAGTGGCAGCAGTGGGGGTGGAGGCTAGCATTTGGGAGAGGCAGAGATCTGATCCATCCCACCCTGATCTTCTAAAGAAATTGCCCCAAAGGTAGAATGCTACTGTTGCACGTGCTCAGGAATTCTGGACAACATGCAGTGTGGGAAAAGTGTTTAGGAGAGAACTGAGATGGTGGAGGCAGTGGCCAGTATTCAGAAAAGGCAGAGATCTGATTCAATCCACCTTGATCTTTTGAAGAAATTGCCCCAAAGGTAGAACACTACCACTGCACATGCTTGGGAATTTGGGACAACATGCTGTGTGAATAACGTGCTCAGAAGAGAACCGAAATGGCTGTGGCAATGGCAGTGGAGATCAGTATTTGGGAGAGGCAGAGATTCAATCCAATCCACTTCATAATTTAAAAAAAAATGTCCTCAAAGGTATACTGCTACCTCTGCACATACTTGGGAATTCTGGAAAACAAACTGTGTGGACAAGGTGTTCAGGAAAGAACCGAGATGGCAGTGGCAGCAGCGGCAGTGGTAGTGACCAGAATTTGGAGGGGAAGACAGATCCAGTCCAGTCCACCTTGAACTTTTAAGGAAAGCTCCCCAAAAGTAGACTGCTCTTACCACACATGCTCAGGAATTCTGGACAACATGCTAAGTTGTAAAAGGTTTTGGGGGGTTATAGAGGGAGCACTGCATAGCCGGGATGGGCCACCACGCTGTGTGTTCTGGGAGTCATCAGCCCTCATGGCCACCGCGCTCCTCTGCGCAGAGTGGGAGGCCAGTGTGCACGTGGAACAGCAGAATCTACTCTCCAAAGTGAAGCTGTGGACCTCTGCCTTTGGAGGGAAGACAAAATTCATTGCCACTAGGTGTTTGGGATCCCAGCTTTGACAAAAGACATGTACTGATTTCTTATTAAAAAAAAAAAAAATTGAAGAACGCCGGTGGTGGTGGTGCATGCTTATAAACCCCATGCTTGGGAGGTGGAGACAGGAGGATCACACAGGTTTGAGGCCATCCTCACTGGCTTAAGAGACCCTTTTTCCAAATAAAAATATATTTTAAAAAGTAGTTCTCCGGGAGTGTAGCCCAGAGTTAGAAAAGTTTCCAGGAACCCCAGTACCACAAAAAAAGGGGGAGGGGAGGGAAGATCTATAGAAGACCTGCTCATAGTGACAGAGACCAGAGCCCAATGCACAGCAAGGCTGGTGGCAGGGCCTCTGAGGCCAGAATAGAAGCCTGCCAGGTGGCTAGGCTGGTGCCAGGACCAGTGAGGTCAGGATCGGAGCCTGCTATGCGGTAAGGCCTGTGCTGAGGCTAGCAAGACCAGAATAGGAGCCTGCCTTAAGGCAAGGCCGGTGCCAGGGCCAGCGAGTCCGGAATTGGAGCCTGCCATGAGGCAAGGCGGGTGCTGGGGCCTCCAAGGCCAGGATCAGAGCTTGCCAAGGGGTGAGGTCGGTGTCGGGACCAGTGAGACCAGGATTGGAGCCTGCCATGAGGGAAGGCCGGTGCTAGGGCCTGGGAGGCTGGGATTGGAGCCTGTTGAGAGCTGAGGCTGGTGCTGGGGTCAGCAAGGCCGGGATCGGTGCCTGCCATGCAGTGAGGCTGTAGCTGGAGCCAGCGAGGCCAGGATCGGAGCCTGCCATGAGGCAAGGCCAGTGCTGGAACCAGTGAGTTCGAGATCAGAGTCTGCTGGGTGGCCAGGCCAGTGCTGGGGCCTTCAAGAGTGGGTTCGGCACTTGCAATGTAGCATACACAGAGAAATATCAAAGAAAATAAAAAATCAGATGCATTCCCTAATATGCAAAAACTAAGAAGAAATGGGTAATAGGAGGAAATCTAGTTGAAGAAAGGACCCTATGGAGGAGCAATTAAGGTGACCGATCAGAGGAAATGGGATGGAGGAAGATAGAATCTCTTTAAAACTCATGATGTACGCAAACAAATACATCAAAGTTAATCACTAAATCAAGCATGGGATTGAGGGAGGGGGAGGGAATGAGATGGGGATCAGATAAAGGCTAATTGGATGATGTGTGCTTGTATATCCTCACAAGTTTTGTATTCCATTGTGATATATGACTACAGTGCACCAAAAAATATATTAAAAATAAATAAATAAAACAAAAAAAGAAAGAACAGAATCTTTGCAGAACATACATTCCACAGCCAGTGTTTGTGTTATATAACCCTGGCCTCCAGAATATCTGTTTTAAAGCATCTTTATCTTCTTTGACAACAGTGTAAAACAAGTTATATAGAAAAAATGGCAGAGTTTTTATGAATATAAGTGGTTGACATGACATTTAAAATATTTATTTATTGAAAGGATATTTTCTTAAATCTCCCAAATTTAAAAACGTGTATTTGTTAAATGTGAAAATTATATATGTGTATAGTCAAAACTAATAGAACATAAAACTTTAATATAGTCACTACATAATCAGCTATAATTCATTTTATAACATATAGAAGTACTATATGTATTTAAATGAAAATGGAGAGAGGGTGGGAGGAAGGGAAACAGGAAAGAAAGGAATAAAGGGAGGGAGGGAGGAAAATGAAAACCCATTGACATACACAAAATCCCTCCTACAGGGCTGAGGATTTGGGGTAATGTTGCTTTGCCATTTTCCTTCAGTGTTTCACATATTTATATATAATTTTGCCCTAATTTTTAAGTTACATTAGAGAAGTGGATTTTTGTTCTATGGAGTGTTTTATACTTCATAACTTTCTATGTGTCTATTTGTCTGATTTTTAATAATTTTTGCCTTTGAAATAAACAAGATTTAATTACACTAAAATAATGTTTGTGAGATGAGGTTGTTATTTCTATTAAATATTTCCTATGTACATTTTTTATTTTGCAGATTTCATGAAAATTACCAGGCTTGTAATACCAGCATTTGGGAAGCTGAGACAGGAGCATCACGTTTCTTGGACAGACTCAGCTAATGTGACTGGATAAGAGAATTTTGATGTTTTTGCTTTAAAAATAGAATGAAATTATCCGTTATACAACTTTTATATTAAATATATAAATATGTAATTCACAAAAATTTCAAAGTATAAATACTGGGCCTTTTATTCATTTTAAGTTACAATTGGCTATGTCTGTATAATTTTAAAATGCTCATTATCATTTATTATAAGTTAACAAACATTTGTATATTGAACTGTCAAGCAGGATTTTTTATTGATTTTTTAAATCATCAACTTCTTCAAATTACTTATCTCTAAATATAAGAGAAATATTGAGCCCATCCTGGTGGCACACACTTGTAATCCCAGCATTTGGGAGGCTGAGACAGGAGAATGGCAGTTTGCAGACAGCCTCAGCCACTTAGGAGGCCCTTTGCAACTCAGTGAGACCCTGTTTCAAAATAAAGAATAAAAAATAGGGCTGGGGGTGTAGTTTATAGGTAGAATGCCCCTGGATTCCATCCCATACCACAAAAAAGAGTAAAATTTAATAAGATAAATTAAATGAAAATTATAAAAAGTTAAATATATCATGAAATAGAAAATTTAAAATATTGTACCATTGGGAAGTCTTAACGTACTTCCATTTGACCCTGTGAATGCTTTCCATATGCTCTTTAGTATCAAATTAACTGTCTGGGTGACTGATTTTTAAAGTAAAATATACAGTTAGAAAATATTCTTTCCTCATCAAATAGCATCCTGCATCCCACAAAATATTTACATATTCAGTTTATTAAACACAGTGTTTCTTGTTTTTCTTTTTATGTAGATTATTCTTATATTCACATCCTGAGTTTGTTACTTTCCTTGAAAAATCCACACATAGTATTCTTCAGTGTTGTAGCTACCATTATATTGGTCACCTTCTTTACAACCACATTTAATTTTCTGCAGAATAGAGAACAAAGAATCTTCCATAGGTGAAGCATTTGATTATGGGATTGCTTTATTACTTTTTATAGCTTCTGTTTTTAATCTCAACCTTCAAACTAATGAAATATGCAGCTGTTGCAAATAGATAATTTATTCTATGTTTTAGTACTGAGTTTCTATTGTTATTTGTGGTTTTGAGGAATTAATTATTCCAATCAAAATAATGAAGTAGTGAAAGAAATATAATTCCTTTGAGCAAGTCTAGAAATCTCATGAAATAAAGGTTTTACTTCTAATGCATAATCAGTTAATTTTAGATTAATATTCAGTAGATGATGCAACCATTGATTCAAATGTCAGAAATATCCCTTAATGCATTAAAACATCAGTTAAATTTGAAACTGAAGAGTAATATCATTATGCTTTAAGAACTGTGACTGAATTTTTGCCTCAATTTAAAATCATTTTCTATACACAGTATTAAAACCCACTCATTTACATTTAACATAATTGCCAAGTGCTTATACATCAAAGCTGCCAAATAGGAATTTTTAGCACTTTATCTCTGTTTAACATTTCATCCATCTTCCTGATGGTCTTCGAAAGATTTATTCCTGAAATACAATGTACAATGTAAAAGGGGGAAAAAGCTAAAGCTGTCAAAGAAAAATATTAATAATAAATAGAAACATCTAACACCTATCACGGTGAATTGTGGTCTGAGTATATGTATCGATTAAAACAGTTCAACATGATATATTGAGATAATAAAAAGAAAAGGGGTGCATTTATATGATATACAATGTAAAATTAAACTGGCTTGTATAAATAAGTTACATTTCAAAGAAAATCAGTTGAAAAATTTTGCTAGCACAATTATGAGATTTTTTTACTCTAATGAACTGTATAAAATAATTTTAATTACATTAAGTTCCAAATAAATTTTTAGATTTCAGATAGAAAAATAGTTTAAATAACCTTTCTCATTTTTCATGCCAAAATCACGCATATATTCTACTATTATCAGTGTTGAAGAAGAGGGGTAGAACAGAAAATTTTTAAAAATTTCAGTTCAAATAATATCCATTTCTGACAGATTGATGTTTAATTATAGACCTTCTTTGAAGAGGTGAGGGAAAGTCCAGACAAAATTAGTGTTCTAGACTATGCAGACTTTGAGTCTTTGAATTTTTAAATATCAGGTAAGGCTATCTTAAGGTGAAATTATTTATGAAAACGATGGGTAGAAACTAAGTAGTAATATATAGTATTTTCTTTCAAACAAGGATGCATATGACTTTAGATAATTTTAAAAATAGATTCAGCCAAAAAAAATTGAACTCGTCTTAATGAGATATGATGAACTTTAACAGTATTTCTATTGGGTCTTCATAGGTTAATTCTTTTACACTATCTTAATTAAAATTAGTCTTTACATACTTTCTTACCTTCATGTTAGGCAAACTACCTTGTATAATGAGTGTTAATGAGAGAAAGAGACAGAGAGACACAGAGAGAGAGAGAGAGAGATTGAGAAATAAATTAAGAGAACTTCCGGGAAGATGGTGACTGAGAAAAGCAGGGCTTAAGAGCCCCACTAACAACCAATCTCCATTACCACAAAATCAGCGCCTTTCATAGCCAGAAAACACCATCAGTAGAGAAACAAAAAAATCACCAGGCTCCAGAGAGAAAGCTGACTGAGAACAGAGCTCAGAGTCACAGAGGAGATAACCGGCCTCATGTCCGAGGACGCGGCAGCAGCGCCATACTGCCGGCGGCAGCGGCAAATTCACCGGACTGCTACAGCAAGCCGAGGTGAGCTGCTGCGGGACAGCCAGGCGGGATTTCTCACCGCAGGTAAAATCTAAAGATCCCAGTGGCTGAGCTCAGCACACGCTGCAGGGATTCAGAGTGGAAATCAAAAACAAGAAGAAATACACCAGCCTCATGGCCGAGGGCATACCAGCGGCGTCATATTGCCACCGGCGGCAGCAGCAGAGAATTCACCGAATCCAGTACAGCTACATCTGCGTACTCAAGAATAGTGAGTCAAATTGCGGGCCACAGAGGAGAAATCCCAGTACTGTACTCCCTGGGACTTGACCCAGTGGGGGAGGGGCGGTGGCAGAGATATCACACCATAGGAGAACGTGCAACCTGGCACCCCCCACAGTCTAAAGCAGCCTCTATCGACTCTCTGGGTCAGAGACTCTGTGAAACAACCCAGTAAAGGAGTAGTGGGGTCTGAGATACTACTGACTCGAGATCCAGAACACCTTAAGTGAAGTCATAGTGACCCAAGGGAAGAACCCAGAGAAGGCACAAACTTCTGAAATCATGGGAAAGAGGAATAATACTGGAGCAATGAATGCCCACAACCCCACAATATCAGAACCCGATAAAACAGAAAATCAGAGATTTCTAGAAGATCAAATCAGGAAAATAACTGTAGAAATAATAGAGGTGCTTCGAAAAGAACTCAGAGAGAGCCAAAAAGAGATAAAGGATGCAATTAATGAAGTAAAGGCCTCAATTCAAAGCACAAACAACCGATTAGACCACATGGAGAACAGAATCTCGCTCTTAGAAGATGATCATTCCAAAAAAGAACGCATAGTTTCTAATCTAGGAAAAAATATCCAACAGCAGGAATCTGATATTGAAGAAATATGGGCCCATTTTAAGAGAGCTAACCTAAGAATAATTGGAATAGAGGAGGGAAAAGGAAGTGAAACCAAAGGGATCAACAATCTCTTCAAGGAAGTAATAGCAGAAAATTTTCCAAACATAGAGCAAGAGGTCGATACACAGGTCCAGGAAACTTATAGAACTCCCTTTAGACAGGATCGGAGAAGAGGATCCCCACGCCACATAATTGTCAAAATGACCAATGTGGAAGCCAAGCAGAGAATCTTAAAGGCAACAAAAACAAAGAGCCAAGTGACATTCAGAGGCAAGCCAATTAGAATCACTCCAGACTTCCCAAACCAAGTCATGAGAGCCAGAAGGGCTTGGAGTAACATATTCCAAACCCTGAAAGAAAACAACTTCCAGCCAAAAATTTCCTACCCAGCAAAACTTTCTATCAAACTAGATGGAGAAATAAGAAGCTTCCATGACAAACAGAAACTGAAGGAATTTTTGTCTTCAAAACCAGCACTAGAGAAAATACTCAAAGAGATTAACTACAAAGAAGAAATAGGTAACACACACCAGAACCAGAGAAACAAGAGTTTCCATCCAACAGTCAACTAAGATTGGTTATCTGTGGAGATTCATTACTTATGTTAGTCTTTTACCTATCTCTAAATAGTATTGTTTGCCTTTATTGTTGTTAATTTTTAGGATTTCTAGTTGGAATATTAATATACCTTCAGATATAGCATTTGGAAATATTTTATCCCATTCTATCAGTAACTGTTAACTCTTTTTACATTGTCTTTGGATATACAATATATTTTTTTTATTTTTTAGGGAGTTTGTATACTCTTCTCTTGCCTATGCCATTGAAATCATATCCAAGAAATAACTGCCAATTTCAGTGTTGTGAGGTTTTATGACCCAGATTTTCTTCTAAAAGTTTATAGTCTTAAGATTTATATTTAGGTCTTTTATCTATTTTGAGTTAATATTTGTATATAGGATAAGGTAAGGGTCCAACTTTATTATTTTTCATGTAATTATTATATTTCAACAATATTTAGTTAAAATATTATTATTTCTACCACCAAATGTTCGTGGAAACCTTGTCAAAAATAACTTGACAATATAGGAAAGAATTTAGCTCTAGGCTTTTATTTAACTCCAATGGTTTATATATCTGCCTTTAGAACAGTACTACACTGTTTCAATTATTGTAGCTTTATATGGTTTGAAATCAGAAAATATATATCTTCTAGCTTTGTTCTTTGTCAAGATCATTTTGGGTATCTAGAGTCCATATTCCATATTAGGATAGATTTTTTTCTGAAAAATAAATATATAAATATATGATAGTTTCACCTAAAAAAAATAGAAAAAAAATTCTCTGGTAAGAAAGAAAGCAAAAAGAAATATTGAAATGTTATCTTTAAGTCATCAAAAGCTTGGTATCAGACAAATGAAACTGTTATGTGAGATTATCATTTTTAATTTTGGATAAATTGCTATAAAACTAGATGTCAACCACTAAGCCAAGCATGGGAAGGAGGGATGGGGAGGGAATGGGGTGGGGATTGGGTGGGGGCTGACTGGGCAATGTGTGCATGTATGTCTACAAAAGTTTGTATCCCACTATGATGTATGAATACAGTGCACCAATAAAATAAATAAATAAATAAATAAATAAGTGATGTAGAATCAAGAAGAATAAAAAAAAGAGAGAGAAATAAATTAAACATGTGGGTGGGTACAAACCTGACAGGACAGAAATAGTTTAAATGTATGTGAAGACTCCATATTTTTAGAGACACAACTTGACTTTGCTTCAATGGTTCTTTGTTTAAAACTAGTTTACTTTTATTGCTTAAATTTAAGTGGTGGAATTCCCATATGAGATTTTTCATCATTACTCTGTATGTAAGAATTCAATATGCATACACCTTAAACAGAAACAAATGCAAGTCTGTTGAGGGGTCATTTCTACATATACTAATAGATAAAGTGATATGTAAAGTAAATTTATGGCAATAGAAGGCATCTCTGTAATGATTATAGAGTACAAGCATTCTTATCCTTAACAAGCATCAGCATAAGTCAGCTGCATTCTTCATTATTGTCTATATTATTTGCTCATATGTGACAAAAATTTTAGTATTTTTCCACTAAATAAAATCATTCATTAAAATAAATAATAAATTATCTTTTCCATATGGGAGTCCAATTTAGTCATAATCAAAAACTGGATAAATAATAAGTTTTATGTAACATGATCTAGTTGTCTGCCAAATTCCATTAACAGTTGGATGAAGTATACTCATAATAAACCCCCATCCTTTTAAGCATTCCTCTATATAGTTCCGCCTGAGCCAAATGCAACAATATTATAGCTGGACCTTCCATCTTCTTTTCTCTTAATACTTGATAGTTGGTAACTTCAGATTCATAAAAGAAGATTGGTAAACACAAATATAGAAAAGAGAATGAGGATTTGTTCATTATTAGTGAGTAGGTGAGAATGCCAATTACAGGAAGTAGGACCATAGAAAAGAAGATACTGAGGTACAGTAGAGTTGAAATTGTGGTTTGGAATTTGAGCGTTTTGGCCAAGAGACTTTATTCTATTACCAGAAATACCAAATCAAGAGTGAAAATAATTAGGACTTGAGTGTATAGATTGGAGAAGTGCAGAGAGCATCCATGGGAAGAGCTGTCTAAAGCAAGGATATATACTAGATATTTTTCTGTTACTTTATCTATGCTAGAAATATAATTGAGGGTGCATACATCTACGTTCAATAGGAAGGAAAGACAGCATGTGGGGGTTATATCTTGACATGTACAAATACACAAGACTATTAAGTGAGAGACACCAGAAAGTGACTAAAATGCTATGATAATTTTTAAATTTGTTCATTTTAAAAATTTTAATTTTTAAAATATTATACCTTTTATTGGTGAATTATTGTCTCACCTCATAATTTAGTTCATAGTATGTTATATAAAAGTACAGTTAGAAGAATGGTAAGATTCTAATATAATACAGCACCTTTTATTTAAGGAGTGAGAAATGTGAAGAATAAGATCAGAGGAAGGTAACAGTAGGTCCTACAACAAAGTGAACAAAGTGTGTGCGTGTGTATGTGTGTGTGTGTGTGTGTGTAAAGCTGTCAAAACTAGTACATGGTTTCTGAAACATATTGAAAAATATGACAATAGTTATACATTAAACAAATGCCAATTGAGTGTTTGGTGAGAATGTACAACCATATCACTGGGAATACAAAAAAGAAGAAATTTATTTCCTTGGAAATAATGTTTCAGTAGGAATAAGTAAGAAGTAGATAATAAATGATTAGACAATTCCAGGCATTAGTCTGTGTACTTATTTAAGTATACATAAATATTGAATATATAATCAGGCCAGTAGTTGCTACAAATTTCCATTTTGTAGAAAAAATATAATGTCAACAATAAATTCAATTGTATTTACTGAATGCCAATATGAGAAATTTTATATTGCTGGGAGCTTATGATTATCAAATAAAGGCATCCAATTGCCTTTAAAAGGCTTTCCAGTGCATATGAATTCAACTCTCTTACCAGACTCATGCTTGGTCTTCCCAACCTATCTTTGTAGTTCCTCTGCACAACCACCTTTAAGTCACTCTGGTCTCTTTCTGTTTCTGAGGTACACCAGGCTCTTCCTCCCCTTAATGCCTTTGCCCCTTCAGTTTTCTTTGCCTGGTATGCCCTTTCCCAACCCTCCACATGGTTGACTTATTTTAATTATCAATTATCACCTACCAGTCTTCCCTATGACTTACTTTCTGTCACATCTCTCTTTTAATTGCCTGCATACTTCCTTCACGGTTTGTATTACATTGTGAGTTATTTATTTATTTGTCTGGCTCTATCTAGGTATGTATTTAATTGCTTCCTTATTTGATGTTTTCACTTAGTAGAATGGAGAAATTATGCATATTATGTATTTTCCCCATCTTATTGCTTGTTAATCAATATTTTGTGAAAAATAAACATAAGAAGTTTATATACTTACAAAGTAATAGAGCATTGGAGGGCTTATAATGTAATTGGAATACATGTTTGTAATAGAACGTTTGTAAGATGTGAAAAAGGAGACAGAAAACATTCATTTCATTACTGTCACAGGTTGCTACCTTTTAGAATTTGCTATACTTCTTTTTTGTCACATGTCTTAACATGGTTGCAATTATAACTATTAAAATATTATATTTGTTACCTAGCGTATGTCATAATCATTAGAAATCTCATCCTAATTATGTTGGCTCTGTTTTATAGAGCTTTCATGCATATTTATTGTGTTACTTGATTGCTGATATGCTTTCTCATTTTAATAAAATTCTAATGGCATTGTGGCACATAATAATTTGTAACTCTTAAAATTCTTAAACAAAATTCTTGGAGTAGAATTATGTGGTTAATTTGAGCATAATATTAAAATGATACTTTTAATGAACTGTGCCCAGAAAATTAAAATAAATAATTACACAAGCAATATATAAAAAGTTCACTTTACTATGGGTACCAACATGTAAAATGATCATATTCATGATGTTTTCTAACTCCAAATGACATCTGAAGAATAACAGCTCAGCTGGGTGTGTTGATGCAGACCAATAATCCCAGCAATTGGAAGGCTGAGACAGCAGGATGGAAGGTTCAAGGCTAGTCTCAGTCATGTAGCAAAACTCTCATCAACCTAGTGAAACTCTCTTTTGAAACCCAAATTTTAAACAAAAACTTTAAAAAAGGGCTGGAAGTATAGCTCAGCTTTAGAATGTCCCTGGGTTCAAGTCCAATAAAAAAGTGAGAGCTCAGATCTTTGAAATTCACATTTCTTTTAATATTACTAGAGTGATGTTGATTATTTGGGAAGTGATTATTAATCTTTGCATTCCTTCATATTTATTTATTTCATAGCTCATTATACATTTACTCTTATACAAAACATCTACTTAGCAATTCTTGGTTATAATAGAGAGCCCTAAAGAAAATTATTCTTGAGAAAGTAGTCTGGCTAAACAGCCATGAATTTATTGAATCTTGCTCTATAATTGTCACAATATGTAAATTAAATAGTATTGGAGAATTGTAATGGTTAAAACACTTGGCCTGCTGGGCGTGGTAGCCCACGCTTTTAATCCCCGCGCTTGGGAGGCAGAGACAGGAGGATCGCACAGGTTCAAAGCCAGCCATGCACGCTGGCTCAGGAGACCCTGTTTCCAAATAAAAATGTAAAAATAGGTCTGGGAGTATAGCCTCGAGGTAGAAGGGCTTCAAGGAACCCCAATACAAACAACAACAACAAAAAACAAAACAAAACAAAACAAAACAAAAAAACAGTTGGCCTACCTCTAAAGATCCAGGGATGCTTTGAGGAAGTGAATAAAATATAATAGGCTTCTGAAGGACATCAGTGCAGCAGGGAGGCAGGTGAAGGGCAGGCAGTGTTTCTGATTGAGAGTGTTGCAAATACAAGAGATGAAGCCAGAACCTGACTGACACTGGAGTGCAGGAAAAGAACCAGAGAGGAACTGCAGAAAGACTGGAGTGAGGTCACACAAAGTAATGTGTGCTATGTAAGAGTTTGCACTCGATCCAGTCCACAGTGGGGGACAGCAGTGGTCTCATTCTGGCTAAGAAAGTACTAGAAGCAGAGTAAAGGGTTCAAGTATTCCAAATGAGATAATATTGGACTTATTGTTGCAGTTGAAAATATGAAATAAAAAATTAAAGAGCATCCTGTTTTCTGGTTTGGTCTTCTTGGTAGGATGAGTATAGATGCCACTGCAGATGGGGGAGACGTAAGAGGAAGCACATTAGGCACATTTAAAAATTTTACTTTTCATGCAGGTTATAGGTGGGAAAATGCAAGAGTGAGGTTAAAAAAAAACTAGAAATGAGAGAGGCAGGGGTATTTTAGCATGTTTATTTGAGGTTTGTGTGGGCATCCATATCAAATATGCAGAGCATTATGCAATGAATTTTGAAGCTAAATAAATAAATTAGAATTGGAGGGAAATAAACAGTCATCAATACACAAATGATGTCAGTCATAAAGAAAATGGCATGACTTTACGACAGTCATGACTCCCCACCGCAGGAGTCTCAGACTCAAGTTTTCCATAGGCCTAGACACTGTAAAATTATGTAGAAAAATAGCATCTTATATAACTTTGAAATTGTGAAAGTTTCATTTATGCAAAAAGATGAACTGATAAAGAGAACTTAAAAGTACAGCTCATGAACCTATATATCAAATACGGTGAAAAGTTTACCTTTGAAAGCACTCAGTGATAATAACTGACAGAGATGCTAACCACTATACTTTACTGGGTGAGAAACACTGTAGTTTTTTTTTGGTGTATCCATCCTGAGCACTAAAGCTAACATTAGCATTTAGTACCTTGCCATTCTCAACAGAGCCAGACCATTCCCTTCAATTTCCTGTTCCTTCTTTTTCTTATTTCTTAGTTGCCAAATACCTGGTTAAGTAATTGTAGGAGACAAATAGAAAGAAATAAACAACAGCAATAACAACAGACAAAACACCAAACAGTTTAGCTTCCACAGACTCCTTCCTCTCTCCACTCAGGGAAGGCTGGAAGATGGCTCCACAAATGTTCTGTATCTCTTTTTGCCTCTGTCAGTCTTTCTCCTAATAAAACAAGGAAACTATGTATGCCACAGAGGAGTCTGCTAATTTCAACTGAATCTTGAAGGCCGCAGAGATTTGAGGATAGAATAAGTTTTGCTAATATTAACATCCCATGCTCCATATTACTGTCATGTCTGACATATATCTGACTCAGAATACCTAAAAGACACTAGTGAGATTAATTAGAAGGCCATTCGGATCATTCAGCTGTTGGGGAAAGTTTCTACTGAATCTTGTTAAGCAGATTGTCTAATGAGATGCTAGTAATTAATAAAATGATTTTATCTTTCTGCAGAAGCTTTCTCCTAAAAGTCACTGTCATGGTTAAAGTACGATTATAAGAGCAGATCATAGCCAATGATAAGTAAGC
Source organism: Muscardinus avellanarius (assembly GCF_963383645.1). Lineage (NCBI taxonomy): Eukaryota > Metazoa > Chordata > Mammalia > Rodentia > Gliridae > Muscardinus > Muscardinus avellanarius. Next base: position 154,179,219 of record NC_137786.1, read on the forward strand.
ACCCAAAATTATTTTCCATCTTCTAATGTGTACAGAAAGAACACTTTGAAGCAGAATCCAATTTTTGACAATGTATATAAAACTATATGGATTAGAGATAATCTTTACTTCTTATTCTGTAAGTTAATTAATTATATAGTAGTTTACCATTTCATCGTTCCTAGAGTCATTTGGTGTTGAAACCCAAATCACTTGATGTTAAGACACACCAATTTTGTTAAAGGGGACTATACATGTACATATATATTAAATAGGACACAACGGATTTTTGAAAGTGATAAACAACAGCTTTTTTTTTCTACGCCAATAGTAAAATGTATATTGTAATACCTGTCTTGTAATAACATTTTCATAGCAATACTTTTCAAATTAGAATTGATAGATATTTCAAAAATGTAGTTGTTACCATAAAGAAAACTTCCCGTTAAAACCATTCAGAGCCTTAATGTATTTGGGCTTTATTCATGAAGAAAAATAGCACTTAGAGTGCTGTGACCCAAAAATATGCTTTTATTTGTTATATACAATTCTCTATTTTAATATTTTAAAAATTTGCTAAGAGGTACCATTTTAATGAAAATAATTTTCACCTTCTACTCATATTATGGAATAGTTATACAAAGCAATTTTATATTCTAGGGAATCTTTCATAGCTTCAAGACATTTCTTGAAAATAAATATGATTAATGAACTATGACAATTTTTGATTAAAAAAACGGTAAAGCTCTATATAGCTTATATCAGAAAAGTAAATTGTACATATAGCAAAAATAAAAAATAGGATAGAGAAAATCACTTTTTTACTTTAAAATAATATTTGTTTGCAGTCCCTCTGTTTGCTTAATATAAGTAAATAGTACAAACTGAGGTAGTGAGGTAAAAGCCTGGATGACATGGATATTCCTTTAAATAGGCATAATAATTGTGACTAGATACCACATATGGCATTCCATGATGTCTCAGAGCAAGTAATATAATGGGCTAGAATATGTTTTATATTTGAAAATGATGCCAAATTGCCCTAGAAATTTTGCACTGAATGTGGACAGGCACATTTGACAAGTTCTCTATATGTAAGATCGATCACGCTGTGCAGCTGAGATGATTCAGCTACTCTAATCATCCCAACTTTCATGAAGACCAGGAACTGTATAAATAGCACAATGCTTGTTGGAGTTGTTTTGTATGGAAGCATAAAGAAACAATTAACTGAGTACTGTTTCTCATGCTTGTAATCCTAGTACTTGGGTGGCTGAGACAAGAGGATTGAAGTTTTGAAGCCAGCCTCAGAAACTTAACAAAACCCTCAAAAACTTCTCAGTAACACACACACACACACACACACACACACACACACACACACACGCGCGTAAAATAAATAAACATTTAAAAATCCTGAATCTTCAATTTTTGGGGGCAGGGAAAAGAAAACAAAGCAATAGTAGGCCTATGTGAAGCTGAGCTCAAACTCTTAACAGAAACTATAATATTGCTTCATGACATAGTTTTAGACTTTGAAGTATTATTTTATTAAGGTTGTTTCTTTCAGTTATTTTTATATATTTAAATAGTACAGATAGTGCTCATAAGTGTAATGTGCTGTCATTAACCTAACCTAACCGGTATTCTTGAAAATATTGAGAAAATTTTCCGACTAAATTTTGCATCTCTGTTATGTCTGACTCAGATTACACAATAGAGAGAAATCTACATTAATCTTACTGTACAAATCCTATTTTACCATTCATTATATAACATTCAAATTAAAGGCTTATACTATGGAATTCTATTACAGAAAATGACATGAATATTCAAGTAATTTTTAATACTTTATTATATTTTCACTGTAAAATGGTTATTTCAAAACAATGACATGTAAATATTATCCTAGTATTTGAGGTATAATGAAAGCAACTCCACAAACATGGACAAATGTACAGATGACCTTCCTGTGTCTATACCATACTTTTCCAGTCTATCACAGAATCTAAGTATCTTATTCCATTATTCAAAAGAACTATGATAGATTTTAGTTTCAATATGCTTAGTAACCTAGAATCAATTGACTTGATACATAGAACTTTCGTTACGAGGATTTTAAAAATGTTATAATAGGTAAAATAATTCTATTGCTGTATAAAAGTTACTTGTATATTTGCTCAACCTAAAATCTTACCTGCCGTATTTATAATAAGTATTTTGTTATGCCATATTTGTTTTTCCACAAATTGGAAATTTAGGTTAAATGATAGTGATTCAAACTATTTTCAGGCACTAGTTTTTATTTTTCTAATTTAATTTTCTTAGACATCTTAGATGATTTAAGAAAATATAATTCCATAAAGGTCAATTAGATAACTATTTACACTGATTATCAATTTTTTCTGAATTTCTGTGCAATTTGTTTTTTTTAAAAACGATATTTTGTATATTTCATAAACCTCTTAATGGATGATGAAGTTATATCCACAACATCAGGGGAATCTTTAGAATATTACCAGTTACTCAAGGAAGCTCAACCCAAAAAGGACCATCAGGTATGAGGATTCTCATCTAAATTTCTTTATCTCCACCCACTCTCAAGTGGTTAATAGTCTTCAACTTCAAAGTATTAAGAACATTAAAGAGCAACCCATACATAAATGCTTCCTAAACATATAAAAGTGGCTCACCTTAACTAGTATTCATCAAAACGTATAATAAAACTACAATGTGATACCCATGTATATCTCTACAATGTGAAAAATTAAAAAGATTGTCCAAGAGTTGGCAAGGATTTTGAATAAACAGTGCTATTGTATACTGACATGGGCATATAAAATAGTACATCAAGATTTATAAAACTGTCTCTAAATACCTACTAAGCTGAACATATGTCTACTCTATGACCCACCAGTACTATTTTTATGCATGTACTAATGGAAAATGATATGAATTTATATATCTATATGTATATCTTAAATGATATTTGTAAAGATGGTCAGAGTGGCACTATTCATAACAGCACTTCAGTTGTAACCACTCTGTGGCAGTGGAAGGTATACCTAAAATTTTGATAAATTCATTCTATTAGCTCAGACTGCTACAACAAAATATCAGACTTGGTAGATTAAGAAATTTACAAATTCTTACTACATCAACTAAGAATTTTATTCTTAGTGTTTTGGATATTGGAAGATCCAACTAGTTTGTAGATTCACTTGCTATAAGGACCTATTTTCTGGCTGTAGTCTCTCTTCCCCTTCTTATAAAGACCCAAATCCAATCATGGGTGACCCACCTTCATGACCTTATATAGACCTTCTTATCACCCAAAGGCCCCACATCAAATCCCCACACACTGGGGATTCAGGCTTCAACACAGATAACTAGAAGAAACCACAAACATCTAATTTATGAAATACACACAGTTAAGATGTATTCAGTGGTGATAATGAACAAATTACAACTACCTGCAATACTATGGGGAATATAATATCAGTAGTATAAAAATGAAGACAGGTTAAAATATACTTGGGTATAATTAGTTATGTAACATTCAAAAATAGCAAAAACAGATTTGTGCTGTCAGAAATCAAGAGTGTGGTCATCCTTGGGTAGCACAGTGATAGGACCAGATATACAAAGAAAGCTATTCAGATGATGACAACATTTCATTTCTTCTGTCTGTGATTTTGTTATATGGACAAGTTCAGTTTTTAACATAATGATTTGTACATTTTCCTGTTGTTTAAAAATAGTTTAAAATTTAATTTGTTGATGAAAGAAATAAACATTACAACTTTCTTCTCACAACAACTATCTTCACTTAAACTCTCATTCACAATTTGCTTACTGAAGCATTTCCTCCTTGAACCCAAATCCTCCCTAGACTCTGGGATACTGTTTCAGTCAGCTTTCTTTTACTGCTGTGATTCAGTACATCACACACACACACACACACACACACACACACACACAATTTATAAAAAAAAGACTTGTGTATCTAGAAATTTTAGTCTGTATATAGTCCATTTATACCAGATGTAAAGAGGAGACAGGGCTATAGGTCCTTAGGGAATTATGTTGGGGAGTAGAAGTTAGTGAGAGATGAGGACAAGGAACATGTTAAAGTTTCCAAAGCCTCACCCCCAGAGATCACCTTCAAATATATGTATTTGAAGAGATCTATTTAAATATGGAAAAAGCCACAACCAGCAAATTCTCCAAAGTAAAATGCAAATCATCAATAAGCTCATGAAAAATTTTAATTTTATTAGCAAAGAAAAACAAACCAAAAAGAAAATATATTAATAGTACTTTTTTATATTGTGGAGAGCTCAGAAAGAAAGCCATTATATTCTAGAATAAAGTTAGAAAATATTTCTTTTTTTTTTTTTTGGTGGTACTGGGGTTCCTGGAAGCCCTTCTACCTCCGGGCTACACTCCCAGACCTATTTTTTACATTTTCATTTTGGAAACAGGGTCTCCTAAACCAGCGCGCGCGGCTGGCTTCGAACCTGCGCGATCCTCCTGTCTCTGCCTCCCAAGCGCGGGGATTACAAGCGTGCGCCACCACGCCCGGCCTAAGTTAGAAAATATTTCTAGAGGAAAGGTTGACCATCTTCATGAAAAGTTTATCAAATTAAATATAATACAGTATGATGACTCTCTAAATAATTTTCAAAAATGTATTTATAACAAATATTTTTCTGAATTCTTTCCTTAACTTTCAATATGTTCCCATTTCTTTTCCTGAAAGTCCTGTCTTCATACTTTTTTGTTTCTCACTCTTTTCCTGGAAAAACTATTATTTATACCCTAGTATTTCATCTTTTCTAAGAGCAATATACCTCTAGATGTCAAAATTAAGTTATAATCTTTATTTTACTGCTACCTTTAAAAATAAACTCTATGTGTAAAATATTATGCTAAGCATTTATATGTGTGATATATTTGTTTTATTCTTATAAGAGATATTAATGTAATTTGCTGCTCATTCACAAATGAAGAAATGAGGATTCAATTAAATAATTTTTTTGTATTTTCAAATGCATAGGAATAGCATATTACTGTACAAGTTACTTTTTTTCTTTAAATATTAAGTTTCTATTCACACATGAAGTACATACATTTCAAAGACTTCCTTATATTTGATTTATGTATATATTATAATTTATTTCTGTATTATAAATTTGCAGTGTAATTCTTGCTTGTTTCTTTCTAAGCATTTGCAGGGAAAAAATTTCATGATTTTCCAAAGTGATTAGACTTCTATATTTGTTTTTTTTCTTTTAACAATTTTTTATTGAACATAAATAGTATATATTTAAACTATATTTGGTGCCCTCTCCCCCCTGCCCCCATTTTCCCTTCCCCCTCCCACCAATGGTTGTCCAGGTTAACCATGTCTTATTCATAATTTTACACATGTTTAGATGTAGACCCTCATTAATCAAGATCAGCCTTCCTCCTCTCCTATCTTTCCATTCAAACTTTACTGATATTTCCCCTCCATTATCTGGAGTCCCACTGGTATCCTCTGTGTTTCCTAGTTTGGGCATATTAGAGGAAACATATGTACCTTCTCCTTCTGAGTTTGGCTGATCTCACTTCACATAATGTTTTCCAGGGCTTTCCATCTTCTTGCAAATGATATAACTTTGTTCTTCTTTATGGCTAAATAGAATTCCATTGTGTGTATTTCCCACAGTTTTGCTATCCATTCATCTGTTGATGGAGATCTGGGTTGGATCCATATTTTGGCTATTACAAATTGTGCTGCTATGAACATAGGTGTGCATATGTTGCTGTATTTCTCTGAATTCAACCCCTTTGGAAAGATACCCAGGAGTGGTATAGCTGGATCATATGGTGAATCTATTCCCACCTTTCTTAGGAATCTCCACACAGATCTCCATAGTGGTTGAACTAGTTTGCATTCCCACCAACAGTGTAAAAGAGTTCCTCTTTCCCCACATCCTCGATAGCATTTGTTGTTGTTTGATTTCTTTATGCTTGACACTCTGACTGGGGTTAGATGGAATCTCAGTGTAGTTTTGATTTGCATCTCCCTGATGGCCAGTGATGAAAAACATCTTTTCATGTATCTATTGGCCCTTTGTATCTCTTCTTTTGTGAAGTGTCTATTTAGTTCATTTGCCCACTTCTTGATTGGGTTATTTGTTTTGCTAGTGTATAGTCTTTTGAGCTCTTTGTATATTCTGGATATTAGCCCCCTATCAGAGTGGTGGCTGGTAAAGATCCTTTCCCATTCTGTAGGCTTCCTCTTTAGGTTATTGATAGTATCCTTTGATGAGAAGAAACTTTGATGCTATCCCACTTGTTTATTCTTGCTTTAATTTCCTGAGCTTTGGAGGTTTTGTTGAGAAAGTTACTGCCTGTGCCAGTATGTTGTAGTGTTGAACCTATGCTCTCCTCTACTAACTTCACAGTCTCAGGTCTAATTTCTAAGTCTTTGATCCATCTTGAGTTGATTCCTGTGTTTGGTGAGATACAGGGGTTTAGATTCATCTTTTTACAAATGGTTAGCCAGTTCTCCCAGCACCACTTGTTGAAAAGGCTGTCTTTTCTCCAGCGTATGTGTTTGGCCCATTTGTCAAAGATTAATTGACTACAGATGTGTGGGTTTGTTTCTGTATCTTCTATTCTAATCCACTGGTAAGTATATCTGTTATTGTGCCAGTACCATGCTGTTTTTACTACTATTGCTCTATAGTATAATTTGAAGTCTGGGATTGTGATGCCTTCTACATGTTTCTTATTGTTGAGAATTGCTTCGGCTATTCTAGATCTTTTCTTTCTCCATATGAAGTTAATGATTTATTTTTCTAGGTCTCTGAAGAATGTCACTGGTATTTTAATGGGAATTGCATTGAACCTATAGATCAGTTTTGGCAGAATGGCCATTTTGATGATATTTATTCTGCCTATCCATGAGCACGGGAGATCTTTCCATTTTCCAAGGTCTTCTTCAATTTCTTTCTTTAATGTTTTATAGTTTTTGTTATAGAGGTCTTTTACATCTTGGGTTAGGTTTATTCCTAGGTATTTTATTGGTTTTGAGGTTATAGTGAATGGAATTGTTTTGTTTTTGTTGTTTCTTTCATTATGGATTCATTGTTGGCATAAAGAAAAGCCACTGATTTCTTTAGGTTGATTTTGTAACCTGTGACTTTGCTGAATTTGTCAATCAGCTCCAGAAGTCTTTTACTTGAGATCTTTGGGTCTTCCAGATAAAGAATCATGTCATGTGTGAATAAGGATGATTTTAATTCCTCTCTTCCTATGTGAATTCCTTTGATTTCCTTCTCTTGTCTTATTGCTGCAGCAAGAGTCCCAAGGACTATAATGAAAAGGAGTGGTGATAGTGGGCATCCTTGTCTTGTTCCTGACTTTAGCGGAAATTCTTGCAGTTTTTCCCCATTCAGTATAATGTTTGCTTTGGGTTTACAGTATATTGCCTTAATGATGTTGAAGTACTTTCCTTCTATTCTAATTTTTTGCAGTGTTTTTAACATAAATGGGTGTTGGATTTTGTTGAATGATTTTTCAGCATCTATTGCTATGATGATGTGGTTTTTGTTCTTGGTTCTATTTATGTGGTGAATAACATGTATTGATTTGCGTATGTTGAACCAGCCTTGTTTTTCTGGGATGAAACCTACTTGGTCATGGTGTATTATTCTCTTGATATAGTTTTGAATATGTAAAGCTAGTATTTTGTTTAGAATTTTTGCATCTATGTTCATTAAGGATATTGGTCTGTAGTTTTCTTTTCTTGAGATATCTTTATTTGGTTTGAGGATTAATGTGATACTGGCCTCATAGAAGGAATTTGGGAGAGTTTCATCTCTTTCAATTTCCCGGAACAAGTTATGAAGTTTTGGTATTAGTTGTTCACTGAAGGTTTTATAGAATTCAGCTGAAAACCCATCTGGGCCTGGGCTTTTCTTTGGTGGCAGAATTTTTATTGCCATTTCTATTTCTCCGGTTGTTATTGGTTGGTTTAGGCTTGCTATGTCCTCTTGGTTGAGTGTAGGAAGGTTAACTGTGCTTAGAAATCTATCAATTTCTTCCAGGTTTTCAAATCTATTGGAGTATAAATTTTTAAAGTAGTTTCTGATAATCTTTTGAATTTCTTCGCTATCTGTGGTGATATCTCCTTTTTCATTTCTAATTTTGATAATTTGAGTTGATTCTCTTTTTCTTTTGGTTAGGTTGGCCAGGGGTTTATCAATTCTATTAATCTTTTCAAAGAACCAACTTTTTGTTTTATTGATTCTTTGAATTTTTTTTTTGTTTTCTATTTCATTTATTTCTGCTCTAATTTTAATGATTTCTTGCCTTCTGCTGGCTTTGGGAATAGACTGTTGCAGAATTTTTAGGTCCTTGAGTTGTGTCATTAGGTTCTTTACTTGGTGGTTCTCTGTCCTTCTTATGTGGACACTCAATGCAATAAACTTTCCTCTTAATACTGCCTTCATGGTGTCCCATAAATTTTGATAGGTTGTATCTCTGTTTTCATTTGTTTCCATAAACTTCTTTATTTCTTCCCTAATTTCTGCTCTTACCCATTCATCATTCAATAGTGTATCATTCATTTTCCATAAATTTGAATACTTTCTTTCGAGTTTCCTGTTGTTGATTTCTACTTTTATTCCATTGTGGCCTGAAAAGATGCACGGAATTATATTACATCTTTTGAATTTGCTGGTATTTTCTTTGTGTCCCAGGATGTGGTCTAATTTGGAGAAGGTCCCATGGGCTGCTGAGAAGAATGTGTATTCTGTTGTTCCTGGTTGAAATAATCTGAAAATGTCTATTAGGTCCATTTGGTTTATGGTTTCCTGTAGTTCTAAAGTGTCTTTACTCATCTTTTGCATTGAAGATCAATCCAGTGGTGTGAGAGGCGTATTGAAGTCTCCCAAAATTATTGTATTTGGGTCTACTTGGGATCCTATATCCAGAAGGGTTTGTTTTACAAATGTGGTTGCACCCACATTTGGGGCATAAATATTTACTATCATTATATCTTCTTGGTGTATTGTTCCTTTTAATAAAAGGAGGTGTCCTGATTTGTCTCTTTTGATGTGTTTTAGTTTAAAGTCTGTTTTTTTGGATATCAGGGTTGCTACCCCTGCTCTTTTTTTGGTCACTGTTGGCATGGTATATCTTTTTCCATCCTTTCCCTTTCAGCCGGTAAATGTCTTTGGCTGTGAGGTGAGTTTCTTGCAGACAGCATATATTTGGATTATGTTTCCTAATCCACATTGCCAGTCTATGTCTTTTGATTGGTGAGTTAAGTCCTTTGACATTAAGAGATATTATTGAAATATGATTTTTGTTTTCTGCCATTTTGTGTTCTGTCTACTCTTGGGTGGTTTGATCTTTCCACTTTACTTAAATGGCCCATTTATTAACTTACTCCCTTCTCTGATTCTGAAGTCTGTTTCTTTTTTCTTCCTTATGGTTTATTTCTTTTAGAATTTTCTCTAGTGTTGGATTTAAATTCATGAATTTTTTTGAGATTCTGCTTACCCTGAAAGACTTTGGTTTCACCATTGATCTTGAATAGTAATTTTGCTGGATAGATTAATTTTGGTTGGAAGTTATTTTCTTCCAGTGTCTGAATCACGTTGTACCAGTCTCTCCTAGCCTTCATGACCTGGGTTGTATAGTCTTGAGTGATTCTCATTGTTTTGCCTGTATATGTCACCCTTCCTTTTGTTCTCACTGCTTTTATGATTCCTTCCTTGGCCTCTTTGTTGGTCATTTTGGTTATTATGTGGCGTGGAGTGCTCTTTCTTTGGTCCTGTCTCAGTGGAGTTCTGTATGCCTCCTGGACATGAAGGTCCAAGTCTCTCTCCATTTTTGGAAAATTCTCTGAGATTATTTCCTTGAAGAGATTACAGATGCCCTTGGTCTGTACCTCTATCCCTTCTTCAATGCCTATTATCCGTAAGTTAGGACGCTTCATATTATCCCATATTTGCTGGATATTTAGGTTTTGTTGCTGTAAAGATTTATGTATAATGCTGACTGTGTTTTCGGTTTGGGATGTACTGTCTTATAATATTGATATTCTGTTTTCCATTTCATCTAATCTTCCAGAATTTCTTTCTATTGCTGTCTTCATTTCACTTATTGCCTCTTTCATTTCATTCCAGACCTCTTTCTGATTCTTTTTTAGTGATTCTAACTCACCTTTCACCTCCTCTAGACTTGTTTTAAATCCTTTCATCATATTGTACATCAAGATTCTGAACTCCCCTTCTTGCATTTCTAGTAGGTCAGTATTCGTGATTTCTGCTGTCTCTTCATAATTCCTGGTTCTCATATTTGTAGCGTTCTCTGTCCTGTTCTTCTGGTTTTTACCCATTATTTGTGAGTATTATGCTTAGTCCAATCTTAATATTAGGAGTTTAGGGGTTTTCGGCAAGTCAGCAGAGCTTTTCCAGTGTTGAGGGTGGGTGATGTGGGAGGAGCTGGGGTGATGGGTAAAGGAGTCGGATTAGGTAGAGGATATGTTTAGGTTGAAAAAGACTTTAAGTATGATAAGGTAATATCTTGCTGAGAATGAGAGAGAGTTAACTAGTAGGACTCTTGTCGTTAGTAGAGTAAGTATGGATATATGAAATACTTTGAGTATTAAACAAGGAGGTATATTATGGGGAAAAGTTTTGGGGGAGAAGAGTATATAGGTTAGTGTGGGGAAGTTTTTAAGAGGGGTGATGGAAGGAGCAGACAAACATTAAAAAAATCCACACAAGATACCAAGACTATTATGTAATCCAAGAAAAAGAAAGAAAAAACCAATCAAAGGAGGAGAGCGAAAAAAGGAAGAAAAGAGAAAGAGAGTGGAATAAAAGGACAAGAATAAAATAAAAGGAACTAGCAGCTGTGTGAAATCAGAAAATAAGGCAAACTATCATATATATATATATATATATATATATATATATATATATATATATATATAATAGTTAAAGTAAAAGAAGGATGGGGAAAGGAAAAAAAAATAAAACAGCAATAACCATACCAAAACAAAAGCACTGTAAAAACAAAACAAAACAAAACATCCACAATACAAGTAAAAAAAAAAAAAAAACAGTCCTACTTATTTACAAATATGGGGTCAGGTCCATATAATATTTGCGTATCTGATTGCTTTGGTAGCTTACAGAATATAATCCAATGTCTCTTAGTTTTCTTTGTACTCTATTTTTATCTTCTTAGGTCACTCTGGGTGTTTGGACACCTTTCTTTCCTTTAACTGCTTTGGGTTTATGTGTCAGGGTGTCTGGTATCACTTTTATTAGATTCTGTACAGTTCTCAGGTTCTGCGTAATTCCAACCTGTAGTCAGCACATCTGCACTCACCACCCTAGACTCTGGCCTGAGCTTCCCTACAGCAAGAGTGGAGGATGTCCAAAGTAGACTTGAAACCTCCCCCTGAGGTCCTGTGCAGATATTGTGTCTCGATGAATTTTCCTGTGTCTCTCAAAATTCTAACTGGGCTAGCCGGTGTGGTCTCGTTGTACCCTGGGCAAAGGAATGCTGGTTCCTGGATGCCCACACTTACTGCCAGAGCTCTGCCTATTCCAAGATTGCAGGCTGGGTACGCTGCTATTACTGGACCCAGGTGTGAATGGGTGCAGCAACCTAGTGCCTGCTGCTATGCTCCTCCACGGTGCATTGAGCTGTGCTCTAGACTTGAACTGAGTATCAGGCTACCGGGTGGGCGGGAACTCCCAGCGGTGGGCCAGGGACGTGGGATTGGTGCACAAGGGTCCAGGGGCACAGGCGCTGCACGGTGTCCAGCAATGATTTCTGCCTCCCACGAGGCATAGAAGCTGGGGGCCCGAGGAGATTTCACGGGCACACAGAGCTTTCGCCGCCTGGAATGCAGGCCTCCGGCAAGGTGGGTGTCTGGGCTCTAGTAGGGAGTGGGGGCTAGGCACACAAGGTAAGCTCTGATTTTAGGTTGACACTGACTACTAGCAGGGGACCGGGGCACAGACAGGGTACGCGAGGACAGTGCTGGGTTCTGAGGCGTGGGGCAGATGCCCTGGGCTGGTGCTGGGCCTTGGGCACACGCTAGGACCCGCACTTTCCCTGGACGCACTCAGATACCTGGCTACCTTGGTCCAGGCGTCCGTGGGAGTCTCTGTGCTGTTGTGATCCAGTCGCTGGTGAGCACACAGAATTCTGACGTGGGTGCTGCTCGCTGCTTAAGATGAGGCTCTATGTCCGTTTTCAGTCTCGGATTATCTTGCCGCGGTGATTTCAGTCAGGGCTCGGGAGTTCAGTTTGGGCAGGCAGGCAGCCCACACAGGCAGCCTGCCGGCGGGCGTCCCAATTGTATCTGCAGCAGGTCTGGTATCCGATCTTTTTTCTTCTTCTTCTTCGAGTTCAGGGTTTCCGCCAAGGTACCTGGGTCTGTTTTGGTTCCTGGGATGTATTTATTTTGTTGATTAAGACACTGCTTTCTAAGTAGTTGAACTTTATTTGTTTCAGCTACTGAGAAGTGCTGTGTCCCTCAGTTGCCATTTTGAATCCTCTGTAGACTTCTCTCAATTAAATAATTTTACAGTATACTATTGCAGGGAGACTCAGAATCTAATTTCAGTTTTTCCTATTTCATTCAGTGTGCTATTAAAAATAAATCATAGACTTGGTCATGTGTAACAGAAACTATCTCTCATAGTTCTGGAGGATGAGAAGTCTAAAATGAGATGGAGGATTCAGTGTGGTAAGACTGATTTCTAGATCAAAAACGTCTATTCATTGCAACCTCACTGGTATAAAGCAGATGGAAGTTCTTAGAGCATCTTTTATAAAGACACAAATCACATTCATGATGATTTTTCCTTTGTAACAAAATTACCTTCCATTTTATCAAGCTAGGCATTATGATTTAACACGTGGGTTCTTAAGGACATAATCAGTCTATTATTTGATATTTGCCACCATGTATTGCCATGTGTGTACACTAGAATTCCTCACTAATGAGTGCTAGAATCATTGTGATTGCTGACTAAATAATAAATACATATCTGTGACTATTTGCAATGTAATGTGGGTAATTTTAAAAAAAAGGAAATTACATTGGCATGGTTTCAATTCAAATACTTGTATGTTTATTGAAAAATATTTTAGAAATATAAATGGTATTTCTACAATAAAGCTTCAAAGTTTATTTTGTTAAATATCCCAAAATTAACTGGTTTAGTCAGCATTCTAAGTGCTCTGACCCAATCACCTTAAACACACAATTTAGATAAAAAAAGTATGCTCACAGTTCTAGAGATTTCGTTTCATGTTATATCAATTTTCAAGCAGGAGCTGAGCTACAGGTCTTCATCACAGCAGGGAGCAGAGAGAGAAGGATCAAATTTTGTGTCAGAGCTGGGCGTGGTGGTGCACGCTTGTAATCCCCGTGCTTGGGAGGCAGAGACAGGAGGATCATGCAGTTTCAAAGCCAGCTGCGCATGCTGGCTTAGGAAACCCTGTTTCCAAATAAAAATGTAAAAATAGGTCTGGGAGTGTAGCCCGGAGGTAGAAGGGCTTCCAGGAACCCCAGTGCCACACACACACACACACACACACACACACACACACAAAATTTGTGTCAGAAAAAAGAAAAGCTGAAAGCTACATTGGCTAAATGGGGGTTGCTGACATGCATTGTCCCTGACCACACCCCCAGCCAACAAGTCTCATCTCCAAATTTAGCTGCCTTACATACCACATGGTGTCTGAGGGCTAATTTTAATCCAAACAATAATGCTAATCAAATGATCCTTTGCTATCTAAATATGAAATTATCTACAAACTAATTAAATTTATTGATTTAGTGTATCAATAAAGTTGTTACAAAAAAGAGTGAAAAAAAATAATTGTGAGAATTTTCCAAATTTGATCAAGTTTCTGATATAATAATTTGATGATCTAAGAGTTTAATCCATTACTATAACACTATATTGCTATAATGATCCAAAGAGAATGATGAACGTACAGTAAAACTATTTTAAGCAGAGAGCTTCTATTTAAGGTAATACTGAAATAAATCAGCACTGCACTACTGAGAATAAAATGGGTCAAAAGTGATTTGATCAAAGCTCATGGTACAACCATTTATTCTCTATGTAATTCAATTAAAAAAGTTGAAAAGACCAATCAGTATCATCCCCTAAGTAAACAATATAAAACATCTCTACCTTCAAAGAACACAAAATATAACTTTAAAACATGCGGTTTAGCCGGGTGTGGTGTCCCACGCTTGTAATCCCAGCATTCAGCAGGCTGAGACCTGGAGGATCGTGGTTCGTGGACAGCCTCAGATAGTTAGTGAGGCCCTCTGCAACTCATTGAGACCTGGTTTCAAAATAAAGAATAAAAATAGGGCGGGAGTGTAGCTCGGAGGTCAAATGCCCCTGGGTTCCATCCCCAGACTCCTAAAAAATAAATGAATACATGAATAAATAAATATATAAATAAATAAATAATATAAAAAATAAAACGTGCAGTTTGTTGATTTCTCCATATATTCTAGATAGTAGTCCTCTATCAGAGGAGTAGGTGGTAAAATTTTTCTCTCATTCTGTTGGCTCTCGGTTGAGGTTCTTGATAGTTTCCTATGCTGTGCAGAGCTCTTTAGTTTCATGCAATCTTACATATTGATTCACCTTTTAGTTTCTTGTGCCTTTGGGTTCTTGTTGAGAAAGTATTTACCTGTGCCTATGTGTTGCAGTATCTATGTTCATAGTTGCACAATTCACCATAGCCAAACTACGGAACCAGCCAAGATGTCCATCAACAGATGAATGGATTACAAATCTGTGGGATATGTACACAATGGAATTTTACTCAGCCATCAAAAAGAACTCAATTACATAATTTTCAGGGAAATGGATGGAACTGGAAGACATTATGCTTAGTGAGATTAGTCAGTCACAAAAAAATAAGAAATTAATGCTCTTCCTAATATGCAGAAGCTAGGGAGAAAATGGGTCATAGGAGGAATACTAGACAAAGATGTAGATACTATAGATAAGCAAATAAGGAGACCTAATTGAGGGTATGGAAGGGGGAGGAGGGAAATTCTCTAATGCACATGATGTACATTCACAAACATCAAAGTCAATCACTAAGCCAAACATGAGAAGGATAGAGGAGGAGGGAATGGGATTGGAATTGTTAAGGGCTAACTGGGCTATGTGTACATGTATGCTTCCACCATCTGTACCCCCATTAAGATGTATAACTATACTGCACAAATAAAAATTTTTTAAAGTGAATAAATAATTATAAGAGAGGAATGTAAATTTTGATGATTTTCAAAGTCTTATGGTATTTCTTAGTTCAGAATATAATTAAAGTAAAAATGAAAACCTAGATTCTTGAATTTATACTACAAAATATTTAGTTTTTAGAAAATATGGAGAATTCATTTTTTCATATGTTAGAAATTTATTGAGCTGGGCATGGTGGTGCACACTTATAATCCTAGCATTTGGGAGACTGAGACCAGAGGATCGCGGTTTGCAGACAGCCTCAGCTATTTAGTGAGGCCCTCTGCAACTTGGTTAGACCCTGTTTCAAAATAAAGAATAAAAAATATGGCAGGGGGTGTAGCTCGGAGGTCGTATGTCCCTGGGTTCCATCCCTAGACCCACAAAAAGAAAAAAAAAAGAAATCTATTGAAAGTTATTTTTCCAAAAAAATGTGGTATGGCAAAGGCAGTTTGTGTACCATGCTGCATTTTTTTGGGTCACTACATCATCTAAACTTACAATGCACAGTTCTCCAATGCACTATCTACATTTCACTTCAAGAACCTAACTCAAATGCAACTCTGGTCAAACAGTCTTCAACCAGTAGTGGAAGGAGCTACTGGAGTCACAATCCAAGTACCTGTTTTCAAAGAGGCAATTCTGAGTTTCTACAAATTTCCTCAGAAGGTTCCTATCAGAATTGAGCACAGCACCCACAGAAGTAACCAAGTCAGTCATACATTTTATTGTTTTTTTTCCCCTTTCATTGATGGTTCATCCCATTAGCTCAGTTACCCTTTACATAACAATATATAAACTGACCACTTAAGATGTTGCCTCAAGTCCTCCTTTCCAGGCAACTCATAAAAATTGGTCTTATGGTATAAAAATATGTTAAAGTTACATAATTAAGAGGGGATAATTATATGGAAATATCAACTCACATATCCATAGACAAAGAATGGATATCATGGTAGATCACTGGTGAGACCACTTAATGGGTATCAATGTTATCTGCAAAAGATATAATTTTATGGGTGGAATGTCACAGAGCTTCTCTATGCTGTGTATTTATAAAGCAAAAACCTACAGTATAGTTTAGTTAATATAGATTTTGCCACTGAATATGAGAATAGCCATTAATATGGCTGCCTGTCATGACCATTAAGACAAATTTGAGGTTGGACTTTAACACTGGCATTAGCAATAGATATAAGAATGACGTTTGTAAGTCTCTCATTGCTATAATGTCTAGTGTATTTCACATAAAATCACAAAGGAAGAGAATGGAAGTGGATTAGCAAAGCGAATGAATAGTCAATAGAAGTTTCTTATACCTGACTTGGAAATCAGTATTGGACATAATTTCCATGGTGATCATCTGCTGAACAGTGGTAAGGTACTTTTTCCTTTCATGTAAAAATAAGCCAGCACAGTTCAGTGCTGTGCTTCAATATTGCTTTTACAATATTAAAATTAGCTCTAGGCTTATATCCCTGAAGGGCACTTAAATATAATTTGGTTAACTATCTCCTTCAAAACTTAATATCATTCATGGATTTTAAGGCTTTCAGGCAAGTGGCAAATGCATTATCTCTATAAATACCTTTTTCTATAATTGTGCCAACAAAAGAAGCTTGTGCATTCCAAACTTATCCTTCCTTGTTAATACATTTTATAATAGAAAATTTGTATTCAATTTATTTTTACTTCGATAAAGCTGCACCTTAATATTTTCAATTAGAATTTATCACTTAGGATATGAAAGCTCTACTACTTCTATTTATGGCAAATAAGATCATTTTCTATAAAGAATGTATTTCAGATTATGATATAAACTTCTTAAGATAAGGAATCCCTCCATCTATGTTTCTGTTGGTCTGTAAAGCTCCTCTTAGATACCCTGCATATAATACATATTTAGTAAATGTTTGGTTACAATAAATTTACAACTATAATACAATGTCCCAAAGAAACAGAATAAAAGTCAGTGTTATGTTGAAATCTACATATATCTTTTCTGCTTTGATTCATGTTAGTTTTAAGCTCTGCTGAAAAGCTTCTTTTTTTTTTTTTTTTTTTTTTTTGGTACTGGGGATTGAAAACAGAGGCATTCGACCCCTGAGCTAAACACCTAGCCCTATTTTTTTTATTATTTATTTTGAAACAGGGTCTCATTGAGTTGCAAAAAACCTCACTAAGTAGATTAGGCTGTCCAAACTGTAATCCTCCTGTTTTAGCCCTATTTTAGCCTCTTAAATACTGGGATTACAAGCTGCTCTACCACATTCAGCTTGCTGAATGGTTTTATTAAATTATTTTATACTTTCTTGAATATACTTTCAGATATAATATTCATCTATCTTACTAGAATAATTAATTTATTTTTTGTGGGAGAAGTAGAATCATGAGGTTTTCTTGTAGAAATTATAAGTAGCATGTAAAAATAGCATAACCAGCTGACTATCATTGCTGATAGACTTTTATTCAACATGATTGGGTAGTCGAAGCCTAGAGTCATACTAATTCAAGTGCTCTCGGCAATGAGAGTAAAAGACTTTTTAGTTTGGAAAACCCCAAAATTCATGAAAATTTGTAGACATATTAAAGAAATTCATAATATCAAGAGCTCCCCAGAATATCCTACTTTTCTGTTTTAACCAAGACTACATAAATCTTACACAAATGTTACAAAATCCAATGTAAATATTTTGTTAAATATAAATACAATTATAATCTAATGTTTAAAAAAGCCCATGTTTCAATTTCTAAAGTAGATTCTTAATGGTTTCCTTTGTCAAAGAAGCTCTTGACATTACCAAATTTTCAGTATTATTGGCTCAGTCATGTACCCCCAGAGACTGTCCCTAATTTTCTCTATTCTTTACCTTTAATTGTCAATGTCATCTCAAAATAATGACTCAAAGAGTTTAGCAGATATATCACCAACAATGTTCCGACTATAAATATTGGGCTATCCTTACTGTTCTCTTCTCTAAAACAGAATTAGTGCAGTAATTGTCCCTCCTCTAATTTTCTTAGCTAATCCGCTCCTACAATGATACCACTCCCATGGATATGAGTCAACATTCTTACTGTTGCTGCTCAAGAAGCTTGACCACACACCACTTAGAGAATGGGAATTTATTTATCTGCTTAAAGGTTTTAGAGATTTCATGGTTTACTCTATGACAGGCTCAATCTGTGGACTTCAGGTTATGATGGGGAAGCAGAGAAAAGTAAAGAGAAAGGCTCTGTTTTCACATCATGGAGATCAGAAGCAAGAGAGAAAAGAGGATTCAAAGATCTAAGCACAGTCCCTAAGGCCACACTTCCAGAGACTCATGAGATGACAGCACTTGTAACTTAATAACATGAATTCTGAACATTAATACGTGAGTTCTTTAGGGGACCTTCTATATCAAACCATAACACACAATATTATGTACATATATCATGTGTATAATATATATTTTATTTATAAACCTTAAAGACATAGGACTGGCTTTCTCCAACCAGGACTTAATTGGTGTGTACAATTTGCAGTTATATATGGTCATATGCTTAGATTTCACACTTGTTTTGATATTCTCTTTTCACTATTCTAAACTTCTTAATAATACTCTAATAAGAAGCCATTTATTTTTACATTTAAATTGGAAATAAACAATTATGTAGCTGGACTTGGGCAGATATAGTATTTAATTTTATGAATACTATTTTAAAAACATAAGGAAATTAGAACTGTGTTTTGAATCCATTCACATTAGGCAGGAGGAGCTAAATTATGTTTAAGTTATAAAATATAATTTCAGTAACTTAAAACATTGAAAGCAAAGATTGACTTCCTGGTCATTCTAGATATTAAATCTGTGTCCATCACCAATCATCTGGAGACTTTGTTATGTATCTTCTTAATTTCTATTTCTAAAATATGTATAGACAGTTTGAAATAGGGCCTGGAACACAGAAAGTTTGGATGTTTCAGTGATAAAAATCTCTACCAGTAGGAGGTCAGCATTATTAAGTTATAAGAAATACTCTCTTCCCCTTTGTCAAAGCTTTTATACTAACTCAGTGCTGATGGGTGAATAAAGAGTTGGAGGGATTCTTTTCTCATGTGAAATATCTGCTGTTGAAAATAATTCCAAATGCTAAATTATGAGTGAGTTTTGAATCATTGAACAGATGATAGCAAACTCATTGCAGAATTTTACTGTTCTCAGAGCTCTTTGTACCACAAAGCCAATGTTGTTTTCAGTATTTCCAAAAGTAATCATTACTTAAAGTTACATAGTATGCCTGAAACTGGGACATTGCACACTGAGTTCAGCAACCCTACAGGACTCCTCATTACCTCTCTGACCAAGCCACAGTGCATAATCCAGCCACTTGGCACTGTTTTCAGTTCTTTAGAATTATCATATACTTTCTCATCTTCACACCTGGCGAAGTTCCTTTGTCTCAATATCCAAGTATTCTGTTCCCTTCTTCTGTAATCCCAGTCATTTGTGAATATAATGAGGTTGTCTGTTCTTCCTTCTTCCTTCCTTTCTACCTCTTTCTTTCTTTCTCTCCTTCCAGTTTCTTTCTTTCTTTCTTTCTTTCTTTCTTTCTTTCTTTCTTTCTTTCTTTCTTTCTTTCTCCTCTTTCTTTCTTTCTTTCTTTCTTTCTTTCTTTCTTTCTTTCTTTCTTTCTTTCTTTCTTTCTTTCTTTCTTTCCTTCTTTCTCCTTTTGTGCATTGAAAGCAGAGTCTCATGCATGGTAGCCAAGACTTCTACCACAGGACCACATCTCCACATTATTTAGACTTCTACTAAATTGCTGGTTCTTTGAAGAAGTCATAGTATACCCTGTGTTCCCTGGGTAAAGTGTCTCTCTTCTGGGATTCCAGTTTATTCTATCTTATATCTACTATACTTTGCATTTTCTAATCTATTCAAATATTTATTTATATGCTTGAGTTCTTCATTATATTTGAGTGGACTTAGGCCTGATTATTGTGCACACCATTAAAAGTCTTGCACTTAAAACAATAAATAGTATTTGAATCACAGATAGGCTTATTAAAAATTCTAAGAATAAACAAATATAATGTCCATATATAATTTGAGACTAGTGTTCATTATTTCATGTAATTCCACATGTTCACATTTATATAAAGTTTTGACCATAACTGAAAAGAAAACAGAATTGTTTATGGCTGCTTTTATTTCCATTACATATAAGAAATACAGACTATGTTTTACTGGAAGCCGTTATGCCTAGAGAAGCAATATCCAGCAGCGGTTTGAAAGCAAACTGATAATTCAAATGTTGATGGTTCTATTACCTCTGCCTACAATGTGATCTACAACTATCTGTAATCACTTGGTATTCTTCAAACACATTTTGATTATTTTAAAAATAAGAGTGTTGAAATGTGAGACACGGGCATAATGGGATATCTGGCTCAAAGTGGCAGTTAACGTTTTGAATCTATCTTGGTGTGTGACCTTGAGATGATCTTTATGTACCCTCATTCTTAGTTACTTTTTCTGAAAAATAAGTATAATAATATCTATCTTGTAGGGTGATTGTGACCCCTACATAGAAAAAGGTACAGGAAAATAGTGTGTGAACTGAGTTATATATGAATGTGAAATAATTAGAATTCATTTTGTTAAAATGTACCAAACTACCAAAAATTACTTTATTTACTAAAAAAATATTTTGTCTTCAAGAGCATTAAATATGCCTTATTAAATACATGTATATATATAAACTCACATACATAAACAACAAATATAAATATGTTATGGATTAGATATGGAAGGTCCCCCAAAGACTCAAATGTTTTGAGGTGATTCTTTTTGGAAGTGATTGGATCATGAAGGCTATGAGTTCATTGATGGAATAATCCATTGATGGCTGTATGGACTATTGGAAGTTGGGACTTACTTAGAGAAAGTAGGTTACTGGAGGTGTGCCTTAGAAAGATTACTTTGTCCCACCCTCTTTCTCTCTTTCTGTTTTAGAGTTACCATAATCTGAGAAAAAAATCTGAAGCCTCATCTTCAGCCAAAGCAATGGAGCCAAAGGACCATGAATGAATCTCCTGAATCAATGATCCAAATAAATCTTTCTTCTTCTAAGTTGTTCTTTAGGGTAAATTTGGTCAAAAGTTATATGTACATACATATACAGTACATATACAGTATATATATACAGTATACATGTCCTTATACATACGCAAGGGATAAATATTTATTAACTCTTTGGATTAAAGTTGTTTTGGAGATTAATAATAATAACAATGATACTACTACTAATAATAATAATAAAAATGCTATTTATTTTCTATATAGCTATATTTATGTCTTAGCTGATATAATTTTATAATCACTTATATATCTAAATATAACTATTATCAATATATTATGTATATATAATGATTTTAAAGTATTTGAAGAACTATAAAATAATAAAGACATTTACTAAATTAATTTTCTCATCCCATTTTCTTTTTTTTATATGTGTGTAGTGCTGATAATGGAAGCTTGCAGATCTCTACCTGAAATCTAGACTATAGCCCTCTTTTATTCTTTTACTTTTGAAATGGGGTCTCACTAAGTTGTGAAGAGCCTCACTTAGTTGCTGAGGCTGGCTGTGAACCTAAAATTCTTCTGTCTTAGCCTCCCAGATATTAGATTTACAATTATGTGCCACCACATCTGGCTTCTCATTACAATTTCTATTTCTCATTAATTCAACAGAAAATCTGAATTTCCTATTTTATTAATTTTCTATGTGAAAGTTGTCAATAGAGGAGGGGAGGGAGAAATCAAGGATTCAACAGAAAGTTTCACATAAGTTTTTCATAAGGCAGGTTGTTCTCTCTAGTATGTGGAAGCTAGAAATAAAATGGGTCTTTGGAGGAATTCTAGTCAAAGAAGGAGGAGTCATAGATGAGCAAATAAGGTAACCTAATTGAGGGGGAAGGAAGGGAGAAGAGGGAAATTCCCTAATGTACATGATGTACATTCACAAACATAATTAAATAAGTCACAAAGCCAAACAGAAGGAGAGAGGGAGAAATTGGGAAAAGGCTAAATGAGCGATGTGTGCCTCTATCACTTTGTACTCCATTAAGATGTATGATGACGATACGCCAATAAAAAAGAAAGAATAAATGTGTATTGCTTTAAGTAGTTAAATTAGTGGTAATTGGTTACAACACAATAGGAAATGTCTACAATTCCCAGTCATATTTTAAAAAGTAAAGAACATAATAGCATGTTAAAAATGTAAACATGGAGAAAAGATTAACTACACTTGCAATAACTCCTCCAGAAGCTATCACTTTGTGTTTCAGAAGCAAAGGTTTAACCTTAAGAAGATTTATCTCTCCTCCCATGAGCCCGGATCCCCACCAATTGTGAACCTTCCTATGGTGGTGTCTAATAAAATAACAGAGGATAGAGGTTGGCACAATGGCTTGTGTAGGTGTTATATTTTATCCTCAAGGCGGCTTTGTAAGGATCTGAATCAGATGTAAACCAACTCAGGATTTCAAAGTGTGCCTTGAGCATTGATTCCTGCCTTTAAGTCACTTTTTTTTTTCTGAGAAGGGTAAACTTCTGTAACAAACCTTTATTGTATAAACATTATAATCTGTTTTAATCTTCTTTACAACTACTATTTATTTAAGATGATCTACAAGTAACTATAAGAAATGAAGTTACTGTTATATTTTTAAATTGTGAAAGCATCAAAATAAGTAAAAAGAAATATAGTCAAACAGTGCACACTTCTACTCTGCTAAATATAACCACATACCTTCCTCCCCAGATAAAAATCATGACACTATCTTCCTTCAAGACACAGCTTATCCTGGAGTTTTTCTGCCATGTAGAATTTAAACTGATCACAGATAATATATTTCTTAGTTTATATTTCTGGTAGGAAGTAAAATATTAAGTCCCTCAAAACCCTTTTGTATATATAAGTGGTTAAACATGATTATTTATTAGTTACATAAACACTGAACTGAAAGACAGAAGTTAAAATTTAGAAGCACAGGTAAATTCACATATATTATCTAGGGAAAAAGGAAAATTTATATATGTGTATATATTGTACTTTTTCTGTATCACTGTCAGTTCTACTAAAAAAGATTGTAGTATATTTCTCTTTTAGTGTTCTTCAATATGCTGTGGACATCACTTCCCAGTATTTCTAGAGTATACAATGAAAAATCTATAGAGTTTTATGAGTTATAAGAAGAGAATGGATAATAAAAACGAGAAACTTTTACACCTATCACTTGCTCAATAAGAGATAAATTTGAGGTTACACATCTTCTACGATGACATTTTTTTTTTCCAGTTGAGTTTCATCCCAATATCCTCTTCTCAGTGACTTTTAATTTTGCAGGAAAAACTCTTGTCGATTTTTAAAAATGCATATCACATTGTGTTTATGTTTCCTTCACTGGACGACAGACAAGTTCATGTTGTAATATCAACACTATTGTGTACTTTGTTTGCAGTTATGAAGAAAACATACATAACTGGTTTCTTTAATTATTACTAGTACTTGATATTTTCGTTATTACCAGACAATATAATTAAATGATTTTCAAGATGAGGCTATTACTTACATGTCAACTTAATTTCTAATAATATATGTTAATTCATTAGGATCACTGAAGAATGTGGTGTGCAAATTTAAATGTGTGTCTACATCATATAGTTGATATTTAATGTCATATATATATATATATAAATTATAGACCTAAGAAAACTTCACTTTTAGAAAACTAATTATATCCCATATATTTTTCTAATATTGTCTATAATAGTATATGTGTAATATACTTAATATCAATGTAGCATACAGCAGCAAAGTCAGTACATGTATTCACCTTTTTTATAATATTTCTCACATTTCCCAATGTGCATGCTATTAAAATATCCTATTATGCAAGAGGTATTATTGTTCAGCATAGTAGGGCTGGCTGAGTAACAGTACTTGAGAGCCTTAGGCATGAGAATCACAGATTCAAATACAGCCCTGGAAAGTTAATGAGGATCTGTTTCAAAACTAAAAAAAAATAGGGCTGGTTTATAGCTATGAGTCCAAATGCCCTTGGTTTCAATTCCTAGTACCACACACAAAAAATATATTAAAATATAAATCCAAACTGAAATATTTTAATTTTCCTACACTCAATTTTCTCTATATATCTATTATTATGCATTCAATATCTCCACATATCCCCATTCATCTCATGCATCTGTATTCCTTTACATCAATCTAAGTGTTTCATTATTGTTAAACTTCTTCACACTAGGCTAATACTTTCTCTTGTACATTACACTTTTAAGCTGACATTCAAATTTATACTCAAAATATTTCATTTGACAAAAGTTAAAATTTTCAGATTCATAAAATAAAAGAGATTCTCTTAGGCCATGAGGTTTGTAGATAATAAAAATTGCAAATGATACATTGGTGTGCATATATCTCTACAGATTTTGCCTTTAATGATTTTGGATAAATATGGAGGGGTAAAATACCTGAGTCAAGTGGAGATGGCATTTTTTTTTTAGGAACTCCATACTGATTCCCATTCTGGCAATAACTATAATTTATTGTTATTTGTATTCTTTTTCCCTGATAGCTAAAGATGTTGAACATTTTTATATAATTCTTACTCATGTGTACTTCCTTCGAGAAGTTTCTATTAATTTGCTGATTTATTTATTGGGTTATTTGCTTTATGCTGCTTAATATTTATGTTAGATCAAGAAAATCAGAAACTTTACTCTTACATAACCCACTTTCTTCTTTACCTTGGTCTCCCTCATCACTCGGGTACTTTCTTTAAACTAGTTTTTATCTCTATGATTTTCCTTAGTAGCAGCTCTGTCATGAAAAAAATTTAAAGGTCTCAAACTTCATGTGGAAAGTATTTAGAGAAACAATATTCTTTCTTTAAATAAATTTTCTGCAAGTCATACATACACCTAAACTCATTTAGTAATTATGTCATTAATTTATAAACTTCTGTTCCCAAATGTTTCAGTTAATTTTTATAATTCTCCATGTATATTTTCTCATAAAAAGAATGTTTTTAAATAATAATATTATTATTATTTTTTTGGTGGTACTGGGGTTCCTGGAAGCCCTTCTACCCCCGGGCTACACTCCCAGACCTATTTTTACATTTTTTTAAATTTGGAAACAGGGTCTCCTAAGCCAGCCGCGTGGCTGGCTTCGAACCTGCACGATCCTCCTGTCTCTGCCTCCCAAGCGCGGGGATTACAAGCGTGCGCCACCGCGCCCGGCCCTAAATATTATTTAATTCCCCAAGATAGCAAGGTAGATTTCATTTAATTGTGAAAAGTAGAATAAATACAACTTTAACTTTTTCTGTCCAAATTTCTTTCTTATTTTTCTTTAAGGATAATGTAATTTCAGTTTAAATAATACTTGGCAAAATGAAACAGACTATCTAGAAAAATAAAACAGCAACAGCAACTACAAATACTAAGACATTGCTCATTAAGTCTCATGATTTTGTACATTACTTTTATGTATCATGTTATTTATTTTCATCCAATCTTATCATTTAGAGATTGTTAATATCCCTATTTACATAAGAAAATAATAAATGCTTAGACACTAATGTGTTAAGTAACTTCACAAAGGAAGCATTACTAGGAAGAACTGGATCTGGGCATTGAACAAGATACCAGACTGTACATATATAACTACAGTACTAAACTATATTTCCAATATAGTACCTATGTAAAGTGTGTGTGTGTGTGTGTGTGTGTGTGTGTGTGTGTGTGTGTGTGTGTCTGTATGTCTGTGTGTCTATGTGTCTGTGTATTGTAAAAACACCTATGGTAAGGCTGAATCTAACTTTATAATAGCATTAAATAATCTCTTCCAGCAATATCTTTAAGATATGTTTGTAACAGTCAATTCTTTCATACTATGCAATAGAAAAGACTGATGGTATCAATTAGTACCAAATTATTTTGATCTTGGAATGAAGAGTTTTGAATAAAAGTTGCCCCGTCTAGTCAAGGTCCATAAATTTGTAGACCTTTAAACACCTTTTAGCAGAATTTACTTTTACAGCTCTGTCCTTGAACTGATCTCTATATTTGTTTCTTCCTGCATTGTAGACAATGAGTCTTATTTTTAAAGAATAAAGTCACTAGAAAAAATACATTACCCACTACAAACTCCGTTTGCTATATCTTTTATACTTCTCGACTTCTCTATGCAATGTAAGCTCACCCACAGTTCTATTCAGTACTTAGGTTCACAGCTGGTCTATGCAATATAAGCCATTTTGTAGTCCATCTGTTCTAAGGACAAAATTTGTAATAGTGCACAGCTCAGACCAATACTGCTTTATCACTAGACTTGCAATTTCTAAATAGATTTCAAAAATAATGATGTTCAGTTTCTACTTTTAGATACCAGTGAGATAACACCTGTCTAGACAGATGGTCTCTGGACTGTGAAACTAAAGACAGCTGAGAAGCAGAAAAAAATCAAGTTGGTGACTAGTGTGAAACCATTAGAATCTCTTGTGGAAACCTTTTAGTCCCTGAAAAACACTTTCTATTAAAGACTTATGGGAAATTTAAGCATGCTATGAATATGAGATAAGAACTAAAGTAATTAAAAGCTAAAAATACATGGAAATTTTTAAAGAAAAGTGGTCCGTTTGTTATATCAAAACAAAGCATGGTTCAAACAATTAACAGTTTACATTAAAAAATTAGGGACTATAGCTATTTTACTCAAAAAAAAACATAGCAGTAACTAGCCATTTTCACTTGTCAAAAATCAAAACCTCATAACAAAATGCTGATTGTTTTTTGCTTTTATCTTCTGTGGCACAGGTGACCCTCTCATAAAAGCTTAAGCTCTTTCAGGCTCTATTGTTGTAGTCAATGGAAGTAGGAAATTAGCCCTGGTTACATCAAGGAAATAAAGCAGACTTCCAACCTGAACTGCTTCTAACATTTTACATGGCCTACTCAGGCAAAGATGACAATCTCCAGGGCAAATGTCTGCTTCTTTGGTAATAATACCATACATTTCACTAACTCATCTTTTTTAGTATACTTTATAGGCCCAAACATTCACCAATAAATAAGTAAATAAATAAGTAAATAAGTAAAATATAAATATAGATGTATATAGATATTTATGATAAAAATTCCAATTTTCTTGATGTCATTTAAACTATTAATGATAAGTGTGTTAGATCTAGCCCATTAAATGGTTACTTACTAACTGTGTGAAAAAGCCCTTTACTTCCCTCTCAGGTTTCTCCAGGGTAAAAGAGGAATAAAAAATTCCCCATATTCTTACATAATCCAGATACATCAAATTTATTGTATCTTAAATAAGTTCTCAGTCAGAAATTATGTAAAGCTGGGTGTGGTGGCACATGCTTGTAATTCCAGCATTTGGGAGGCTGAGACCAGAGGATCGCGGTTCGCGGATAGCCTCAGCTACTTAGTGAGGCCCTCTGCAACTCAGTGAGACCCAGTTTCAAAATAAAGAATAAAAAATAGGGCAGGGGAGTAGCTTGGAGGCCAAATGCCCCTGGCTTCCATCCCCAGACCTGCAAAAACAAAAATAAATTATGTAAAAAATTAGTACATTTCATATATTGAAAATATTTAGAATAAAAGAGTACATTTTATAATTTGTGTAGCATGCACGAGACCTTCAGTTTGACCTCAACAAGACACACACACACACAAAGAGAGACAAAGAGAGAATATATGAGGACAATTTCCCCAGAATTGTTGCTTTTGGTTTGATTGTTGAAGTCTCTCTTCTTCTTTACTGCTCTTTTGAATTGCTAACTGGCCGTATAGCATCAGCTCACACATATTTCAAGAATGCTATCACCCACTTTCAATTATTAATTGGCTTTCTTTATGTAAGTAAGGTATCAAATGGTAAGATAATTCTTATTACTAAAATTAAGCAATCACAGTTCCTGAAAATAAAAAATATATTTTAGGATTTGGGGCAATTATTTATCATGTTAATTATATTGATAGTGACTTTTAAAAAAGAGATATGAATAAATTTTATTAGAAATTCTAATAATGATTTATCAAGTATAAAATAATATAGTATAGATATTTTAGAAACTCAAAAAAGTAATAATTCATCATAATGTCGATACACAAACAGTATAAGCTATATTTTCTATAGTATGGTATTACATATTTAATAACAAATATGCAATAATCCAGAAATTTTTTCTATCATCTTTGTCACAATAAAATCACTATAACAATGTACAGGTAAATATATTTTGTAATAGACATTTCTGTCATATAATAAATTAGTTATACTATACAATCAAGATTTTTTTGTTTGTTTCTATTTTATCTTTTTTTACTTTTTTTATTGGTTCATTGTAGTCATAGATAGATAGATAGATAGATAGATAGATAGATAGATAGATAGATGTGTGTGTATATATATATATATATATATTTTTTTTCTTTTTTGGTGCTACTGGGGTGGAACCTAGGGGCTTTCTACTTCTGGGCTATACTCACAGACCAATTTTTAAAATATGTTTTTTGAAACAGGGTCTCACTAAGTTGCTGAGAGCCTCACTAAGCAGCTGAGGCTGGCTTCAAACCTGTGGGATCCTCCTGTCTCAGCCTCCCAAGTGCGAGGATTACAAGCGTGCGCCACCACACCCGGCTATAGTCATATATTTTACTGGAGTAGAAGATAGTAAAAACATACATGCACACATGGCTCATTTAGCCCTTCTAAAACATCTATCTGTAATCTCAAAGTACATTTCACTTTAGTCCCAAATGATATCATGATCAATGACTGAATAAACATAGTATGTAAAAGGAGTACTAGATTAAAATAGAGAAGGCAACATTTGGATGAACGGATTTACCCATGATTATTTGGAGGCGGACTGGGGAGGAAACCCAGGGGTTTTCTACCTCTGGGCTACAGTAACAGACATTTTTTTAAAATTTTATTCGAGTTGCTGAGAGCCTCACTAAGTAGCTGAGGCTGACTTTGAACCCGTGCAATTCTCTTGTCTCAGCCTCCCAATATTAAAAGTACAAGTGTGAACTCCCATGTCCATCTCAACCAGTGGTTTTACTTGTACATTTCTCTGAATAATTTCTTTAGATTATCAGTAAATTAAACTTAATACAGATTATTTGAAATATATATATATATATAGATATAAGCATATATATAATTTTCTGAGGATATAGCGATTTAATGAAATATAGCATACTATATTGCATACACAAAATCATAATTAGGCTTTATAATCCTTATGTATGAGACAGTACTCCTAATTTGAATTCTAATTTGAGAATTTCAATGGTTTTGAAATCACTGCTTGCCAAGCAAAGTAGCTGATAAACAAGAAAGCTAGTGTACCATATAAAAAAAAACCTTAGTTCTAAATGCATAACAATTTAAGATTAATATAAAGGTGAGAAATATTAGACAAGTTTTATCTGCTCACTTAACTGAGTTTTTGAATGCCTTGACAAAAAAAATTGAGATATATTTTGTGCAAAAAATAGAAAATCTAAAAATGGTACCCAGTACCAGCAAATAAATCACAAATAAAGAAAACCACAATTGAGTCCGTATTCTAGAACTGAACCTTAGATATATTATTATAATATCAATATATTTCACCACCTGCTCTCCTTCCTGAAGAAGTACTTTAGAGATTAAGTAAAGGAAAACATATGAAGATTATTGAAATCTCTACAATAACAGAGAGTCTTGTGACATTCTAGTCAGAAGAGAATAAGTCATAGGAGATACTCTAGACAAAGAAGGCGAAACTATAGATGAGCAAATAAGTCGACCTGAGGGTCTGGGAGGAGGGAAGAGAGAAATTCTCTAACTTACAGGATGTAAATTCACAAAAATATCAAAGTGAATAAGTAAGCCTAACATGAGAAGGAGGAAGGGGGAGGGAATGGGGTGGGAACTGGGTACGGGTTAACTGAGTGAAGTGTTCCTGTATGCCTCTACCATCTTGTACTCCATTAAGATATTAAGATCCATTAAGATATATGCCTAAAATGCACCAATAAAAAATTTAAAAAATAAAAGACAATGCTTATTTAAAAACTCCCACTACTTTGGAGGCTTATTTGAAATGATCAATTTATTAAATTCATTAATCACATGCATTTCATTTTTTCGTAACAAAGACATTCCTTATTTTCACCAAAGTCATATAATTATTTTCATCTCCAGTAGTATTATATAAACAAAAGTAAATACATAGAGATGAATGATTAGAATGATTAGAATGATTAGAGATTTTTACCAATTCTAATAGCTTTTATCTAACAACCAAATATGTCTCAAAACTAATGAACTTTAATATATATTAAGATGTTTTTATCATACGATTTTCATATTGACTACATTTATTTAACCAGTAGAAACTGCTCAAAAGAACAAAGGGTTTTCCACAGAAGTTATTGCAAGATGAAGTTCAACTAATAAAATCCTGTTTACACATACATGTAAACTAAGAACAATTTAAATATTGATGCATTTGAATAAGTGAGCAAATATCATCCCGTCATAGTTAAAACCAATGCAATTAAATAAAATAGTTGAAAAAATAAGGTCAATTTGTATGTTGAAAGAATTATTAATATTTTTGAAAAGTGATACCAAGTCTCTCAATAAAAGTTGTTTTTATTACTGCCCAGCTTAGAAGAAAAAATTATATCTCTTAACTGCTTACAGAATATAGTTTTAAGTATTTATCCTGCCAATCAAATAATTTCCTCACAGTTATGTACCAATTTCATTGATGGATTCACTCCTTTTCCAGTTTTATACAACTCAAACATTATTCATCTCAACTTCCACCAATGTGCATAGATGCATGCATCTCTTAGTTTCCTGCACCCTACTTACAAACTCTGATGTGGAAGTGCTTGCTTCACATTCTTCTCATCACTAAAGGTCCACCACACATGCTGGTCTTATATAATGCCCCCAATAAATTAACAAATTTAATATAAAATATAATTATGATCTATACTTTCATTACCTTATGACTAGTTAATTTGCATTCTTTAGGTGAGAGTACCTAGCCTCTAGTACCTTTACAGAGGCAAGAATAAAGACTGAAATATACTGCTTGAGGGATAAGGTTTAAAAGGACCCTATGAAACCACTACACAGTGTTTAATTTGTTCACTTACAGACTTTTTGATTGGGTTATTTGTTTTTATTTCTCTTGGTGGCAAGTTTTCTTGAGTTCTCTATATATTAAAGATATTAGTCCTCTATTAGAGGAGTAGCTGGCAAAAGTCTTCCGCATGAGCCAGGCGTGGTGGCTCACACTTGTAATCCCAACATTTGGGAGGCTGAGACTGGAGGATTGCGGTTCGCGGACAGCCTCAGCTAATTACTGAGGCCCTCTGCAATTCAGTGAGACCCGATTTCAAGATAAAAATAGTCTTCCATATGACCCAGCTATACCACTTCTAGTTATCCATCAAAAAGAATGAAAACCAAACTATCAGAATAATGCATACTTATCTGTTTATAGCTGCACAATTCACAATCGCCAAACTATGGAACCAGCGGGGATGTCCATCAAATGATTAATGAATTACAAATTTATGGAACATATACACAATAGAATGCTACTCAGCCATAAAAAGGACAGAATTATGCCATTTTCAGGGAAATGGATGGAACTGGAGAACATTATGCTAAGTGAGAACAGTCAGTCACAAAAAGTTAAAGGTTGAATGTTCTTCAAAAGTTAAAAGTTGAATAGTTCTCTCAGCACTAAGTTTCTGAGAGCCTCGCTAAGTAGCTGAGGCTGGCTTTGGACATGTGTGATCCTCCTGTCGCAGCCTCCCAAGTGCTGGGATTACAAGCATGCACCACCACGCCCAGCGCTATTATTTTCTTTGCCATTAATCCTCTCAACATTGCTTTTATTCTGAGCAATTTTTGCTTTTTGTTCTTTTCATGGATGCCTTATGTCATTTCAGCCATATGTTTAAGCAGTCTTATCTTTTGAAAATGTGGTAAGACACTTCCACAGAGCAGTGCTTTAATCATTAATATCTTATTTCTACTAAACATTGGTAATTTTTTGTCTAAAAACTGTCTTAGACCAAGAAGTAATGTTGCATTTAATTATTTGTTTAAATTTTCATTATTCTAAATATCTTTCAGAAGTGCCTGCTCTGAATGATAAGATTTGAAATAGTTTATAATTAGATACTAAGATTCAATAGACTGGATCAATGTTTTAGATACACATTAATTTAAATTATACATGGGCACTAATACTAATATTGGCATGTTAATGAGATTAATAAATAATGCATTACATGGACAAAATGTTGTGATCATTATTGTTACTCTTAAAATGCCTGTTGGTGTTAATGCACAAAAATTACCTCTTTATAATATCCAATAAACGGTGACAAAGAAACAGAATTGTAATGGTGATGGTGGTTGGGTATCTGCAGCTATAATCTTAAAAGATAAATAGGTTTATTAGTAATATCTAATTGAGTACAAACCATTAGTGCCAGAAATCTGTCCACTGAATTTTATTAATTATCTGACATTTTATGTATGGATATGCTCTTTCTAAATGATTCACAGTGTATGCCGTACTTTATGAAGAGATGGAGTATGGCCCTTTAGCATGAAAACCAAGCACAGTGGGAAGGGCACTAATTTGAAAGTCAGACATTTAGTGAAGTTATTAAATTCTCCCAGATTCAGGTTTCTCATAAGGATAATTGAACTTGCCCTGACCTGCATTCCTGTAATTTGCCTCAGTTGATGATATAAAATAAAAATAGAATGATATATTGTACTGAGCTACATGTAAGGTATTATAAAATCAGGGTAGTTATTACAACTTGTCCCTAATTTTGTCAATGTCAGTTTCACAAAAGCTCTCTTTTGACATTGCCTTTCTGTTCTCACATTTGTCAACGTCATGAATTCATTTTTATGACCTCTTATATTGCAAATTTACCTGGCATTTTGCCTTCCTAACAGAGGTCATTTTTTAAGTTAAAATAATCAGATCAACCAAAACTAAAAATAAATAAACAACAGGAAATAAAAAAACATCATATTTTTAATTTTCTATTGCTCAATCTAGAACATATCACTGACCACCTCTGAAAACTAGACATTCACTTTTCTAAGTTTCTAAAAATACTTTTACAGATGTTATGTTGCTTTAAGATATAATACTTCAAGTATTGAGTATATTATGAGAGGATCATCATTTGTCAATAAATCTCTCTTGGAAAATATCACTTTCTTTGTATTTGTGTTGATGAAAATGAATGAAAAACTATTCTTGATACATTACTTATTATATTCCAGGTGAATTGCATGTTATAATTATT
Source organism: Muscardinus avellanarius (assembly GCF_963383645.1). NCBI lineage: Eukaryota > Metazoa > Chordata > Mammalia > Rodentia > Gliridae > Muscardinus > Muscardinus avellanarius. The sequence goes on from NC_137786.1 coordinate 154,212,964, forward strand.
GTTTTATTATTAGAGCATTATGACTCTTATTGTATTACTTCAGTTTTACAGAAAAATAAATGGAAACATATATGTATATATATGCTAATTGATCAATATCATCAAGCTGTCACTCTTTTGCATTTTGTCATTATCTATGTTCTGTTTTATCCCTGTTCTGCTGCATAGCTCACTGAGCTGAGCCCTGTAAATTCCCAGGGTAGGATTCTATTGCCAAACAGTCAATGGGATGTGGGGAAGGAGACGGCAGCCCAACAAAAGTGAAGCCAAGGCAAGCTTCCCTTCTCTTCTCTGAGCAGCATCCTCAGCAGATGATAGGCCACTTCTGTGAATTCTGCTTCCACTAGATAACATGTCCCTTGGTGGGTGCTGACTCACTAACGCTGCCATATTATGATTTCCAGCTTCATGTAGGTGGCCCTTAAGTCTGAGCTCTGTGACATCTTGATAATTTTGACCCTATACTCTTGGGGTAGTCAGAAGTGAGCATTTTGCAAATGACTGGATTTGTCTTGGCTCCTTCTGCCAGTGTTTTTACATAATATTTATAATCAGTGACATAGCAATGAGAAAAAAAAGCATTGAAGGCAGTACGCTTTACCAAATTTTTTAATTTATCTAGTAAAAGTGTTAGGGTTAAGTACCTATCTGGTTCCTATTATGTTTTGAGGAATTAGACTCCAGTGTGATAAAGAGGGTTTTTAAAAAAAATATTTTCAGGTTAGTTTCTGATCATGTGGAAATTTAAATATAAATCATTAAATATAAAAACAAAGTTACATGCCAAATGTTCATAGTATGCATATTTACACTTGTAGTGTTTAGAGTTTTACCAGTTTTCTGAATCTTAATCAAAACTTCACTTAAATGCTTGACTCCAAATTGCCATATTGGCAGTATTTTTCCAGTGATAAAATTGTAACCAAAGTTGCTAACTGATGGCTCACATTGCTTCCTTACTGCTAAATGATCTTTCTTTAGCCACATTTATAGCTATGAAGCACTAGGCAAGTCATAAGGATGCTCAGTTGTTTCTAGTATTCATCTAAACAACAAGGAAAATGGTAGTGCTTATCTTACAAGATCAAGAGTTAAAAGAATCCTCTTTTAACATGTATATATATATATATATATATATATATATATATATATATATATGTGTGTGTGTGTGTGTGTGTGTAGTATTTATACTCACATATGATCTATTTGATGTATTTGAGGGATTACAGTAAATACCACATAAGTGATATTAATAAGGTTTTTGGAAAGATTAATAAACACTGGCAGGTTATCCATTTTGGAACATTATTATTAATGTAAAATTTGGATACTAGGAGCTGACATGGTGGCACACACTTGTAATCCCACTTGTAATCCCATTATTTGGGAAGCTGAGATAGGAGGATTGAGGTTTTCGGACAGCCTCAGCAATTTAGTGAGACCCTTTGCAGCTCAGTGAGACCTTGTTTCAAAATAAAGAATAAAAACTAGGGCTGGGGTGTAGCTCGGAGGTAGAACACCCCTGGGATCCATCCCCAGTACCCCACACACAAAAAAGGAAAAAATCTGTACAGTAGGTATAGAAATTCTAACTAGTTTTATGTTAATATCACTAAAACTATGGATTTAGTATAAAAGGCCCACAATACTAAACATAACTTCAATTTCCTGTCATGAATTTATGAATATTGCATGGAATTTAAAATAATTGTCAATGATTTAATATGGCATTTATTTATTTTTTATTTTTTTATTGGTGCACTGTATTCATACTTCTTAATGGGATACAAGATGGAGACATACATGCACACATCACCTAATTAGCTCTTACCCAGTTCCCACAATATTCCCTCACCCTACCTCCTTCTCATGTTTGGCTTAGTGATTGTAATATGGCATTTATAAACAGGTATTATCTTCTTTGAAGTTAACATGTTGAGTTCAAATTTTTGAAGTCAGTTAGATAATTAATAGTAATTATTCCCTCTGAAAATTTTAACAGAATTTTTGTTTTGATCTTGATTTATTTTCTCTAATGCCCAGATCAGATACGTAATAATTATATATTTTTGTGTATTAATGATAAGCTCTAAGACTAAAATCAAATGTAACATTATAAGTATTTTTTTGTTAAGCAGATAATTTTAAAAATCATAATAAGCATCTTACATGGAAACATCTGGCTAAATCCATAGTCTGGTGCTGTTTCCATTCTCATCCTTTTCCGTCTTGCCATATGATTCTATCTTGCTTTTCCAACCAATCCTCAGCATTTGGCTCCTGGGTTCCTACCCTGTGCCACGTGACTTCACTGTACATCTATTTTACAAGATATGCTTTGCCACTCTTGCATAGAACACCATTATTCCTTCATGCAGCTGCTGTTGCCATTGCATCTCTCTCCATTTCTGCATTTCATTAACCTTTGCTAAACTTTTATTACAAGTTGCTTCACTTGATATAATAAGCATTCTCTTTCAATATCCACATTTTATTTCAGTCACTTGACAGATAAAGTTTCAGATATTCACTTTCTTCTAAGGACCACACTCATGATGTCCAGGCTAAAGGAACACTTTTTTTTTTTTTTTAACAGGCCACACCTCAATTTTCAACCACTGTTTCCCCACTATTCTATATGGTTTTCTGCTAATCATTCTAGCAGTTATGATTGCTCTCCCAAGAACACCCTATCAAGCACTACCAGGGTACACATGAGTTCAATTAAAACCTGGGATGCAGAGCAAGTGTTGGATTTCCTCGGGGAATCCAGAGGACCTTACCCAAATATGAACTGTAAAGGTCTGAGTATTTGCTTATAAAAGATTCATGAGACATGCAGCAGTGGCACCTGACACCAAAGTTTAAGATTCCATTAAAGTCTAATTTTTAGCACCTCTCCTCCAAACGAGACTATTCACATCATCACACAGCTTTAGGTGAAAAGTATATAATTTGGAAGGCTATGTCAGGAATTAAATCTTTATAACAATGCTGCAAATATTACAAAGAATTTTAAGACAGTTACAGTTTAGAATTAAACCACACACCAGGCCCTTGTGCACATGGGGTCCTGTGTGACTGCACAGGCCATGTGCCAGGGAGTTGAATCTGATCAGAAGGAAGAGGGAAACTTTGGGGAAATGAGGTTTATTGTTTTCTACTCTGAACTGAAAACTCTTTGCTATATTCAGTAGCCTTATTTAATAGTTATGGCTGTAAGGCATTTTAAAATTTGCACTGAATTGTATTTAGCTCGGTTAGTATTTATGGAGCAGTTCCTTTGTACAGGGTCCACATGTATTATTGGAAATGATGAAAGCATATTCTGGGTACTAAGAAAGATCAAATAGTAGTGCTAAAATGGGGTAACACCGATATGCCTAGTATGAACATTTTTACTACCATAATGGCTGCAAAAGTGCCATGACTATGTTGTGTTTCTTCCACTTTCTTTTGAAGTTTTGCAATTGTTTCTGTTTGTCTGTCACAAAGTCCTGGATTCTTGGTTATCACATTCACCTCAGCAGCTCAAATGTGTCAAGTATACGAGAAACTTGCAATATTTTTATGAGTAAGCACATGATTCTGATAGAGTTTATATCCGGTAATGGAGGAAAATATTGGATTTTTTTAACCACTCTCTGGGTTTGAGTGCCCACCTTGACTCTGTATTTTTTTATAACAATTAGAGTTGATCAAGTGAATTGCTATGAAAATTGAGAAATAATGTATTCTAATTCTAAGTGCTTTGCATTACCTCAATGCGACCATTCTGTAAAGGATTAAATTACTTTCTGGTTTTGTGGATTTTATTCTGGAAGGATAGAAAAGAATACAAACTTTGGAGCAAAATTCATTAGGCTTAACGCCAACTTTCTCAATGACCCTGGCAGGTTATTTACCTCTTATGAGCCTTCTTTCTCTTGATATGTGAAAGTAACAACAATAAAAGGATGGATGTTATGAGTCTTGTAGTTACTTATACATGTAAAACATAAGAAGCTATATCTGGCACATAGAAAGCATATATATATATATATATATATATATATATATATATATATATATCATATCTATATAGATATAGATATGTTTTTATATGTGCATATATATATAACATAAATATGGTTAAAGCCTCTTACTTTTCTTCCCTTTTATCTGTTTTAACTTATAAATAGAATGTTAATACACATGACTTATCAAATAAAACATATGCCTATAAAGCCAATTGAAATATTGATAAATTTCCAGGCATGGTGGTGCACACTTTTAATCCCTGCACTTGGGAGGCAGAGACGGGAGGATCATGCAGGTTCGAAGCCAGCCGCTTTGGATTAAGAGACCCTGTTTCCAAATAGAAATACAAAAATAAGTCTGGGAGTGTAGCCCAGAGGTAGAAGGGCTTCCAGGAACCACAGTACCACCAAAAACTATATATTGATAAATTAAAAATTATATTGCAGAGTGAGAGATTATTATCAATGACTCAATACCTATATTACATAATGAATCAAACTATTTGGAAGTAATTTGGACAAGATTTTGTATATTGATATTTTTTATTTTGTTAATGGGCAAATTTCTGTGTGTGGGGGTGGTGTATGGACAGGCACATGTGGTGTATTAAACCCAGGGGTTTTCTTTAAGTTTCTAACTTCTATTTTTTACTGAGTGAGGGAAAATAATACTCATTTTGTCCAAATGCCAGTGAAATTTAAAATGTGCAAATAAATATGAACAAACTTAGAGATGTTATATATTTTAAATGTAAATATTTAGAGTAAATATATGCAAATATATTAGAATAAATGTTACCATAAGCTTAGGAGATTTTCTCACTATCCAAACAGTATTTGAAAATAAGAAAACTATTTTAATAACATATTTAGCCTTGGTGAATAAATTAATGTTCTCTTGATGATTCTCATGAAAACTTACAATACAACAGAACAATAGTATAAATAAAAGTATAAATAAATTCTGTTTACTTTGAGGATTCCAGACTTTTACCAATGATAGTGAAACTTAGGAACTGGAACTTCAATGTAATTTTGAGTCAGAATCTTTTATTTAATGACAATGATATATAAAATATTTTATTTGTTTGACCCAATTGTAAAACTCTCTTAGTAAGTCACTAATCTTTCCTGACATACATAAAAATAAAGACTAAGCTTTGACATAATTACAATCTTATTTAACTCATTACTGACAAAATATATTTATCAAATAAGGCATATCATAGAAAATGGATATATAAGTATAATAAGAAGAATTTGGATAATCATTTGAGGAAAAATTTAGAAATGTTTTTTAACAAAAAAAAACAGAAAAAGAAAGATCTTACAAATTTCTAAAGCTCTTTAATACAATGCTTCCTTAAAATTACAGTATGTGTTGTTCCTAGTCTATAAAACTGAAATCAGAGTTTTAGCAAAATATTCCTAATTCACCAAAAAGTCACACAATTGTCTGAGAGAATTGAAGAAAACAAGGTCAATCCTTTTAGAAGAGAGAGGGAAATATAGAGTTAGAAGGAAGTACATATGATAAAAACACAGGAGTAAATTTTAACATGAAACACTTAACTATCTGAAATCATAATATTATGTAAATATGATGTCATTTTCAAAGTAGATAGTAAGCCAAGTGCAGTGGTAATCTCAATGTAATTCCAGTACTGAGGAGGCTAAGAAAGGAAGATCACAGGCTCAAGGCAAGGTAACTTACTGAGAACCTGCTTCAAAATAAATAAAAAGTAATTAATTGATTGATTGCTTAATTAAAATTTCTAGGGATGTAGCTTGGTGGTAGAATGTATCTGGGTTCAATCACTTATACAATTTAAAAATAAAAAGTTCACAGTAGACTAGAAAACACAAATATTATTGTCAATATTTATCTGTGCCTCAACCAATAAATTTTTAGTGTGTCCCTGCCATGTTCAAGGCAATGATCTATGCTCTGGGAAGCATTAAAAATAATCATTCAGAGAACTTCTCTTAAATTACTGAGAGCCAAATAAAATTTTTAATACATGAACATAAATAACCATAGTTGTAGAGCAGAAATAAACATTCCAAAGATGCAGACCAATTACTAAGCTGTAAGAAGAGTCAAACATGACTGCATCTACAGGAAAGACTATTCTTGAGCTGGGAAGACAAATAGAACAGGAAAGCAGAGTCCTGCATGATAGAAATTGACACGCAATATGGGGATGGCAATTTCATTTGGGGTTAACTGTAACAAATGTAGGTGCATAGTGAAGAAGCAGAAAAAGATGAGACTTCAACAAGGTTTTGAAGTACTCTAGTGACAAGCTAAAAATCTGTACTGAATTGATTAAACAGAACAATTACAGTCATTTATTTCTGGGGGCAAGAGACTTATGGCACCAATGGAGTGAAATAAGTTCTTAATCAAGATTACTCTAGAGGTGTAATTACGGGGCCTGGTTAAACTGCTCTCTCCACAGAAGGCCACTGCCAGAATTTAGCCACTGGAAACATGAAGGGGCCACTGGAAGATCAGAAAGCACTTGAGAGGCTCTGGAGTGGAACTGTAACCTCACTTCCTCAATGTATCCACCTCCCCCAACTTTTTAACATCAGCAATATTTTCTCAGTGTAAGGTGTTACGTACTCTGCAGTCACCACATTCTCTTTTGTCACAAAACTGTCACCTCTGACTCCCTCTGATTAAAATTCTGGAGCTACTCCTGGAGAAGGTTGATGTGAAAAATGATTTTAACTTATTCAAGAATTAGAAAATAAAGTATCTAATGACCATTGACATTCAAGCATGATGGCTGGAGTCATGAGATGGGTAAAATATATGAATTTTTGTAGGTTCCCAAGATGAGCCTCCTGCTAGGTCTCAGTCTCTAAAGTGGCTCCCAGGACCAGAGGACAGTATGCAAAAGCCAGTAACTTGAGTGTGAGGTTCCAGCTGGCTTTATAATTAAAAGAAAAAGACACAGGTATGGATGATACCAGTGAAAGAAAATAAATAATGGGAAATAACAAAGAAGATGAGAAGATAACATTGGGAATATCAAAATTTAACTTATGTGAGATGAAGTAATAATCACAGAGGTCACTCAAGAAATACAACTAGGAAAAGGAAAAGCTGGTGACAAGGATTACTAAAAATGTGAAAAGTAAGTAGTGGATGAGCAACAACCCATTTCCATTCTCTGGCTTTGCCCAGTGTTTTACTTTAAATATATTGGTTGTTATAATCATTATAATATTTAAAAACATGTTAGGAAAGAGTTAGGGAGTGATGTAGAAACATAATGGCCCATAATTTTAAAACCAAGACCTAGCACTGTATTTACATGTGTTTAGATCAACTCATACAAAATATACAATGCTATATTCTAGTTGTTCTTTTTGTTTATTACTTATAGTTCATATTCTATTTAGAACTCTTCTTAACTATATTTTAATATAAATAAAATAGTTACCATATATTTATATTATCTATTATAACTTCCACTTGCTCTCATAAAGTATATCTTAAATATCTACCTCTTGGCTGGGCGTGGTGGCGCACGCTTGTAATATCTGTGCTTGGGAGGCGGAGACGAAGATTGCGCAGGTTCAAAGCCAGCCTCGCTGGCTTAAGAGACCCTGTTTCCAAATTTAAAAAAAAAGTATAAAATAGGTCTGGGATTGTAGCCCGGAGGTAGAAGGGCTTCCAGGAATCCTAGTACCACCAAAAAAACCAAAAAAACAAAATAAATAAATAAATAAATAAACATATAAATATCTACCTCTTCTATTTCTTTCGCAAACATTCTTGAAATGTATTTTTTATTTCTCTGTAAATGAAGAAGAATAGCAATCCTAAAACTACAGACCAAATAATTAAGAAATACAATTTAGTAGTAGTCATACTTTGCTATTTATTCAATTCTAGAGTACGTAATTCTGGCACTGAAAACAAAAGTCTTGACATAGGTCAGTGGTTCTCTGTGGAGGTGCATTTTGAAACTTGTCTGGTGGGGATATTAGAGGTATCAATCATTAGATGTCATTGTTATTGGCAAAGTAATAGTTGTGGTGATTTTGGTGTAAGAGCAAACATTTGAATTCTCCATATATTCTGAAGGCTTGCCGAACACCTGCACATTAAAATGAATACTTGGAATTTCACTCACTTTATTTTTCCTTTACATTACAATTAGTTCATTATATTCATATTTTTTCATTGTGTTGGTAAATATAAAACCTAAGATTTTCATTTTAGTTTAATAAAATGGATATTACAAAAGGGAGCATTATAAAAAGGGGACATTTTCTATGATATATGTCAACTATTTATCAGACACTGTGAAATTAAAATATTTCCTTCCTAACAATTCCTAGTCAAAGACTCAGTGTGCTAATTTTTACATTAAGTCCTGTGCATTAAATCATTTTTTATTTATTGACTCATTTTCATTGGTGCATTGTAATCATACATCACTGTGATGACATTCAGGGTTGACAGAGGCTTACATGCACACAATCCTCTTCAAGCCTTCCTCAATTTTCCACCTTACTCCCTCCCCACTGTCACCTTTCCATGTAGAATTGTGATTGCTACTGACAACTTTGTTTTTAACACACAGGTAAGTAAAAATGTTTAATAAAACCTGCTTTATTGGAAATAGACTAAGAGCATCAGGACAGTACCTTATAGTAGTTTATTTCAATTTGCTGGTGATAAAAGGATTGATAAAAAAAAAGATACCATGTAATGCTGAGGTCATAATTTAAATGTGATGATTGAAACTTCAGAACTGTATCTACACTTTCTTTTTTGTCTCCTTTGTAATGGGTTATTTGAAACAAGAAAAATAAACTACACTAAGATTCTTTGAAAAATACAGAAAACAGCATTAAAGCTGATGTGTTTGGAAGAATGAAACGGAGAAAAGTTTTTTATGCATCTCCTGATGCCTTGTGTTTATTGAAGTAAGAATATTTCTGTGTTAAATTAATGAAACTGCAGTTTCACAGTTAATTATAGAGTTCCACTCAATAAAAATCACTAAATGTATTGATGAGATTTAAAAGCACTAAATGTATTGAAGAACAGAATTTATTTTTTGAAAAGTCAGCCTTTCCATTTCATTGAGAAATGAAGAACGTATGTTAGAGTAATTGAAAAAACAAAGTGCAATGGAATTTTTTTAATTTTTTATTGAACATAAATGGTATACATTTAAACTATACTTGATGTCCTTTCCCCCTCCCGCCCCTGTTTTCTCTTCACCCCCTCCCAACAATGATTGTCCCGGGTAACCATGCCATAGTCATAATTTTACACATATTCGGATGTGGGCCCTCGTTAATCAAGTTCAGCCTTCCTTCCCCTCTATGTTTCCATTCTAGCTTTGCTGGTATTTTCCCTCCATTATCTGGAGTACCACTGGTATCCTCTAGTTTTTAAATACTTTAAAAACTATGACATAGCCGGGTGTGGTGGCACACGCTTGTAATCACTGCGCTTGGAAGGCGGAGACAAGAGGATCGTGCAGGTTACAAGTCAGCCTCGCTGGCTTAAGAGACCCTATTTCAAAGTAAAAAAAAAGTGTAAGAATATGTCTGAGAGTGTAACCCGGAGGTAGAAGGGTTTCCAGGAGCCCCAGTACCACCAAAATAATAGTAATAATAATAATAATAATAAAAATAATAATAATAATAAATGAAAAGTATGACATGAATTTATATTTACATTTGAATGAATTATATATTTATTTGGAAGATAAAAATGTCCATTTCACTATATATTTTATAGCTTTTATATATATATATATATATATATATATATATATATATGAAATGTCCTTCTCAAAAAGAAAATTAATTCCCCACTAGCAGGGAAATATTTGTAGGAAGTCTTAAAAGAAAACTAGCACATCTCTCTGCAAAAAAACAAATTCTGCCTTGATAGAAGTTATTGCACATTATCTATAATTTACATTGCCTTCCTATTTCCTATCACAATAAGTTTATATTCTGCCCTAAATTGTTCTCACCACACTTATAGAAACATATATTGTTTGTCAAGTATGCATATGAATTTGCTAGTGTTCTATCCAATAATATTGTCTTCTGTTTTGTTGTTTTCTTTATAGATTTTTGTCCCTTCCCAATGTAACTCAAAGATAAATAACAAATATTGTTAAATTATGATAGTCATATTTCCAAGTATAGTAATAGTAATTACTTATCTCTGTCTAATTTAGAGAATTCTATTGAGGTAAATATAAAAATATTTTCTCACATTTAAAAAAATGGCAAGGGGAAATTTTCCCCTTCACTTCTGCTGATAGGATCTGATGCATTGAACCAAGGCAAAAGTCTTACCAATCTTTAAGGGTCAACCTGATCACCAGGCCCACAGTAAGGTTGTAAGCATATATATATATATATATATATATATATATATATATATATATATATATATATATATATATATGTCTTTAAAAGCATTATACAAATGGCCATTCCTTTCAAACTCTGTATCCATGCCAGTCTATGATTATTTGCTTATAGAAACATTCTAACAGATGAAATATGTCCAATGAATTCATATTTCTTCCATCATCACAATTTGTTACCTTTAACTTTAATACTCTAAGATTTCCTTTTAATCTATAAAAATGTATTGAATCCCAGTATGGTGGTGCTCATTTGTAATTTTAGTACTTGGGTGGCTGAGATAGGAGGATTACAGGTTTGCTGCCAAACTCAGCAATTTAGAGAAACCCTCCACAACTTAGTGAGATGCAATTTTAAAATAAAATAGTAAAATAGGTTTGAGGGTATAGCTCAGAATTAGAATTCTCTTGACTTCTGTTCCCAGTATTGCAAAAAAAGAAATATATTGAACCTTACCTCTTCTACAATATTATGATGAATTCAATTGCCTTTAATTTTATAGCACTTATTGTCACTAATATATAACAGTATAGAATTAAATACTATTTTATTGTACAGTGCTTTCAACAAATATATTATTCTTTTTGCATTTTTGGATTATCTATGATGTCTCAAGCCCAGCTCTACACTACATATGCGATGTAAAGCTTAATCATATTCTATTCTTGTCCATAAATAATTAAAGCTAGGAAAGCAAATATAAATTAAACCAATCACTTGATTACTGCAAGCCTGGGATGAAAGTCTGTACAAGGGGCTGTAGTGCAGGAAAACAGACAACAATCCTAGTGGTCTGGAGATAGTCGGAAACTCTGAGCCATGTCTTAAAGGATGATTTGGATTTCACCAGATTGAAAAGGGTGATGAAGAGCTTTAGTCAGAAGGGGTAGGACATACAAAGGCAAAGGAGTGTGAAACAGTATAACACCTTCGAGGACCTCAAGTTAATAAGTTTTGGCTGAAGGATCAGCTGTAAGGAGGAAAGTTTATAAATTAAGCTGGAAAGGTAGACATCATTAAATACTTGTCTTTTTTTTTTAATTCCTCAGTTAAATTTTGAGGTTGCATTTGTCTTCAGTGAACAGTCTCGAATTGCCAGAATCATACCTGTGTCAAACTTTCTGTACTCTTGGATACATAGATTTATTTGAATTAGCCTGAAGGTGCATATTGATTCTATTGTCATTATATATTACTTGACTATTATTCCAACCATAGATGCTAAAACTATGTTGTTTATATTAAAGGCACTCCATTTTTTGTGTATGTTACTGGGGGTGGAACCCAGGGGCTTTTCCACCTCCGGACTATACTCCCAGACCTATTTCATACTTTATTTGGAAACAGGGTCTCACTAAGTTGCTGAGAGCCTCACTAAGTAGCTGAGGCTGGCTTTGAACCTAAGAGATTCTCCTGTCTCAGCCTTTCAAGCGTTGGGATTACAAGTGTGCGCCACCACGCCCAGCTGAAGGCACTCCATTTTTTATGGATTTGCTGTAGGTTTGTAAAATAATTTTATTGATGTATTACAATCATACAATACAATGAGAGACAAAGTGATACATCTATACATGCATATGTGACTTGGTGTGTTTCACTCCAGATCCCACTTCTTGCCCCTCCCATTACTGTACATGTTAGTGGGATGGATTGTGAAACATTCATATGTGAAAATGACATTATTTGACCTGTTTCCTTCCTCAAGCCTCCTCCCTATTTCCTTCACATGCAACATCTCCTTCCACTATTCTACTAGACTATTTCCTTTTTTATTCTAAAGTCTCTTTTGCTTACTATTTTTAATAGCATATGAAAGAAAATGCATGGTCCTTGACTTTCTTAAACTGAATTCATTTAGCTTAATGTTCTCAATTTCTATCCATTTTCCTACATATGACATAATTCTACTCTTTATTGTTGAGTAAAACTCCACTGTGTGTGCATACACTTTATATTTTTTTCATCCATTCACCCGCTGATGGAAACCTAGCTTGGTTCCATAATTTGGAATTCTGAAGTATGCTGCTATAAACACAGGTATGCAAATATCACTATAGAGTACTCTAACTTTAATTCTTTTGGAAAGATACTGAAGACAGGTATACCTGAGTCATATGATGGTTCTATTTCTAGACTTCTGAGAACCCTCCATTCTAGTCTACATAGTGATTGTACCAATTGACAATTTCACATTTCCCACATCCTTATCAGTATTTATTACTGTTTATATGTTTTATAATTGTTATTGTAACTGAAGCAGGATTAAATCTTCAAATTTTTATTTGCAGTTTTGTTTTTTGGGGGGTGGTACTGGGGATGGAACCTTTCTACCTCCAGGCTATACTCCCAGACCATTTTATATTTTATTTGCAAACAGGGTCTCTTAAACCAGAGAAGCTGGCTTTGAACCTGCATGATTCTCCTGTCTCAACCACCCAAGCGCAGGGATTACAAGCGTGCGCCACCACACCTGGCATTATTTACAATTCTTTAATTGATAATATTATTGAATATTTTATCTGGATTCCCACACTTGTTCGTTTATGCCCTTATCAGAAAAAAAAATTGGAAACTTCCGGGAAGATGGCAACCAAGAAAAGCAGGGCTTAAGAGCCCCACTAACAACCAATCTCCATTACCACAAAATCAGCACCTTTCATAGCCAGAAAACACCATCACCAGAGAAACAAAAAAATCACCAGGCTCCAGAGAGAAAGCTGACTGAGAACAGAGCTCAGAGCCACAGAGGAGATACACGGGCCTCACCCCCGAGGACGCGGCAGCAGGACCATACTGCCGGTGGCAGCGGCGATTTCACCGGACGGCTAGAGCAAGCCGAGGTGAGCAACTGCGGAAGAGCCAGGTGGGATTTCTCGGCGAAGGAACCTCTAAAGCTCCCAGTGGCTGAGCTCAGCACACGCTGCAGGGATTCAGAGTGGAACTCAAAACCAAAAAGAAATACGCCAGCCTCATGGCCAAGGGCGTGACAGCGGTGCCATATTGCCACCAGCGGCAGCAGCAGAGAATTCACCAAGTTCAGTATGGCTACATCTGCGTACTCAAGAACAGTGAGTCAAATTGCGGGCCACAGAGGAGAAATCCCAGTACTGTACTCCCTGGGACTTGACCCAGTGGGGGAGTGGCGGTGGCAGAGATATCACACCATAGGAGAACGCCCAACCTGGCACCCACCATGGTCTAAAGCAGCCTCGATTGACTCCCTGGGTCTGAGACTCTGTGATACAACCCAGAAAGGAGTAGTGGGGTCTGAGATACTACAGACTCGAGATCCAGAACACATTAAGTGAAGTCATAGTGACCCAAGGGAACAACACAGAGAAGGCACAAACTTCCGAAATCATGGGAAAGAGGAATAATACTGGAGCAATGAATGCCCACAACTCCACAACATCAGAACCCGATAAAACAGAAAATCAGAGATTTCTAGAAGATCAAATCAGGAAAATAACTGTAGAAATAATAGAGGTGCTTCGAAAAGAACTCAGAGAGAGCCAAAAAGAGATAAAGGATGCAATTAATGAAGTAAAGGCCTCAATTCAAAGCACAAACAACCGATTAGACCACATGGAGAACAGAATCTCGCTCTTAGAAGATGATCATTTCAAAAATGAACGCATAGTGTCTAATCTAGAAAAAAATCCGACAGCAGGAATCTTATCTTGAAGAAATATGGGCCCATTTTAAGAGAGGTAACCTAAGAATAATTGGAATAGAGGAGGGAAAAGAAAGTGAAACCAAAGGGATCAACAATCTCTTCAAGGAAGTAATAGCAGAAAATTTTCCAAACATAGAGCAAGAGGTCGATACACAGGTCCAGGAAACTTATAGAACTCCCTTTAGACAGGATTGGAGAAGAGGATCCCCACGCCACATAATTGTCAAAATGACCAATGTGGAAGCCAAGCAGAGAATCTTAAAGGCAACAAAAACAAAGGGCCAAGTGACATTCAGAGGCAAACCAATTAGAATCACTCCAGACTTCCCAAACCAAGTCATGAGAGCCAGAAGGGCTTGGAGTAACATATTCCAAACTCTGAAAGAAAACAACTTCCAGCCAAAAATTTCCTACCCAGCAAAACTTTCTATCAAATTAGATGGAGAAATAAGAAGCTTCCATGACAAACAGAAACTGAAGGAATTTATGTCTTCAAAGCCAGCACTAGAGAAAATACTCAAAGAGATTAACTACAAAAAGAAAAAGGTAGCACACACCAGAACCAGAGAAACAAGATTTTTCATCCAACAGACAACTAAGATTGGTTATCTGTGGAGATTCATTATTTATGTTAGTCTTTTACCTATCTCTAAATTGTATTGTTTGCCTTTATTGTTGTTAATTTTTAGGATTTCTAGTTGGAATATTAATATACCTTCGGATATAGCATTTGGAAATATTTTATCTCATTCTATTAGTAACTTTTAACTCTGTTTACATTGTCTTTGGATATACAATATTTTTTTTTATTTTTTAGGGAGTTTGTATACTCTTCTATTGCCTGTGCCATTGAAATCATATCCAAGAAATCACTGCCAATTTCAATGTTGTGAGGTTTTATGACCCAGATTTTCTCCTAAAAGTTTATAGTCTTAAGATTTATATTTAGGTCTTTTATCTATTTTGAGTTAATATTTGTATATGGGATTAGGTAAGGGTCCAATTTTATTCTTTTCCATGTAATTATTATTTTTCAACAATATTTAGTTAAAAGTTTATTATTTCCACCACCAAATGTTCGTGGAAACCTTGTCAAAAATAACTTGACAATATAGGGAAGAGTTTAGCTCTAGGCTTGTATTTAACTCCAATGGTTTATATATCTGCCTTTAGAACAGTACTACACTGTTTCAATTATTGTAGCTTTATATGGTTTGAAATCAGAAAATATATATCTTCTAGCTTTGTTCTTTGTCAAGATCGTTTTGGGTATCTAGAGTCCATATTCCATATTAGGATAGATTTTTTTTCTGAAAAATAAATATATAAATATATGATAGTTTCACCAAAAAAATAGAAAAAAATATTATCTGGTAAGAAAGAAAGTAAAAAGAAATATTGAAATGTTATCTTTAAGTCATCAAAATCTTGGTATCAGACAAAGGAAACTGTTATGTGAGATTATCATTTTTAATTTTGGATAAATTGCTATAATACTAGATGTCAACCACTAAGCCAAGCATGGTTGGGAGGGATGGGAAGAGAATGGGGTGGGAATCGGGTGGGGGCTGACTGGGTGATGTGTGCATGTATGTCTACAAAAGTTTGTATCCCACTATGATGTATGAATACAGTGCACCAATAAAAAATAAAAAAATTTAAAAAAATTTAAAAAAATTACTTTATCACCCCCTTGAAATTTCCACACAGCCATTACTTTTATTCAAGCAAGCAAATAGCATCAGAGGCTACTGCGTCCCTGGATCTTCTAGTTGTAGGGAAACATTACTCCCTTTGATTATATAGATCTGGATAGAGCTGGGAAAGCTTTTGGGAAGTCTTAATATAGTATTTCCTCTTTATTCATGATTTAATTTTCTGCTGTCAGAATAAATTTTAGAAATCTACTGTTCGTATCTGCTTCCTTAACATTTGTTTTTCCTCTAGCTAGTTATAGTTTAAAAGTTTTCCAAAATTTGCCAGGAGAATGGAAGAAAGTTATATTTTTATATAAATTTATAGGCACATAGATTTTTGTTACTCAATAGTGAAAACCTATTTAATAATTCTATCTGGAAGCAGCATGTCTTAGTATCAGATGAAATGTTTACTCATCCCCAATTTTATTTTCCACTTCAAAACAAAAAAATAAATGTGGATAGAAGTTGTAATTATGTTTCCTTTTTTGTGTGTGTGGGCCAGGGGATGAAACCCAGGGTCATTCTACCTCCAGGCTACACCGCTAGCCCTATTTGTTATTCTTTATTTTGAAACAGCATCTCACTAAGTTGCAAAGGGGCCTCACTAAGTAGCAGAGGCTGGCCTGGAACCGTGATCGTATGGTCTCAGCATCCCAAGTACTGGGATTATAAGCGTGCCGCACCACGCCTGGCTTAATGTTTCCTTTTTAGAAACAATAAAATCACTTTTGTGAAAATAAATTGGATTTAAAACTAGCAGTGATGTTAGCAAAGTCAAGAAGAAAACATACAGCACACAATTTCCATTTAAGATTTTCTAAAGAAGAAAAGAAAGCCTGGAGGATAGTCCTGGTGATGTTTAGTTTCACAGTTGCCCTGTGATTGTGTATCAGTAAAATTGTAGAAAATAATTTAGTTGTCCAAATTTATATCTTCAAAGGAAATATCAAAGACATTTTAAATGTGCATTGTTAAGGACCACTGAGATAAATAACACAAATTATGTCCAGAATCCATGGAATTGAGCTGAACATGTGGAAACTCTCACCACATCTAATTATTTGTCTGTAGTAGTACTATTAAATATACTCAGCTCAATATTTGAACAAAAACAATCATCATACCCATTATTATATAAATGCCAGTAACAGTGTGATGCAAAACAATATATCGTGTAACTTTTATTTTAAATTATGATCATCTGTTAAACCCTACCTTCTATAACAGTGTTAAAGTAGCAAAATTTCCCAAATGCCTTTTCCAAAATGTCTGAATTTGAAACTTAGGCAAGCCACAGAAGGCTACACTAACTCAATACCAGCACTTAGTTTCATGAAATGCAATATGCTAGCACAGCTTATCCCGTACCAAAGGGAAATAAATTGCACTTGGGGCTTTCAGAACCAAAGTGCCACTCAATTTTAATTGGTAACGTGTAAAAAATGTATGACTGGCTCAGTCAGAAGCAGGAAAATAATGAAATAAGCAACCCTTAGAGAAGAGAGAAAAATACAGACAATTTAAAGAAGCAAAGAAAATGCAATGTGCTACAACTTTCATTCACTGCGAAATACAAAATTATTTTCCCAAATGTCTTTCCATCGGACTCCACCTTTCTCAATAGTCCATGCACCCTCTGGAAAATTTCATACAAAAAAGGTTGGTGTTCCAAAAGAAAAATAGATGCTGCAGCTTCCATGGGAATATCTAAAAATCATCTTACAAAACATATATCATACTACAGTAGACATAAAATTCCCAAATTTTACTATTTGTGACTATATCTATTAGATGAGAAACAATGATTGGACTATTAATTCATTGACAAACAATATATGGTATATATGAATGATACTAAATTAAAATTTGGATATGCTGAGATTATTATTTGGATATCTCTCTCCATTTCTCTCTCTCTCTTTCTCTCTCTCTCTCTCTCTCTCTCTCTCTCTCTCTCTCACACACACACACACACACACACACACACACACACACACACACCTCTCTTCTGTGTGTGATACTGGGGATTGAATTTAGGCATGCTCTATCTATGAGCTAAATCTACAGTTGTATTTTTATTTCTCATCTTGAAACAAAGTCTCTGTAACTTGCTAAGGGCCTCACCAAATTCCTGGAGTTAGCCTAAAACCTGTGATCCTCCTGTATCAGCCTTCTAATTACTGGAATTACAGACATGCACAACCATGCCCAGTTTTCATATCTGAATCATCATATTTAGTATGCTTTAGACAAAGTGTTCGTATGTGTATGTGTGTGTATGGTAAGGTATTTTATCTATATATTTGGAAGTGATAAGTACATTTTAACTAATGAAAAGCTTGCATTAAATTTATTTATTTGAAATAAATAAGCTGACACAAACTATGAGGGTGAAACCAACTGTACTATAGTAATATTTTAACAAATGACATGTTACATAACTTTAGTGCTATTATACCTCAGAAGAATAAGGCTGCATTTTGTTAAAATTAAGTTCTTAGATTTTTGTGTCTAGTTCATTTTTTTAAAGGAATGTAGAAAACTATAAAATACTTTATGCATGAAACATCATTCAACTACATGAACAAGTAATAACATGGTGATACTACCATAGTACAATTTCTTTCTAAACCAGAGTTTTACTTTCTGATTATATGGTATTTGATGGCAATTCTCTTAATAAGTGTCAATGTACATTAAATGAAAAGAAGGTAATAAATTTGTTAAATCTATGATATTTACTGAAGATATAAAATAAGAAATAGGACATAAGATAATAATGAAGAAAAGAATATTACTGTGATTTTTCTTTTATATTTTTATAGCTTTGAGCTAGTCTCAGATTGAAATGTTGTTTCCTATTTTATATTTTGTTTGATTTGTTTTATCATAATTTATTTCCAAGTTTATATTATGACCAACCAAATATATCTTGTTTTACTTAAAACAGATTTAAATAAAAGAATGAACATTTATATAATTTGTATTTTTATCTGCATCTTAATATATATTTAAGTCAATTCCTCTTCCTTATGTTTTATATATTTTTTTAAAATTTTTCTGTTTACTGATGTCAAAGTGTGCTATGTTTTTAGTTCTATGCATTAAGGAAGTACACAAACCATATTTATTTACAAACATTTAATATACTAATTTTGAATAAATTTATCATGGTAATTGCATGAACAAAGCAGGATTTTCAAAAACATTGTCAGAAAAACTTAAAGCAAATTCTTGTAGTTTATTGATATGTTGCTAGAGTTGTTGTTATAAACAATGAATAATTCATGAATGTTCAGAATCCATAACTGCTTCTAAATATCTTTCTGTTCTACACATAGATGTCTTTCTTAAACATATTGAGAATGTCTAGTTATTTGTTTTTACACATACGTGGTGTTACACTACAAAAATTGCAATATATTTGTTGTGTTTACTGATGCAAAGTATGCTTTATGTTGTCCCAGTTATTTTTGTCCACAGAATTGCCCTGACTCACTTGTGGTGCTTGTTATAATTTTCAAACATCATGCTTTGAGGCATGTGCCTCTTTTTGTTTATTTTCATGTTTGTTTTGTTTTGTTTCTGCCCAGAGTTCTGGGTATAAAACCCAGGGCTTTATACATGCTAAGCTAGAAGCTTACAACTAAGCAACATTCTCTGTTCTCTTGTACCCTGTTTTTAGCCTTCAAATCTATAGATCCTTTCCTAGCACATAGTAGAGATCTAAGGAATGCTTTTTGAAGTGAACTGCAATAGAAACGCTTTAAAATTTTTTCTATTAAATGTCCACTAGCCTCTTAAGATTCGGTGGAGTTCTTTGTAAAGCCACATATAGAAGTAAATATGTGACTTAAAGTTACCCCAAGTTTTAATATAAAAAAACTAAACTGCTTCAAAATATTTCTTGATCTATATATGATGGGTAAAATTATATTGATTTGCTTTTTCTATTTATCTGGTATGATTTTTTTCTTTTATCTAACCCTTTTTCTTAGTTGTGTGGACTCGTGACATTTTCAGTTTATGCATAATTTAATGATATTATAGATTTTAATCCAAATCCGTTTTGGAAATCGACTTTCCAAGACAGAATATTTAGGGAAATTTATGTAGTGTGGGAGGGGGGCATGTCTTCTTGGAGACAGGCCTAGATTTGAACACCAATTTGTAGTCATCTGGAAGAATGATCTTCAGTACATGTTTTCTGCTCTTTGGGTTTCACTTTCAATTTTTATAAATGCAGTTGATATAGGTATTGGCAACACATGGATGCGATCATAAATATACCACCGATAGAGATTATCCTGGTGACATTTGCAATACTTTGTGTGCTCCAAGCTTGCTGTTACCAGTGATCCAAGGCTAGCAACATGAACATCTCCTTGGTCATGTAGAATGTCAGAATCTATCACAGACTGATCCAGGATCAGCCTTTTAACAAGATTTCCAAGTCATTTGTAAGATCATTTTGGTTTTAGAATAGGATTCTAAATTTTACTAGCACTATAATTAGTGCTTCCTGAATTTTGACTTGTTTTGCTCTGGCCATCTGAGCAAATCTTTTTTGACATTTTCTTGGATAATTAGAAGTGGAGCTGCATGTAATATATGAGTGTGATCCACTAGTGAACTTGAAAAGAGCATTATTATTTTGAAACCACTGGCATGTTTTGAATAGTGTATTTAAAATATTAGCCGGGAGAGACTTCCCGGAAGATGGCGACAAAGCAAAATGGGGCTTACAAGCCCTGCTAACAAGCAATCTCTATTACCACAAAATCAGCGCCTTTCATAGCCAGAAAACACCATCATCAGAGAAACAAAAAATGTACTTTTAAGGGACAGAGAAAAAGAGGGCTGGAAAAACGAGACACCAGAAACCAGACCGCAGTGCTGCAGCCGGAGCCGCAGCGTGAAGCGGCGGGAGCCATTTTGCTTTGCAGCACCAGGCTCCAGAGAGGAAGGTAACTCATAACAGAGCTCAGAAACCAGAGAGGAGATACGCCGGCCTCACGCCCGAGAACGCAGCAGCAGCGCCTTACTGCTGGCGGCAGCAGCGAGTTCACTGGACGGCACCAGACCAACTCACTCAACAGCTTACTAAGCTCCAGAGAGGAGCGGCGGACAGGGAGCTGAGGTGAGCTGCTGCGGAACAGCCGGGCAGGATTTGGCAAATTTCTCAGGGCAGGGAACAGCTAAAGCTCCCAGGGGTTGGGCTCAGCGCACCCTGCACGGACTCAGAGTGTAGTTTAAAAACAGAAAAGAAATACGCCAGCCTCACGGCCGAGGGCGTAGCAGTGGCGCCATATTGCTACCAGCGGCAGCAGCAGCGAATTCACCGAGTCCACAACAGCTCCATCCGTGCACTCAACAGTGAGTCAAATTGCGGCCCCTAGAGGAGAAATCCCAGTACTGTACTCCCAGGGACTTGACCCAGTGGGGGAGTGGTGGTGGCAGAGATATTACACCATAGGAGAACGCCCAACCTGGCACCCACCATGGTCTAAAGCAGCCTCGATTGACTCCCTGGGTCTGAGACTCTGTGATACAACCCAGTAAAGGAGTAGTGGGGACTGAGATACCACAGACTCGAGATCCACAGCACCTTAAGTGAAGTCGTAGTCACCACGGGAAGAACCCAGAGAAGGTACAAACTTCTGAAATCATGGGAAAGAGGAATAACAATGGAGCAATGAATGCCCACAACCCCACAACATCAGAACCCGATAAAACAGAAATTCAGAGATTTATAGAAGATCAAATCAGGAAAATAACTGTAGAAATAATAGAGGTGTTTTGAAAAGAATTCAGAGAGAGCCAAAGAGAGATAAAGGATGCAACTAATAAAGTAAAGGCCTCAATTCAAAGTACAAACAACCGATTAGACCACATGGAGAATAGAATCTCGCTCCTAGAAGATGATCATTCAAAAAATGAATGCAAGAATAATTGGAATAGAGGAGAGAAAAGAAGGTGAAACAAAGGGATTAACAATCTTTTCAAGGAAATAATAGCAGAAAATTTTCCAAACATAGAGCAAGAGGTTGGTACACAGGTCCAGGAAACTTATAGAACTCCCTTTAGACAGGATCGGAGAAGAGGATCCCCATGCCACATAATTGTCAAAATGACCAATGTGGAAGCCAAGCAGAGAATATTAAAGGCAACAAAAACAAAGAGCCAAGTGACATTCAGAGGCAAACCAATTAGAATCACTCCAGACTTCCCAAACCAAGTCATGAGAGCCAGAAGGGCTTGGAGTAACATATTCCAAACTCTGAAAGAAAACAACTTCCAGCCAAAAATTTCCTACCCAGCAAAACTTTCTATCAAATTAGATGGAGAAATAAGAAGCTTCCATGACAAACAGAAACTGAAGGAATTTATGTCTTCAAAACCAGCGCTAGAGAAAATACTCAAAGAGATTAACTACAAAGAAGAAATAGGTAACACACACCAGAACCAGAGAAATAAGATTTTTTATCCAACAGACAACTAAGATTGGTTATCTGTGGAGATTCATTATTTATGTTAGTCTTTTACCTATCTCTACATTGTATTGTTTGCTTTTATTGTTGCTAATTTTTAGGATTTCTAGTTGGAATATTAATATACCTTCAGATATAGCATTTGGAAATATTTTATTCCATTCTATCAGTAATTTTTAACTCTGTTCACATTGTCTTTGGATATACAATATTTTTTTTATTTTTTAGGGAGTTTGTATTCTCTTCTGTTCCCTGTGCCATTGAAATCATATCCAAGAAATCACTGCCAAATTCAATGTTGTGAGGTTTTATGACCCAGATTTTCTTCTAAAAGTTTATAGTCTTAAGATTTATATTTAGGTCTTTTATCTATTTTGAGTTAATATTTGTATATGTGTTAGGTAAGGGTCCAATTTTATTTTTTTTCATGTAATTTTTATTTTTCAACAATATTTAGTTAAAAGATTACTATTTCCTCCACCAAATGTTCATGGAAACCTTGTCAAAAATAACTTGACAATATAGGGAAGAATTTATCTCTAAGCTTTTATTTAACTCCAATGGTTTATATATCTGCCTTTAGAACAGTACTACACTGTTTCAATTATTGTAGCTTTATATGGTTTGAAATCAGAAAATATACATCTTCTAGCTTTGTTCTTCTTTGAGATTGTTTTGGGTATCTAGAGTCCATATTCCATATCAGAATAGATTTTTTCTGAAAAATAAATAAATAAATGTATGATAGCTTCACCTAAAAAAAAAAAGAAAAGAAAAAAATATTCTTTGGTAAGAAAGAAAGCAAAAAGAAATATTGAACTGTTATCTTTTAGTCATCAAAATCTTGGTATCAGACAAATGAAACTCTTTTGTGAGATTATCATCATTAATATTGGATAAATTGCTATAAAACTAGATGTCAACCACTAAGACAAGCATGGGAAGGAGGGATGGGGAGGGAATGGGGTGGGGATCGGGTAGGGGCTAACTGGGTGATGTGTGCATGTATGTCTACAAAAGTATTTTCTTTATACCATTATGATGTATGAATACATTGCACCAATAAAAAAATTTAAAAAAATTAAAAAAATAAAATAAATAAAATAAAATAAAATAAAATATTAGCCGGGCGTAATGGCGCACGCTTGTAATCCCTGCGCTTGTGAGGCGGAGACAGGAGGATCTGGGAGTGTAGCCCGGAAGTAGAAGGGCTTCCTGGAACCCCAGTACCACACACAAAAAATAAATAAAATAAAAATAAAATAAAATAAATAAATAAATAAGTAAAATAAAATATATGTAAGGCTTAAAAGGGAGCCACTATATTATTGTATACAAATGATAACAAAAGTATAATATTTGTTTCAACATAAATTGAAACATATATATAAAGAATTCATTTATTGAAAAAGGTAATTTTTTTTTTTTTTTTTTTGGTACTGGGGTTCCTGGAAACCCTTCTACCTCCGAGCTATACTCCCAGACCTATTTTTACATTTTTATTTGGAAACAGGGTCTCCTAAGCCAGCGCACGCGGCTGGCTTTGAACCTGCGCGATCCTCCTGTCTCTGCTTCCCAAGCGTGGGGATTACAGGTGTGTGCCACCATGCCCGGCCTTGAAAAAGGTAATTTATCTATCCCTTGGTCCATCTTTGTACTGAGTTGTTTTTTCTTCATTCTTTTTATCTCCCTGCTTTTCATTTTATGGAGTTTTGTTAATGAAAAGAAACCATTTAAATTATTTTTAGGAAATATTACTTCTAAACACAGTTCAATACTTTAAAACAAAACCTACAAACTAAACCAGAACTGTCTTGCATGCAAATATCCTTGAAGGAAAGAAGAGAGAGACCTGAGCAAAAGGTGAGGATGAGAAGATTCACCACTCTGTAAAGAACTGTCAGTGACAGGAGATAGATTCTGAAGTTAAGACTACTCTGAAATTATTAGAGGGAAGACACTGCCCAGAGCACAGGCAGGGCAGCTCTGATGGAGCCATTTTCATCCCAGTGGGGTCTAAGTGGTGCTCCTGATGCCAGCTTACCAGCTGTGTTGGAGAGAGGCAGCCTGAACAGAGAAACCAGTGTGGTTGGCTCGAGGGGCAGACCTCATTAGCAGAAGAGAGAGTTCTGTCCCCTACACCTGAGAAAGTCAAGTGGCTAATTAAATCTTTCCCTGCTGAAGCCAGGAAGCAAGCCTGAGGGTTTTACTTTAAACTCCATTACACTGTGGAAAGTAGAGCATTGGTGTGAGCAGGGATCTGTACACAAGGAAGGTGAAAGAAACTGGTATGTATAAGGAAACCAAACTACCAAAATAATGTATGTCTATGTTTATAGTTGCACAATTCACAATTGGTAAACTATGGAACCAGCCAAGATGTCCATCGACAGATGAATTGATTACAAAATTACAAAATTCTGGGGTATATACACAATAGAATTTTACTTAGTTATAAAGAAGAACAAGATTATGCCATTGGCAGGGAAATGGATGGAACTGGAGAACATTATGCTACGTGAGATTAGTCAGTCACAAAAAAGTAAAAAGAAAAAAATCAGATGCTCTCCCAATATGTGGAAGCTAGGGAGAACATGGATCACAGGAGTAACTCCAGCTTAAAGAGGAGAAACCTTAAATGAAAAAATCAGGTTAACTAATTGAGGGTGAGGGAATGCACATGATATACATTCACAAACCTAGTAAAGTCATTCACTAAGGTGAAAGTGAGAAGGAGGGAAGGGGAAAGGAATGAGGTGGGACTTGGGGAAGATTAAATGAGGAATGTGCGCATGTATGCCCCCACCTTCTTGTACCCCATTAAGATGTATGACTACAATGCACCAAAAAAAGGAAATAAATGGGCTGTTTTCAAGATATATAAATTATTTATTATATAATAGATGGTCAAGTTTGTGTATTTTAAGACAAATATCTGCTAGGTATATGATATATGCCAGGTACTGTTGGCAAGTGCTGTGGATGAATGCACGTAAACACTGGGTGCCCTCGCTAATCACAGTAAAGCGTGATCACCAGAACCGAGATAATTACAGTACAGCATACAAATCTAAGCCCATCAGTGATGCAAAGGCATCCAACAATTTAAACAGCTGACTGGTAACTTTGAGAAAAAAAATGAAGATGTGTATATTTGGCCTTAATTTACCGACTATCTTTGTAATAATTCTTCACCCGCTCTCTTCTCCTTTCACTTAAAGTTCACATTACCCTCAGCTTCTTCATGACTCTAACCCTGGTTTGTTCCTAGGTGATAAACAGTTCCCATGAAAATTTCAGAGTAACAAATTTTAAGGAACAACATGGAGAAGAGGCATACTTATAACCCAAGAGTCAAATTGGAGAAAAGAACCCACTTAATTTTCAGAAAAAATTAATTCTGAAAAACTCATTTTCTATCAAATTATTCCACATTGATGGTTTTCAACTAAGTCCAGCAGTCACCCTCCATATGTCAGCTTCATACTTCTGCTTTGCAAATTAGGGTAAGAATGTTTCATTACCAAGCACTACAAATGATGACAGGGAAGAAAAAGTGTCAGCTGAAATTGTAGCTAACAGGAACTAAGAACCCAGGAAACACGTTAATTTTTTTTTCTTTCATCCACTGAAGTATACATGTTCTTAGATGATTTGTGTGTGTGTGTGTGTGTGTGTGTGTGTGTGTGTGTGTGTGTGTGGTACTGGGGATGGAACCCCGGGGCATTCTACCTCTGAGCTATACCCTTAGACCTATTTTTTTTCTTTATTTTGAAACCAGGTTTCACTGAGTTGCAAAGGGCCTCACTAAGTAGCTGAGGCTGTCTATGAATCATGATCCTCTGGTCTCAGGCCTACAGAATTCTGGGTTTACAAGGAAAAATTTTTTTTAAATTATACTCAAACTTACAAAACCATAAATCCTTACACATTTTTATTTACTATTTTATTTATCCAAACAAAATATACCCAGTCAGCCATCTTTTGTGTGAATGACTAATGGATTTATCTGCCTTGTCTTTACATACTTATTATTTATCACATTCAAAGCGATATTTCTAAAGGCCAGTAGGAACTGGAACTTCTGGAAAAACTGTTTTGGTAATTTTTCCAGGCTTTAAGGGTATAATCCCTAGTTTGAAAGTTCTTTAGGAACTTTCTTGTCTACCTTTCCTGGCCTACTCACCATACTCTCTCACCTGCATCTTTTGCTCCAGGATTGCTATTTTGTAATGTCTCTAATAGACTGTGTCCCCGATGTAAAAACTGTAAACCAGCTGTACTTTGAATGCATTGTGCAGTACTCTAGAGTATTAGGTACCAAACTAGACTCTTCCCACACATTCTTACATCTGAAATTTTTTCTTGACTCCTCACAAGAATGAATTAAATATCTGTATCTTATGTCCCATTTCATTCTAAGCATATCATCTAGAATATGTATCACATTGTAATCATTGATTACTGGTATTTTTTCCTTGTAGAAAATATTTGAATCTTATGGCCTGGCAGAAAGCAGGCAAATAGACATTGTATAAATAAAAATTTGATAAATAAGTCACATAATATTGGAATTAAACTTTATAATAAGTCATTATAAAGTGTCTAAAATATTCGAAAGGGGTGAAAGTTGAAGTATTAAAATTGGTGTGGTGTTTCAAAATCATCTTTTAAATTTTCCTTGAATTCCAAAGCTATTTTTATCATTACTTGGCTTCTTCCGCTTTTGAATATTTAAAAATATTTTCTTCTTATACCACTCTTTCTCTCTTTATGTGGCACTTCTCTATGTGTCTCTTTAGATCACATACACATATATAGATATTCTTGTATTTCAATGACAAATATGACACATAAGCTCTTCTTTCTATTCTAAGACTTCTAAGGGACATTTCAGATTTTGTTTAGTTAACACTGATTGTCTGTTTCCCTTGCACATGTCTCCACTGGCAGAGCTGCCAATATTTATTTTAGGAGAACAATAGCTTTTAAAAAAGAAGGAAAATAAAAATATAGAGCTGTCTTTAGCTGAATAGGATGCGTTCGGCATAATAGCATGGACACATTCTCTGACTATGCATAATGAGTGTTTCACATTCTAAAGGATACTTTCTAGTGCTAAATAAAATATCTACAAAAGATTTCTAAGTAGTTTTCTTCCCATGAAATCTGAAAGATGCTGAAATGCTTCTTTCTGTGTTTCTTAGTGTCCTTGGTAAAGCAGCTATCCGGACAGAAGAATATGATGTGCAAGTGATTTACTAAGAAACATGCCTATGAGGAGAAATGGAAAATTAGTGACAAATAGGCTACGGTTGCAGGTGAATCAATATAAAGGACTCATGTTTGTAAAAACAAGGAAGAAAACAAATTGTGATAGAAGATTTCAGACTGTGGTGCAATTGTAAGAAAATCAGATCAGGTCAGTAGGAAGCCCTGGAGTACACAGTCAGCATCGGAAAGACGATGTGCTTCCCAGGAACTGGACTGCCTCAGTATTCCTGCTGAGCTGGGGATTAGTTGGGAGCTGTTGTTAGGAAGTGAGACCTCAGCTTAAATGCATTCTGGATTTCAGAACCTAGGAGCTGGGACAATTAGGACTCCACTGTTATATCATAGGGGCACATGTTCATATGTCTTACATGACTTAGGTCATTAAGGAAATATCTCTTTTTTTTTTTTTCCCCGATGGTACTGGAGGTTGTATCCAGAGGCTTTTTACCTCCCGGATATCCTCCCAGACCTATTTTTAAAATATATTTTATTTGGAAACAGAGTCTCACTAAGTTGCTAAGAGCCTCACTAAGTAGCTGAGGCTGGCTTTAAACCTGTGAGATCCTCCTGTCTCAGCCTCCCAAGTGTGGGGATTACAAGCGTGTGCCACCACTCCCGGCTAGGAAATATCTTTACACAACAATAACTAGCATCTCTTATTCATGTTTGATTACTATTGTATTAAAAATAGGCTGTTAAAGAATGGTCACAGCTATAAACAATGGGCAATTTTCACATTTATTTAATGGAAAATTTTTTATTGATCCTATGGCAAAAACAACCATTAAAATAAATATCAGCAAAAAGGTTGTTTGTACATATTACATGTGTGCCTACCTATATCCAATGAATAAATATCTTGTCATTTTATAAATGCTAATTTATTAGAAACATTAATGAACTGCTGAGAATGATAATAATTGCTTGATTTGATTTTATCAGTACAATTAAAGTTGTTTCTAAAAGATATTTATACAGTGCAAAACCATGAATTAAAAATTACATACCGCCGGGAATGGTGACGCACGCTATTAATCCCCGTGCTTGGGAGGCTGAGACAGGAGGATCGCACAGGTTCAAAGCCAGCCTTAGCTACTTAGTGAGACTCTCAGCAACTTAGTGAGACCCTGTTTCCAAATAAGAGAGAAAATAGGTCTGGGAGTATAGCCCAGAGGTAGAAAGCCCCTAGGTTCCACCCCCAGTATCCCAGTACCACCAAAAAAATATATATATATATAGCAAAAAAATAATTATATGCCAAATAATATGTTTTAAAAAGTGGCCCATATCAATTGGTGTATCTTCCCACTCATCATTTTTTTTTTTTTTTTGCGGGTATAGAGATGGAACCCAGAGGCATTTGAACTCTGAGCTACACCCCCTGCCCTATTTTTTATTCATTATTTTGAAACCGGATCTCACCGAGTTGCAGAGGACCTCACTAAGTAGCTGAGGCTGTCCGCGAACCACGATCCTCTGGTTTCAGCCTCCCAAATGCTGGGATTACAAGTGGATTACATAGAAAGCATGACTCAGCCCTATCAAGGCTTGCGTACTTGCATGCATGTTCAGTGTCCATATGTGTGTACCTGGTGTGGTTTCCAAAAGTGTACATAATTTTAAAAACTTTCTGATATGTCTACTTAACTTTGTAATTCCCTGAGTTTAAAATGATGCTTATATGTAAATAATGGTGCACTTTTATGTTGCCATAAAAAAGATTGGTAAGACTATATAAAATCATTTATCGCCTTTGACAACAGATATAGAATACAATGGATGAGTACTAGATACTAAGTAATATAGATATCTTTAGAAACAGGCTCCTGTATTAATGAACCTTCAGAGTTAAAATTAACAAACAAAACTGGTTAATAATATATTTTACCTAAACAAGTATATCCAAATGGTCTCTCTATATATAATAAATATAAATTATTATTATTAAGGCGAAATTTTACTTTGCATAGATTAAATTTTTCATATCTAGTTTATGTTTTACATTTTATGCATGTCTTTTTTTTGAGTATGCCATATGTGGCTAGTGGCTACCATATTGGTTTGTACAGCTATAGAGTCTTCTACAAAGGGTTGACTCCTGGGGATTATGCTCTCAACACAATGTCTCCATTAATTGCTAACAGGGATGATTTTGTTGTGTTTTGCAAATCTTGGTTACTATATGATGATATCAGAGACTTCACTTTTCTTTTTGTCTTGGCTGGGGTGAGCATAGTTCTGAGGGTATAAAATTAAGTTCTAAATTTGTTTTTCATACTAAACCCTTTGTATCATCTTATGATAGCAAAGAGAAATCTTTAAGTAAAGAAGATATATTCTAAATCATTTTCTCAAATAAAATGACTAGGGGAGGGTACAAGACTGTTTTATAGTAAACGGAAAATCTGTACCTCAATTTTGCACATAATAAATTATGAATTATTTAAAAGTTTATAATTTCATAAAAAGTTTGCTTGTGGATGTATATATACACATTCACATCTATTCATTTATTTATTATTCAGGAAGTTTTTTTAAATGTCTTTAGGCTTGGATTGTTTGAACTTGTACATCTATGAATAAGGTAAGCTTTCTTGTTTTATATAAGTTTTAACCCTTAAGATGTAAAGAATATTATTCTTTATTAACTGTGTCTCACATTTCATCTTGGATCTTTTGATGAACTTTCTCAGGCTTTGCCCTTCGATACTCTGAAACTCCTCCGTCTTTATAGAAACACCTCAGTCTCTTGCCATCTAAAGCAGGAAACACTTCCTCAAACCAAAAATGCCCATTTCTTTATTATTATCTTTCCATCTTTAAAAGACTATTTCCTAGCTGGGCATGATGGCACATGCTTGTAATTCCAGCATTTGGGAGGCTGAGACAGGAGGATCGTGGACAGCCTCAGCTACTACTTAGTGAGGCCCTTTGCAATTCAGTGAGACTCTATTTCAAAATAAATAACAAAAAACAGGGCTAGGGGTGTAGCTCAGAGGTAGAATGCCCCTGGGTTTTGTTTGCAGTCCCTGAAAACAAACAACATGATTTCCTGAAAATTCCTTTTCATGGCTGTACCAACTCTCCCGTTTGCATCTTGCTTCTTCTCTGCCTGAAACTGCTCTTACTAAATACCTTGCTAGTTGGTAATTCAGTGTCTTCCTTACCTAGGTAACTAGACTAACTCCCTGCCAGTTCCCTCATCTTTCATGACTATACCAATGTATAGTTCTTGTACTAATCTTTTTTTTTTCTTATTCCACTCATAAGAAATCCAAACACATTCATTCTTTGTATCTGTATCATTTCCACTATTCTTGGCAATTTCCTTCCCAAGTGATCCTTCAAATATTAAATTCAGTATTTTCTTTGATTCTGATTTTAGACCTCATCTAATGATGTAACAATAGGAGATTACAAAGAGAAATTCTTCCTGGCATTTCATCAACATATTATTTGGAGCTATTGGTATGTGGCGGTGATAAAAAGCAGACAGAACTTCAAGTTGTTTTATTACTTTTTAAAAATCTCACTGCAGACAATGCACATCTTACTGCTTATATGTAGGGTGGACCAGTGGTGTTTGCTGGTGTCTCTGATCTCTTCCCTCTCTTCCACTACTATTGCCTAGGCAGCTAAGCAGTGTCAACTACTCTCAGTGCTTCTACTCGTATCTCTTTTTTTCTAAAATATGTAATGCTTCTTGAATTTGAATGTCATCCTTGCACAGCAACCATGCTAATCTTGTCTCCATATTACTCCAATTTTAGTATAGGTACTGCTGAAGCCAGCACTTCTACTACTATCTCTATGCCGGGAAGCTCAGTTTCAAACTGCTGCAAGCTCTAATCGCTTTCATCTGTATCTTGATTTTCTGTATCAGTCTAAATAGTCCCAATTTGCAAATACTATGCATAGCATTATATTCTATATTATTTTAAGTACTATAATAAGAATTGCTGATAATTACTTGAAGCAATCATTTTAATAGCTGAAATTTTTATCTGTTTTCATTTATTTTGTGTGGGTCTGGGGATGGAACCCAGGGGCATTCAACCTCCGAGCTACACCCCTTGCCCTATTTTTGATTCTTTAATTTGAAACAGGGTCTCACTGAGTTGCAGAGGGCCTCACTAAGTAGCTGAGGCTGTCCGTGAACCTCTATCTTTCGGTCTCAGCCTCCCAAATGCTGGGATTACAAGTGTGCACCACCACGCCCAGCAATGTTTTCATTTAATTCTCATAGAAATTCAATTATTTAAATATTATCCACAGATTATCCATTTAGATACATGCCAAGAGAAGCTAACTAACTTGAATAACTAGTAGATATCACATAAGTGGTATGGTCAATTTTTTTTTTTAATATAGGCAGTTTACATGTATGGGCAACATCCTTCCCTACCTCCCTTCCTCTCTTCCCTCTTTCCTTTCTTCTTTTCTTTTGCCTTTCTGGAGCTGGAACATGGGGACTCAAACACATAAGACAAGCACTGTATCACTGAATCACACCACAGCCCTTTTTCTTTCTTTATTTATTTCATTTTTAGACAGGACCTCACTAAATTGCCCAGGCTGGTCTTTTACTAAGGATTCTTCTTCATTCTCCAGAGTAGCTAAGATTACAGATGTGTGCTACCATGCCTGATTCTTTTTCATTTTTTAATATTAATTTTAGATCATGGATTTTATTAACTTAATCTTCCTTAACAATTTATAATTTGAGATATGATAGGAATAATCAGATTAAGAGGTTGGTTGTATAAGTATGAATTACATGAGCACTAAAGCCAAACTCTCTAGACACAAGATTCAGCTCTGATGTTGGTAAGCAGTCTTGAGAAACATATTCTATTTTTCTGAGTTTGGGTGTTTACATTAGTCACAAATGCAAAAAGAGCACAACAGTAACATAGGAATATTTTTCTTGCACAAATATTTTATACATAGTCTCTTTCTAATAATTATTATTGCTAATCATGTTCAAGTATATCTAGTCCTTTTCTAGAGTTAAAATATTTTTGCAATACTTTTGGTAGATTATATTATCAGATGTAGAATTGTATACTGACTGCTACATTAGTGCCTTACCACATGCCATGCCTGTAACAAATACCCCCTGCTTATTTGTTTTTTTGTCAGAATAAACATAAACACTTGACAAAATAATTGTTGATTTCCAGAAATGATATTTGTATTATAACTGAATGGTCAAGATATTTGTTGATACATAAAAGCCTTTCCTATCCCTAGTCCCAGATAGGATGCTAAATCTAAAAGAATATGCTGATCCTCATATGCTTACTAGTTACAACTATCCTCTTTGAACTTTCATCAGATAATCTTGCTTATTGTTTGACAATGTTGATTTCTGTGTTTTGACTCCTTCTTATTTAGTTAGATTTTCTGAAGCCATCAGCAAAGCCCAAATGTGGGTCATATCTGCTTCCAAATTATCATGAATTAGCTCTAATAAACTTTCCAAAGTTTCCAATTGAGCCAAATGTAATCACACTTTTCTGATTTTTTTATGACTGAATCTGTCTGCAGTTTATGAGTTCAAAAGTGATTATGTTCCTTTTTAATCCAAATTCAACTGAAAATTTGCCTAGTATCCAAGCCTATCCCCTCTTCTTTCCATTTTTGAAAAGATTGCTTTGCCCATAGATCCTATCTGGCACATGTGTTATCCTTGATCTTGGCTTAGCTATTTGGATGAGTGCCTGAAGTGAGTTAGACTGATTACAGCTGTGTGAAGAGAAAGCCTGGCTCTGGGCACACCACACTCAGTTCCCTGGCTCTCCTGTGCAGGAAGAACACCTCAGATGTTGTGGGTTTCCTTGCAGAATCAGTTCAGCTAAGTCAAGTTCCCCTCTTTCTTTCCTTTCAATGCCCCCTCTCCTTTTCCCCATGAGCATTTTGTCTTCCCAGGTGCAAATTTCATCGACCCTTTTCTTGAAAAGATAAACACAAACTCTCAAATGCCGTGATATTCAAATAGAGGCAAAGGTGTGGATACTCACAGCCATTTATGCCCCCCCAGCTATCAAAAGAAGAAAATGGTCAAGTGGTGGATTGGGCAGTCCCCATAGTATCTATTAATTACAAAAAACTATTTAAAGAAAAAAAACTCAACCTGTGCAATAATGTTATGACATTGTGGAAGAAAGGGTATCTAGAGAGATTGACATTTGGGTGGAGAGACATAAGTGGGAATTAGAACAAAGGCATTATTGTAAAAGGCACTAGACAGAAATGAGTAAGGGACCTCTTCTGTGTTCTGTGATAGCGCCCCCTCTTACTGTCTCTTCAAAAACCTCTATTGTTTGTCTAGAGTTTATTCTATGACCAATTTCTCCCTAACATCCAATTTCTTATTTTTTGTGACTGACTAATCTCACTTATCATAATGTTCTTCTTTCATCCATTTCCCTGTAGATGACGTAACTGTGTTCTTTTTTACTGCTGAGTAAAATTCCATTGTGTCTTTATCTCATAGTTTTGTAATCCATTCATCTGTTGAAAGAGAAACTATAGACGAACAAATAAGGAGACCTAACTAAGGAATATGGAAGGAGGGAAGAGGGAAATTCCCTAATGTACATGATGTACATTCACAAAAATATCAAACACTAAGCCAAACATGAGAAGGAGGGAAGGGGGAGAGAATGATGTAGGAATTGGGTAAGGGCTAATTGAGTGATGTGTGCATATATGCCTCTACCATCTTGTATTCTATTAAGATATATGAATACAATGCACCAAAATATTTGTTTTAAAGACCCCTCACTGAACACTGTATTTTCAAAAGGTTTTGAGTCGTATTTTTGTTTATTTTAAAAGTTATACTATTTCTTATTTGGGGATAAACCTTTGTGTGTGGGGGGGAGTGGGGGGTACTGGGGGTAGAACCCAGGGGTTTTCTACTTCCAGGATATACTCCCATACTCCCAGACCTTTTTAATACTTTATTTGGAAACAGAGTCTCACTAAGTTGCTGAGAGCCTCACTGAGTAGCTGAGACTGGCTTTGAACTTTTGCGATCCTCCTGTCTCCACCTCCCAAGCACTGGGATTACCATTCTCATAAATTCTAGTATTAAATTTCAATATGCTATGTAAATTCAAATCAGTTAATGGAAAATATAAGCAAAACATGTATATTGCTAAAAAGTGTATTTGAATTATATATATGTACTCAGGTTCATATTTTATGAACCACTGATTTCTGCAGTTAGATTAATTTTTTTTTCTCATTCATTCCCTCCTCATCCCTCCTTCCCATGTTTGGCTTAGTGGTTGACATCTATATGTTTGTTTAAATACATCATGTGCTTTAGAGAGTTTCCTTCTTCTCCCTCCTATCCCTTCAGTTAGGTTGCCTTATTTGCTCCTCTATAGGATCTCCTTTTTCACTTAGAGTTCCTCCTATGATTGATTTCTCCCTAGCTTTCACATATTAGGGAAATCATCCAATTTCTTATTTTTTTGTGAATGACTAATCTCACTTAGCATAATGTCCTCCACTTCTATCCATTTCCCTGAAAATTATGTAATTGTGTGGTTTTTTTATGGCTAAGTAAAATTCCATTGTGTACATATCCCACAGTTTTTTAATCCATTCATCTGTTAAGGGACATCTTGGCTGATTCCATAGTTTACCAAATGGTGAATTGTGCAGCTATGAACATAGCTATTCATGCATTAGTTTGGTGTTTTGGTTTGCTTTCTTTTGGGTAGATACCCAGAAGTGGTATTGCTGGGTCAAATGGTAAATTTGTTCCGATTCTTCTGAGGATCCTCCATATTGTTTTTCAAAATGGTTGCACTAATTTTCAATCCCATTTAGAGTATTTGCGCTCACTCTCTCTCTCTCTCTCTCTCTCTCCTATCTCTCTCTCTAATGTTTTAGAGTTCCCATTTCTCCACATCCTCAGCAGTATTTCTTGTTGTTTGTGTTTTGAATGATTGCCATTCTGGTTTGAGTAAGGTTTGAAATCTCAGGGTAGTTTTGATTTGCATCTCTCTGATTGCCAATGATGTTCAACATTTTTTTATGCATTTATTGGCCATTTGAACATCTTTCATGAAGTGTCTATTTAGCTTGCTTACCCACTTTTAATTGGATCATTTGTTTTTTATTGTGAGTTTATTTAGAGAATTTATGAGAAATTAATATGTTCACATATTGTACTCACATGACTAGTAATAACCTTAATTAAATTATTTTCAAACTTGACCTGTCACATATTTACAAAAGAAAGCCTTGGGTGATTTAGAATTCCTTCATGAAAAACAGAGTATAAACATGCTGGAAATGATACATATTACATTATTAGTGAGAAGACATAGAATAGCATAGAATTAATAACAGAAATATTAGTATAAAGACTGGAAACTTAGAATACATATTAAAATTGAAAGGTTACAGGAAAGTCAATAAAACTTGGCAGTAAAGATTCTTGTAATGCTTTAATGACAATGTAAAGTTGGGAGAATTTCACATGATATTTTCTAATGGGCTGAAAATGTGTCTACAAATGTTTTCAGAGTATAAAAACTACTAAGTACTAATTATTCAGAACCATAAAATGTTAAAAAGAATCATTTATCATACCCTATTTACATTTAGATCTGGTAAAATGCCTGAGATACATTGTATTATTTTTAAATCTTTTTTTATGGATGGACACTATACAAACAACTTCCACTAGAAAGAAGAGTCACAGAATGTAGCAAGAGTAAAACAAAGTAAATTTGCAATTTTGCTAAGCATTCAGGCTTTTTGTAAAAATAATATCTACATTTAGTTTTTTTGACCATGAAGGGCAAGAAAGTCTAAGGAAAACTTTATTAATAAGGACTACCTATTATTTTGATAAATAAACTCCAGAAGTCTATCTACTAATATGTTTTAAATTATTAAATGGCTATCTTGTGCAGATACTCATTCCAAAATAACCAATGAAAGTGTTTGTATCTCAGAAATAAAAAGAAAGGATGAAAGGAGTGAGGAATAGAGGGAGAGGTAGGGAAGGAGGAAGGAGGGCAAAACGAAAGAAAGAAGGAATGAAGGGGGGGAAGGAAGGAAGGAAGGAAGGAAGGAAGGAAGGAAGGAAGGAAGGAAGGAAGGAAGGAAGGGGCAATTTCTCAAAGAAGCTGCATTAAATGAACATTAGGTTTAGTCCCAGACTCCATCATTTGAGAGATCATTGGACTCTTATCTTTTGCTCTAAAATTTTTGGTGTTTGTGTTTGTACATGTGTGCACATATGTCTGTGTGCAGGCCTGAATACTTTAAATATACCTGGATTTATGTTTGGTAAATTGCTCATAATGACACTGGGCCAGCATATTTGACATGTATTTGTCATTTGTTTTTTGCTATTAATTGAACATAGCATTGTAAAAATGTGTGTGAAAGAAAAGCCCTTGGAAGGGGGCAGACATTGTCACCCAACAATTCACTTCCATCATATATAGAAAACCCAAATCAATAATAACAACAGAGAATGGGGTGAGGATTAGGTAAGGACAAACTGGGTGATGTGTGCATGTATGCCTCTACCATCTTGTACTCCATCAAGATGTATGACTAAAATGCATCAATAAAAATTTTTTAAATAATAATAACAGCTAAAAGCTTCAGGTTTTAGAAAATAGGGAGGAAGAAAGATAAAAGCTTATTTGACTTGAGAATTAAAAATTATAAAAGACCATAAAAAGTCACTAAGTAGAGGTCTGTAAACCACATCTAGCCAAGAGATAGATTTATCTGAATAAGACAGTGTTAGGGGGAGAGAAAGAGAGAGAGAGAGAGAGAGAGAGAGAGAGAGAGAGAGAGAGAGAGAGAGAGAGAGAGAGAGAGGTGAGAGAGAGGAGAGAGACTGAGAGAGAGAGAGAGAGAGGAGGAGAGGAGAGGAGAGGAGAGAGAGAGAGAGAGAGAGAGAGAGAGAGAGAGAGAGAGAGAGAGAGAGAGAGAGAGAAAGAGAGCACAAATACTCTTTGTGATAAGACAGACCTGCTCAACTTTGCCCCAGAAGACCTCGCCACCCTATGCTGTTGTACCTGAGCTTTAACAGTGAAGTTTGGAACCTCTGCCCAAGATCAAAATGGAAAGAAAGTTAAGAGTAAACAAGAGCCACTTTTGATTCTTGAAATTTAGACTCAATTGATAATGGGAAAAATGGAAATGGGAGTTAGAAAATTGAGTAAAGAAAAATATTAAAGATAATTGTCTGTACTACATTCAATATTATAATGGTAAGTTCTAACCCCCTATGACAATAATTTGTCAGCAATTTTCATAAAGAAAACAAGAGGTCAGACTCCGGATTTAATTTAATGTGTGAAGTTTACACATGTATGCCTTCTCATCTGAAAAATTCCATGCGAATCACATGCTATACTATGTAATGACTTGTTCTGAAACATTTAAGCAACAGAAAAATAGTTGGAACAAGACATTTAAGATTGTTAACTTGAAATAATGGAAGACTAGTGAGAAGTATATTGTTTTGCCTTTTAAAAATATGTAAGTTAAATGCATAATTTGTATTTTAATTTTTTTTTTTTTTTGTGGTACTGGGGTTCCTGGAAGCCCTTCTACCTCCGGGCTACACTTCCAGACCTATTTTGTACTTTTTTTATTTTTGGAGACAGGGTCTCTTAAGCCAGCGAGTCTGGATTCGAACCAGCAGGATCCTCCTGTCTCCACCTCCCAAGCACGGGGATTGTAAGTGTGTACCACCACGCCTGACCTTGTATTTTAAATGTTTTCTTTCTGACACTTGAAGAGAAATTTTCTGTGATTTCATTAATATTACTTAGTTGGAGAAGGAAAGAAAACCAAATGCTCGTCTGATTCCTAAATGAGAATTTATGCACAGATATCAAATTATAAGTGCCCACCCCAATTGCCCCTTTCCCTAACCTCCATTCAACCCTCATCATTTACTACTGTCTAAAGAGTCTTGAACTCATTATCTGTCTGAGCTTTGTGGCACCTTGCCCATTCATATTTCTCCCTTCCCAGCCTGCTTTTATGACTGGAAGAAGGCCAATCTTTGATTAATGACAATGATGAAGGACTTTGAACAGATAAAGGAAGTTGGCCAACTGTAGACACCTGGCAAGCCTGGTAAGGAGTGGTGGGAGGAGCAGGGAGCTTAAGTAAGACGCTAACATGCATGGAATGGGATGAACTGGGTCTTAAGAAGCAAAGATCTCTGAAATTAAATCCTACAGTGTAAATCACCGTGCGCAGCCAGGCTACTTAGCTCTGTAAGGCACTGTTTATTTAACATTAAAACTGCAAGAAATTATTTTTATGTAATTTATGCATCCAGTTTTTGGGGTCCTTATGCAACGATAATATCTAAATTCAACTATACACTAGATCTCCTCCCTGAATTATAGGCTGACACATCTACCTATTTACTTTACACAACCTCTTAGCATCTAATATCTATCACAAAGCGTTTAATATATCAAAAACTGAGCTCTTCGCTGAGTGCTGTATGCATGTATGTTTCTATCACTCTGAACTGCATTATGATATGAGACTGGAATGTACCAATAAAAGGATGTTCAAAATAAAATCTAAAAATACATAAATAAATAAATAAATAAATAATAAATGCATAGCTAATTCATTGGATGGAGCAAGTGAATATTCTGTTTGTTATCTGTATACTGATTAAAGCTTGCTAAAAATTAATTAAATAAATAAATAAATAGATAGATAAACAAATAGATACATGAATAAAACAAAAAGAAACTGAGCTCCCAATTTTTTCCAAACCTGTTTACCACCCTTGTATGCCATCTCAGTGAAAGAAAGCTTCTCCATCTGCTGAGAATGGAAATGTTGGCCTATCTCTCGTCATTTATTTCACAAAGAATAGCAAATCTATAGGCAAAATCTAGAGATACTGATTTTAAAATATGTCCACAACCTAAACATATGTCTCTGTACCTCCTAATTAACGTTTTCATTTATCAAATGTTTCACTACACGAATAATCTCCTTTTTATTATAACTCGTAGTATCAGTATTCTTCTTAATATTCTTCATGTCCCTGTCTTTTTCCACCCTGGCTATAATCTATGATTTATTTTGGAAACAGGGTTGAGCATGTAAATGTTAGAACATAATCACTTGTTCTCAAAGCTTTCCAGGACTTTCCATCTTAAGAATCCTACCAAAAGTCTCAATGATAATCTCTACATATTCTATCTGACTTTATCACTTTATTCACCCTCAAACATCAATACCGATACTTATACAACTAAAATTTACTCCTGTATATTCTTAGAAAAAAACTGCAGAGGTGTGTGCCTCCTAACTTTGACATCCTGTGTCATTTATGCAGAATATTCTAATATCTACACTACATCTGCTTTTGTCACTGCCTATATTTAAATATCATTTCCTCTGACCATCCTTGCTAAAATATCAACCATTTTTCTTCTCTTTCCAAATGCCTTCCCTGCCTCAGTATTTATGACCACATACATAATTATATTTATATGTGTGCCTCACTTACTGTTTACATATATGTCCAACAGCCTTATTTGAATGTGAGCTCTCAAAGAAGGATCAGCTTTTTTCCTCTTTCAATATTTAATTTTTCATTGAGAACACTAGCACAAAAAAAGTTATTTAAATTTTTTATTAAATGAGTAAATAAGTCATAATTAAAAGTTTTACCTTAAGCTGGGCATGGTGGCAGTGTTTCACACTTGTAATCCTAGTACTTGGGAAGCTGAGACAGGCGGATTGCACATTTAAGGACAGCTTCAGCTATTTAGTGAGGCTGTCTGCAATTTAGTGAGACCTTGTTTCAAAATAAAAAACAGTGGTAGGGGTATAACTTGGAGGTAGAATGACCCTGAGTTCAATTTCCAGTACTCCAGTACCACAAAAAAATTAACTTAAAAATATGTTCAATGAATCCACAATTGATTCATTTGTAATTGAATGTTGTGATTCATGTATAATTGACCCAAACAATCTCCCTTCTAGATACATTTTAGTCACCTAGACATGGTTGTGGGATAAAGTGTGTTTCTATTCCATCTAGAAACATTGATCACCTGTTCCTACAGGCAAATTTAGAAGTATCAGAAAGCATAGAAATTTCCCATCTTGATGTAAGCAAATGATAGTCAAACATGCTTATGGGGGGAAAAACCCTGCATTATATATGTTATACATTGACTTTGTCGTAGAAATATTTCAGAAGCACATGGAGGTGAAAACTTTGGTAGAACAAACAATTGAATTGTATAGAAAATTTCTAGGACAAATAGACCAGAATCACTAAGGGAAAGTTAAGAACATATAGTGGTCTATGGGATATTTCAAGTATTTCAAATGTAATGGAAACATCTGTCCACTGAGACAGCATAATTAATCTCTCACTAGATTAAATTGTGTTTCTTCAGACTGTTCATGTTTAACAGTTTAGTGAAAAGCTGAATTTGGCTTGCAGGTGGTATCCATAACCTTGTTTCTGCTCCAGGAGACTTTATAACAAACAAGCAAACAAATAAACAACAACAACAAAAAAATGCTAGGCAGGTAGCAAGGACAATTTGTCTTTACTTACTAGAAGAAAAGTTAAAATAAAAACCCATAGAAGCACATGTGAAATATTGTTTGTATGTTATAATGATCTTGGAAATACTTTTCATGATTCTAACATTCCTATGGAAACAAAAATCAAATGATTCTGGTGCTTAGGGATTGCCATCATGTAGGCCTAGAACGGTTGTGGAACTCACACTCTGAAAGCTGGTCAAGCTAAAAACCCATTGAATTGAAACTTCCATCTTGGAGGCTAGCCCTGGAGCCAATCTGCTGTTTGGAGGCCGAGAGCCTAAGGCTAGGAACAAGACCATGACTCTGGTGATTCAAATGGAGAGAATTTTCATAATAATTCCAATACATGACGGGATGTTGGAGGCAAGGAGCACCCATCAGCAGCAGTTCTGTGCACAGCATCAGTGTCTATCATTTTCACTGGTGATGTCTATCCAGGCTCTTATTGACATTTACATGGTTATGTTTCCAGATGTCTAGTTTCCAATGGGCTTTCTTTAATGTACCCTTATATTTTGAAGCATGCTTTCTCAGCCTTATTTTATTTCTGTGAGCTGCCTAAATACCTTCCAATGACTTCATTTCTGCTTAAATTAAAAAAGCAAGTTTATTTTATTTATTACCTTATACCTTGGCTGGTTATGATGGTACAGATGTGCTAGTAATTTCCTCCAGTAGAAAATATGCATTAGCATATTCTTACCATAGAATAAGTTTAAGTTTTGAAATGATGTTTGAAATTAAGAATAATACAAAAATAGGAAAATAAGGAGAGGGAATACTGAAATTCTTAAATGGGAACATCAGATCAATGAAACAGCAGTCCACATCCATGTTATTGAAGCATGAAAGGGAAA
This sequence comes from Muscardinus avellanarius, assembly GCF_963383645.1. Taxonomy (NCBI): domain Eukaryota; kingdom Metazoa; phylum Chordata; class Mammalia; order Rodentia; family Gliridae; genus Muscardinus; species Muscardinus avellanarius. The sequence goes on from NC_137786.1 coordinate 154,255,009, forward strand.
ATACTGCAATGAGAAAGTGTTTAAAGGCACTAGCCTTTAAAACCAAATACAGAAACTAAAAAGGGAAAACCTGAGGGTGAAAAGCATGCAAGCCTTGAAATTGAAACTGAAGGAGACAACCCAAAGGCAACATTCACTGCAGCCTGGGTGATCAGTCTGGAGGAATAGAGAGAGCCTTGAGGGCAAAAATGCATTCAGGCCCAACAGTGAGTATAAAAGGATCCCTCCAGGGCAAGACTCATTCTGGTTCTAACAATAAGTTAGAATGGACTGAGCTCAGGGGCAGCATGCATTAAGGCCCAGGAACTAAGAATGTAAGCAGATAACGACAGGCAGTGTGCATTTTTTATAAAATGAATTAAAGTCTGATTAGTAAGAGCTGAGATAGGGTGAGCATTTAAACGTGTACCACAGAGCTTATGAGAAAATTAGAGACTTGAAAAGCAAAGGAGAAAATGGTCTTGTCAAGGGGCAGCAGGTATAGATAAAATACATACTAAGGGTAACATTGTGAGGGAGAGGCAGTATGCATACCTCCTCAAACAGCACACTTAGCACTCATCAACTGATATATCTTTATAATGTAAAAAAAAAAATCCCTAGAAAATCTGAACAAATTGCACTCTGTTAATTGATGTTGAGTTAGTAATTACTATTATAAAAATCATTTTCCTGTTTAGAGGAATAACAAAATTGGCATATCTTAAAATTAGTTATGCAAAGCAGTAAGATTCCAAAGTCTTCCCCTTAAGGAATAAACATCTCACATATTACAAATTGACAAATGTGAGCTGTTTGAAAACAATTTTGTTGGCAGTCCGAGTTATAGCTAGTCTCTCTGAAACCCTCACCAGCTATAGAGCTTAATGGGATTAGTTGCTAAGCCTATTTGTATCAGTGGTCCTCAAAATGTTCTTACAGAACAGTGACATAGTGCTGATATAATGCAAATATCCTCATGTGTTCAATTCTGGGGATAGGGCCAGGAATATGTATTTTAATAAGCTTTCCAGGTGGTTATGATTTAAGGTAAATTTTTAAGTTATCTGGTATACATTTATCATTAGCATGACTATTTTACAGAACATTTTATCCCAGGAAGATATATTTGCAAACAACTTAATTTAAGAAACTTCCTGAAACTTAATTGAACAATAGGCTAAGTAGTTAAATTCTCATATGGATTATATCCTCCTTCTAAGAATAATTGATTATTTAATTTGGCTTATGAAAAAAACTATTTACTCTTAAGGTTCCGTTTGAAATACTGGTGAATATAATGCCATTAAGCATTCTCCTTAGGGAATGCTTTGTATGGTGATAAGGTAAGTCTTGCATTGAATTTAAGCTTCTAATTTTTTTCCAAGTTTCTCAAATGCTTCTAGGAATGAAGACTTTTTTTTAATTACTTTGCTTAGAAGATCACTTCTTAAAGTCTTTAGCTTGCTGAAAAACTATTATTAACAAAACTAATATTTATCTCTGTATGCTTTTTTACCTTACAAGTAGAAGTTCATAAGGAAGAAGGCAAGAGTAGATCCCAGTACATTTGTCATTGAATCAAGCTACTTATCTTACAAATCTTGCATTATATATATATATATATATAATATATATGTATATATATATTATATATATTATTGAAAAAATTATGAGTACTTTTCTCAAATATTTTTTGATGTTTCTACAAATGTCTTGATCTAGGAGAAATCATTTATTCACCAGCCATCAAGCCATCCAAAATTTGCACTATTAAGATAACTAAACGATAATTAACAGAATGTTGAGTTTATAATGGACAGCAGTCATTAGGTCGAGGGTCCCCCAAAAGTGATCATTTGACTCACTGTTCCTGACTCCTATGGGACAGTCCCTATCTAAGTTTCTGTATTCTTCAAACTAAAATCCTGCGCCTTATATGTTCAATACTTTAATCTAAATGTTATAAAGAGCATTCTTTCATCAAGAATAACAGAATTATAGTGAGTACTTAAAAAAATTAGATATTTTAAAATTATTCATCTGAGAGGAACATTGAAATGAGGTAAAACAAATAAACAATTCCATTAAATTACTGATATTGTTAAAGCTATGAGAATTTTAAAATAAATTTCAGGGTTCATTTTTTAAATGTCCCTTAGCAATGGAAAATAAAAACTTGGAAATCTTAATACTTTTTAAATATGCTTTTATTGGTGCATTGTAGTCTCATACCACAATGTGGTTCACAGTGATACATGCACACAGCACTTGGTAAACTTTTTCTGGGTCCCTTCCCATACATGATATTGAGACTGGCATTGGTATTCTCACATATGTACCTAACATCAGTGGGACTACTGCCTTCACTAATTCTTCCTCCAAAGCTCCCCTAAATCACTTCCCTCTCTCCATTGGGGTTTTTCTTCCATTATCTAAAATCCCTTTAATATCCCAACTATTCCCTAGATTTCACATATGAGAGAAAGTATGTGACCTTTTCTTTCTGTGACTGGCTAATCCCACTTAAAATAATGTTCCTCAGTTCCATCCACTGTCCAACAAATGACATAATTTTGATCCTCTTTACTGCCGAGTAGAATCCCATTGTTTGTATATCCCATAATTTTGAAATGCATTCATCTGTTGATGGACAACTGGTTTGGTTCCATAATGTTTCTATTATAAATTGTGCTGCTAGAAACATGGCCATGCATGGGTCACTATAATATTCTGATTTCAATCCCTTTGAAAAGATAACCAGTAGTTATATAGCTGTTTCATATTGTGGATTCATTCCTACTTCTCTGAAGAGTCTCCACACTGATCTCCGTAGAGGCTGCAGAAATGAACTCACACACTTACAGTCAATTGACTTTGGACAAATGTACCAAAAGCATATCTGATATAAAAGACAGCCTTTTCAACAAATGGTGCCTGAAAACTTGGTATTCACTTGTAGAAAATTTGAATTAAACCCCAGCTTTTCACTGTGAATATGAATCATTCAAAATGAGTCAAAAACCTGAAAATTAAACCAGAGACTTTAAAAATGACTAGGTGAGGACATAGAAGCAACACTCTAACACATAGAAATAGGCACTGGTAAAAAAAAAAAAAATCTTCAATAAGATCCCAAAAGTTCAGAAAATTAAAACCAGAATGAATAAATAGAATGGCATTAAAATTACAAAGTTTCTGTGTAGAAAAGAAAACCATCAAGAGTCTAACGAGAGAGCCTACAGAATGGGAGATCTTTGCCAATTACTCCTCTGATAGAGAACAAATATATAAAATATATAAAGAACTTAAAATCTTAATAGTAAAATATCAAATTACTCAATCAAGAAAAGGGCAATTGAAATGAGTAGACACTTAGCAGAAGAAGTTCGAATGGCCAATAGATAGATGAAAAAATGTTAAACATTATTAGGAATCAGGGACCTACAAATAAAATCTACACTGAAATCCTGCCAACCAATTAGAATGACAATCATCAAGAATAGAAACAATAATAAATGCTGGAAATGTTAGGAAAAGGAACTCTTACACACTGCTGGTGGGAATGCAAATTAATGCAGCCACTGTGGAGATCAGTGTGCAGAAGCCTGCTGTCTTTATTTGTTAATCTACTGCCCACCTGTTATGCTCCTCTCTTACTAGCTATTCCTTCCTCCTCCTTTTCTGACCAACCAGGAACACCTAATCTTCAACAGCATCTATTTTAGGAAGCTTTTCTCTTGTTCTGACAAAAATATCTGAGAAGCACACCTTGGAGTAAGGAAGATTTATTTAATTCACAGTTTTAGCAGTTTCAAAAGGCTCATTCTCGTGTTTAGCAGGTTCCCAGGCAGGAGTCACAATTGCAGGGTTTTAGGGCATGGCAGCTGGAATCAGAGAGAGCAGTAGGAATACCAACCTCCAGGACATATATGGTCTCCAGAATCTTGCGCCCAGAGACTTACCACCTCCAGCCATCCCCCATTTCTGAGCCTTCCTGCATTGGGGACAATGCTTTCAACACATAAACCTTTGGGGGGACATTCTAACCCAAACTAAAATAACATCGTAAAGTTAGACACTGGTTAAAATAAGTGGATATTCAATGCCCAAAACATTCTTAAGCCCAAATAAAACCAAGAGAAACTTATACAAATATTTAGAATAATTCCAGGAATGTATACTCCAGGGCTTCCACATCTGTATCAATCATTATATGTTGATAGGAATCTCAGATGCAGATTGATGAGAGAATAAAACAAAGACTAAAAAAAAAAAAAATACAAAGAGACCATCCGGAAGATAGATAACTTAATAGACCCCCAAGCTGCATAAAATCTCAAGAGACTTTAAAAAATGTACATGTTTAGTATTAATTTTGTTATTCTAACTTCTTTACTTTGAAAATAGGTTGAAATTGATTTCAGGTTATCATCAAAGAGCAGTTAACTAAAGACTTTGAATAGGTTCTTTAAAAACTCCATCAACAGATGAATGGATTACAAAACTACGGGGTATGTGCACAACAGAATTTTATTCAGCCATAAAGAAAAACACGCATCATTTACAGGGAAATGAATGGAACTGGAGGACCTAAGTGGGATTAGTCAGTCACAAAGAATAAGGAATCAGATGCTCTTCCTAATATGGGAAAGCTAGGGAGAAATGGGTCATAGGAGGAACTATAGATGAAGAGATACCATAGATGAGCAAATTAGGTGACCTAACTGAAGGGGGAGGGAGGGGGGAGAGAGAAATTCTCTAATGCACATGATGAACTTAAACAAACATACCAAAGTCAATCACTAAGCCAAACAAGAGAAGGAGGGAGGGGAAGGGAATGAGGTGGGTATTGGCTAAGGGCTAATTGGGTGATGTGTGCATGTATGTCTATTCCATCTTGGATCTCATTAAGAGGTATGAATACAACGCACCAATAAAAAATAAAAAATAAACTCTAGGCAGTAGATATTTGGAGAATTCTAAGACGAGAGGAATTTATGTCTCTCTTCAGTTTTTCTGAAAGATCATAACTCAGCAATAAGGAATTTAACACATACCTTATTGGTTTTAAAGTTTTTGTTACATAAATAAAAATAATTTTATACGGAATGTATTAGAACATAACAAAGAATATAGAAGGACGTCTGTCTGAAAATAAGATAGAATACCTGTACGTCCTTCTAAAGCTGAGATTTTACCACATACTAGAGTCCAAATTATATGAGAATTAATTTGTGGTTGCTTCACCTGTGTTATGTAAGAGATACATAGGTTTAAGAATTAGAACATGTTATGTTGATTACCATTAATGATAGACTGACTGAGTCTAACAGTAGATCCACAGAGCAAGTTGGAAGAGCATGACTTAGGGAAATTGCTTCCAAATATACATGTCAACTCATATATCAAAATCACTCTTTCTTCATTTAAGCTGATTATCCAGTATATAAACACTAGATATGTTCCACATGTGAGAGCTTGGTAGTATTCAAAACATTTTTGGAAAGGTCTACAATTAGCAAATTAATTAAATTAAAAATTCTAACAACACTTTTCAAAAATTTTTTTACCCATTTTGATCAATAAAGTTCAGCCACTCATACTATAATAAATTACCTCTTCTGCCAGGCATGGTGGCGCACGCTTGTAATCCCAGCATTTGGGGGGCTGAGACCAGAGGATCACGGTTCGGGGACAGCCTCAGCTACTTTGCAACTCAGTGAGACCCGGTTTCAAAAAAAAAGAATGAAAAATAGGGCAGGGTGTAGCTCAGCGGTCAAATGACCCTGGGTTCCATCCTCAGACCCAGAAAAATAAATAAATAAATAAATTACCTCTCCCAATATATGTATATATATATATATATATATATATATATATATATATAATTATATGACATCTATGGTATATGTATATATTTTATATAGTCACAAATTTTGTATATTTATGCATTTATATATCCACATATATAATATATACATTTTGGGTACTAGGGGTTGAACCAGGGACACTCTACCATTGAGCTATTTTCCAGCTCCTTTTATTTATTTATTTTTATAAATTTTGAAGCAAATCTTGTGAAGTTTCTGAGGATCTCTGTAAGTTGCTGAGATTTGCTTTCAAACTGAGATCCTCCTGTTGTCAGTCTCCCAAGTACAAGGCTTACAGATGTTCAGTACTGTGCCTAGCTATAACAGACTATATATACAGCCTGTAATATTATAAAGTTATACATAAATGTAGATAACCATACATTTCTTAGATTCTTCTTCCTTTTCAATAACACAGGTATTTTTCTTGCATGCTAAACCATTTACAATTTCACAACTGCCTCAGCATGACTTTTGTTCATCTCTGTTCCTCTGTTTACTGTATTCCCTCTAAAGAACTATACTTCTTCAATCTCTAATGATCTAAATTTAATTCATCCTTTTAGGACACAGTCAGAAACAACTTTCCCCATACTGCTTCCCTATCTGTGCATGGTGGTAAGGAATTTTTTCCTTATTATTCTGTTGATTTTTATTGTGGTTTAACTGTCCACTGTAAGCTTTGAAAATTGTCCATTTCATTTCTATTTACATAAACTCATTGCTTTAAAAAGTCTAGTGCATATTAAAACTAAACAAGTTAAAAGATAAAGAGTAAATAGATAGATTAACTAATATGTAATTATTTGTATAGTTTCCCTTCTCCCCTTCATTAGATCAGTAAGTGATTCCCTGAGCAAATATTTTCCTTTATGTAATGACTACTTCACAATACCCACACAATGCTCTCAACACAGTGTGTAATCAATACCTGCTGTTGACTGTTGAAGTAAAATAAATTTGCAAAAACAATACTGCCTTGTTTCTAGTAAGAGAATTTCCTTTGTTGATTTTTGCCACTCTAAACACAATCATCACAGAAAAGTTTATGAATGATATGTTGAAAATTCTAAATGAATATCATACTTTTAGGTATACCACCATTGACTACAGCCATTATAGGTGCTGAAAATTCAAAAACATCTCAAACTAGAGAAATGTTTGTATGACAATGATTTTTTTTTTCCTTCCCTTTGGGAGCAACTACATTGACGCTATTACACTGAATTAAGCAAGGTTATAAAATTGTAAATATTTTCCTGAACATACAATATACAAAGGTAGTTTATCTTATAATTATCAAACATCATTCCAGAAAAACATATATATGCCTTCTCAAATGGCTACCAATAATATAGTTAGCCACATGTTAGGGGTTATTTTATTCCATCCTCCTATAATTACATTGGTCATTTTAAGTGACTTTCAATGATACTATTCTGAACTTAAAATATAGCTCATTTAAATAAAATATTATATATTTGTACTATGTTGTTAAATTTAATATACATATGAGTATACATGCATATGTACAGTTATGACATCAATATATATATATATGTGTATATATATATATATATATATATAGTATTAACATACCTAACTATGATTCTAAAAATTGCTAGTCACTGAGCTTTGGGGGCATGTTATTATTAAAATATGTTCCAATTAACATTAGATAAGAAAAGCATTATTTTATATAATAATATATGTATTTGCCATTTTATAATTATATCTCAGAAGAAATCATAAATTCTAAAACTAAAAAACCACTAAAATTTTAATGGATAACTAAACAAAATGCATTAACAGTATTATTTCTGTGACTAACATTTAGAAATAAGTTATAACTAAAGAGTGTAATTTTTACCAAACATAAATACCCTGTGTGTGTACTTTTATATTACATTCAGATTTACTGTTTCAAATTAAGAAGTCTTTATTTCCTTAAGGTTGCTTTTCTATTAACCCCCTTTTTTCATGAAATATTAACCTAGATATTGGAGAGGTGTTTCTTCTGACAAGTTGTCAGTCTAAAATAAAGAATATGACATTCTAACACATTACAATTTAAAGCTCAAACACTTCAAGTGATAAACCCATTATAAATTTATTTACACATTTATAAATTTATTTACACATTTCTTCTTTATTTTCTTAAACTTAAAAGTCCCATAAATTGCTTTAGTCTCTCAAACTTTTTTATCTAAAACATTTTTCCTGTGCACATTTTCTACTTTTTCTTTCTACTAAAATATGTCAATAAATTTCATCGAGGGCGTGGTGGCGCACGCTTGTAATCCCCGTGCTTGGGAGGCAGAGACAGGAGGATCGCGCAGATTCGAAGCCAGCCTCGCTGGCGTAAGAGGCTGTTTCCAAAAAGTAAAAAAAAAAAAAAAAGTATAAAATAGGTCTGGGAGTGTAGCCCGGAGGTAGAAGGGCTTCCAGGAACCTCAATACCAGGAACCCCAATACTGTTTGGTTAGCAGTATTGCTCATTACTGAGAAATCATAGAATTATCACACTCTCAAGAAATTTGTTTCTACTAGTTATACTGCAATGTGCCCCAGCTTTCCAATTTACAAGTTTTAAACTTATGATTGTTTGCTATAAAATAAAAAGTAGTTATCATAGAAATTAATTCATTGCATTATTCTCTCACCATCAGATAGTTTCCCAGGATCACACACTCTTTGGAAATAAAAACTGGAGCATAATTTTATTATTTTCCTTTTAAATTAAGAAACATAGAAAAGAGAATTATGGTTATATAGGGGTGTGAAAAAAAAAACTTATCCAATCCTTAATTTTCCATTTTTGATGGGGGGGAGTGCCAGCTCAATGGTAGAGTGTTCCTCTAGAATGGACAAGGCCCTGGATTCCATCCCCAGCCCCACTAAAATAGAGACAGAGAAAGGAAGGAGGAAGGAAGGGAGGGAGGGAGGAAGTTCAGTCTTTATCAGCCTTATTTATATATTTAACAGTAGGGATACATAGGAGTATAAGTGCTAATTTTCTTTTGTGCTCCCTACTTTTTTTATCTGGGGAAATTTTTACAAGTGTTGACTTCATGCTGCTTCTAATCTTATAATAATGAATAGATAGTTGTTATGCTCCTGGAGTAACTAACCAAGGAAAGAGCCAGAGCAGCAAATCCTGGAGTTAGTAAAGAAGAATATGCTTTTTAAGTCCTGTTTCAAAAGATAATGTGAGAATTTCTATCGAAATCTGACACTTTATAGATTTACTTTTTTCTATTTTATAGCTTTACCTACCAGAAGTCAATTTGCAAACAGAATTAAGTCAATTGCCACAGTTAGGTCAAATACTAAAATTAAGTTAATTTCAATTTACTAAGTTCTTCAGGTTCCTACAGATGAAGAAGGAAAGCCAAAATATGAATTGTTCTCTTAGAAGCGCTACATTTGATGCTAGATGATTTGCCATCAGCATTCATATTCTTAACCAATAGATTCCATGACTGGATACAGGCTTGGTACAGACTGTTCCACATTTTTTTCCCACGAGGTTAAAGAAAGTTGTTGAGAAAGTAGCAGAAGCAACAGTGAAATTCAAATGAATCATCCATACACATGAAATTAGCAGCATGCTTAAGGATGTTGTTAAAGAGGTTTTTTTTTAGACTAACTTTTCACTTTTTACTAATGAAAATGGAAGGATGAGCCACGTTGGGTAAATTTTAGCAAAATAGAAAATATTTTTGCCAAAGTGTGGGCTTGGGATGTAACTAAAGCCACAATGACAGCACTTTCTTTGGAATAAATTCCTCTGGAACTACTCATGTGTGTGACAGAGTTGCACGAGGTACCACGTGTTAATCAGAAACTGCTCTGAATAACTGAAGCTACAAGTCTCTAGAGAAGAACTAAAAAGTCTCATTAGAGCTAAGAAAAGAGTTTATAAAAAACACATGTGGTGTAATCTATGAATACTCCGTTTGCATTCTTTCCCTATAAGCAATTTATTTCTATTTCTAAATAATGTGAATTATCTAAATGATACTCTGCTGATTTTTATTATAAAACCATATATGTGGAACAATTATTGAAAATAGAGGAAACAAATGGAAACTATTTATCCTTGTAATGTTTATACTTTTTGCTCTAAAGTTGGTGAGTGTGCTTTATGTTTCTTTTGGCATGATGGAGATCACAGCACTGACAGAGACACCAGAATCACTCATTACCTCCCTTTGGATGGAGAGGCCTAGCTGTGGTAGTAGTCCTAAATCTACTTCATTTAGATTTCAAAGTCACTTCATCGATTTGTATTTTGGGTCACCTTCAATGTTATCTATCTGTAAACTGACACCTAGTTTTATTTACTCTCATTCTAAGAGTTCTTTGGGAACTGGCTGTGAAGACTTTTTGATAAAAGACAAGTAAAAGGGAAACGTATTCCAGAATACTCTAACCAGGGTGCTACGATATTAGACATTCATTATCTTAATCTTTTCTGTTATGTGTTTCTGTTAATGAGCTCATTTTTTTTATTTTAAATTATTATTTGAAAAATTAAACTGTCATGAAAAAATAAACTTACCTAGAGGCTTCAATATTTTGCATAAGAGCATAGAATATTTGTTTAATCTGTATGAAAAAATCAGTCCATACTACAGTTTTGGCCACTATTAAGATGTTATTTAATACCAAGTCTTCTTAGTAGGGTAAAATCTTAAATACTCAAAAGTTGAACATTTCATTATATCAATAACAAGTTATTTTCTTGGCTTGGATGGCTGAATTTCTTGATTACCTTTCACTGTATTGATTGCTGAAAAATGCTGAAACAAAATTGTATATACCCAGTTGTTGGAGATTTAAAAATCTGTGAGATTATCTATTTATCTTATACCTAGTGCTATTTACAACTAATATTTTACCATTGCAATCCAAATTTTCTTATTTTGAAAGGCACATACCAAGAATTTTTTTAGATTTTTTTTCTGCAATTGAATGAAAAGACCAGATGATTACCATCTTTCAAGAGTAATAATTTTATAATATGTCTGTGTTTAGTTATGCATAAGGAAGTTAGTGAACTTTGTAGAAAAGGGTTTTGAAAATGGTAATTCCTTATAAAATATAAGTTGTTATTATTGATATCATTTCTTTTGGTTTCAAATACATTAAAATTAATGTCTATTATATTTTTCTCATTTTGACTAATAATTTAAAAGTGATAATATTTGCCCTGTTTAAATTACAATATTTTTATTTTTCCCCTAAAGAAGAAAATTTAAAAGGATCGATGTATGAATGTTGATGTGGATTATTTTAATATAAACTATTTATGATTAATTCTATGAATAAACTTTTTACTACATAGTCTATTGTATATAAGCCTTGATGCCAAAAGTTATATATTCCATTTCTGTTCTGATTGAAATAATTTTGGTATGGCCATGGAAAAATCATATTACTCTACTGCATTTTTAGAAAGATTTTTGATTTTTCTTATTTGTAATATGTGACATCATTACCTTTTTAGTATGTATCAGGCCTGTGTAAGATATTTTATTTAATACACACAAAAATATTAATGAAGATGTTATATTATCTTAGCTTAAATTCCTAGCTAGAGAAGTAAGAAAATGATTCCATTGTCCCACTCATTGATTAACCTTACAATTTACTAACAATAAGTCAGAATATAGTTTTATAAATATGTAATAAAATTTAATAATATTTTATCTTCTCAAATGAAAGGGCTACAGACAAGTTTAATATATAATGTACTTTATTTTTCAAACATCTTATTTATATACTACCTTTCTAGTATCAATCAGTGAACAGCAATAATTCAAAATACACCTTATTTTGGTCTTTGCACACAGAGCTCTCTGTCGGAGTACACATTTTACAGATGCCCACTACTGCCCCAAGGCTCTCCTAGAACAGCTCACATGACAGAGACATGGTTTATCCCGTTTGTTGCTTAAAATTCTGGCTTGATTACATCATGGAAACCTATATGTCCTTGATTACATCATGAGTGGGCCCTGCACACCAATGAGAGAAGTTTTATTTTCTTATTATTACTAGTTGTCAACAGGTTATTTTCCCATGAGTTTTTATTAGATTAAGATCAATGTATATTGTTTGTTTTCATTTCCTCTACATTAATCCCATGTATTACTAAACATCCCAACAGTTACAATTTAATCCGCAATACTCAGATATTCCTATGAAAAAAGCATATCATATAGCACAGGCCATTCAAACTGACAGTTAGGAAGAAATTCCAGTTCCTGAGATATTTAAATTCTATTATCCTAAATTATAATCTTTCTGACTTTAACCTGAGACTACCTTAATTTTATTATGGATTAAAGAAGTGAGTAGGAAAATGTGAATGTGAAGAATATGTAATCTTAGAAAATTATGAGGATTCAGTCAATGGCCATAAAGAAAATTGACCATTTTTAGATTAAAGGCCCAAACAGATTAAATGGTAACTATATTTTAGCTACTTTCTAAAATAATAACCTATTATGTTATATTTTCATTTACATGAAAAGCTTCTTTCTTAATTATAAGCCATTATATTTTCTACTGTTCTTTAAGTAGAGCACCTATATATATTACATATATTTTATTACATATACTGATCTTTAAGTAGAGCATCTGTAGAGCATCTGATCTTTCATATTGCAAATTCTAATTAATCTAATATGACAAAATAATGAAATCTATGAATCAATTCCTATTACACTTTTAATCCTCTAAGTCTTCGCAACAGTTTAGGAAATGAGCTTTGCAAATTTTATTTGAAAACATATTTTCACCCTAAACTCCCCTCTTAAAATTTATTCTCCTTCATAAAATAAAAATAGGAAAGTCTTTAGTAAAATTAATTCGTGGTCCAAAGAGTTATTTCCAAGGAATAAGGGAAGGAAGATGAGTAGCTGAAATAGCTCTGACAATAAAGAGAGTTATGAACTTTGATAAGTTCAAATTAATATTTATATGTATGAGAAGGAATTATAGTGCTGGTTTGTTACAGTAGAATGGGACAGAGACCAACAAGAACACTAATTCCTTAGGTATTAGAGCTGAGCTTTAGTACTCACTCCAGACTACATCTATGTTCATTCATTTATGAGTTCATCAAGTACGTATTTATTAAGTGCTCATTGTATTCCAGGCATTGCACTACAAAATACATAAGAAGGTAAGAGTGAGAGCAAGAGCTGAGTAGAGGCAAGACTAGAAGAAAGTTTGCATTTGGCTTCAAGACTGTACCAGCTTGCTTCTTTTAGGCCAAAAATAACAATAAAAAAGGCTACAGAAATGGAAGGTCTAAAGATATTAAGAGAAGGCAAAAATGTAGAATAACAGCCCTAGAGAAGAAATGGTTTAACAACATCGGTATAGAAAAAAATGTTTTATATAGGTAAATTATATAATGATCATGATTGGCACTAATCTACTGCCTCACAATATTAAAAAAAAAAATTAAAACCAGGAGTGGTGGTGCACGCCTGAACTCCCAGCATTTGGGAAGTTGAGACAGGAGGATCACAATTCACTCACAGCCTCAGCTACTACTTAGTGAGGCCCTTTGCAACTCAGTGAGACCCTGTTTCAAAAGAAAGAATAAAAAAAAAATAGGGCTGGAGGTGCAGATCAGAGGTAGAATGTCCTGGGTTCCATCCCCAGTACGGCCAAAACAAAACTAAGCAAAAAATGTTGAAATGGAAATGTAAAATTTATTTGACTTTTTCTTCAATATTCTGAGTTGCTACATCAGTATTTTTTTAAATGTCACCATCATTAGCTTTCACAAGGGCACTAATTGCATTGTATGGGCTTTTGTTTTTAATTTATAGTGAGCTCAAAGACTGATTAAATAATTGTTAATACATATTAATATTCAGATTTTGACAGCATTTACTTTTTTACTGTAAATGGTGATTGAAAGCATATAAAATATGTAATTTAGTATCTCTTTATATGCATTAGTAAAGCATTGAATAATGGATATTGTGAGGCTGCTCTGTGCATAAAATATTCAGCATAAACTTAAAATAATGCTGGTATTTTAAAATAGGAGTTTTGCATCCTAGTATCACCTAATCTTACAGACAATAAATAACAAATAAACGGTAAATTTAAATATAAATGAATTATGCTCATTTTTAATTTTTGCTCAAACTTAATATTTCTTTTATTCCTCTTTTTTTCTTGAATTTTTGTAGTGAAGATTTTGAAACAAACTAGGAAAATGATAAAATTAACTAGTAACTATAAAGCTTACGAAAATGTACCAAATATTATCAAAAGTCAGTATTATAATAATTTATCTCATATCTAAAAATAATCTTTGTAATGTATAATTACTTTATGGTGAACTTTTGCTGTAATCGTTTTTTTCTATAGTTAATACTTTTGGTTACACATTCAGTCTTTGAAAGTCTGCATAGTATTTGGACTTAAAATCACACAAGCATGAATACAGTAACAAGATAATTTGGGTTCTAGGAATAATTAGTTTTTCTTGTCCTCTCAAAATTTGCAATGCACTTAATTATTTTTGTCATTTGCTCTAACATCTCCCCCTCTAAATGGCCAAAGTGTCCAAATTCCTACCCCCCCTCATCTCTTAGAAAATAAGTTTTAAGTAATTGTCCTTATCAGATTGACACAAGCTTGTGAAACTGTAAAACCAAATGGAGGATACATATGTGGTTCTCCACCTCCCAGCAAATCCATTGCCTAAGACAATGAAACAAAGTGAAATAGAGAGAATTTAGTAGAGTTATTTTTAAATGTATTTTATTGATGTTCTGGGAGACTGCACATTTTTTAAATATAAAAATCTCTGAAGTTTTCTCATAAAAGGTGAAGAATACCAAATAACATTCCTTTATAATGTTTGATAGGGTGCTGCCAATTCCTCCAGGCCATCCATTTCTCAACACAAGAACTACATAGGCAAATGCTATAATCAAATTCTCTTTAGCTTTTCGATTCAGGAGCAAGTGCACAAGCTCACTCTTTTTTCTCTTTTTAAGAAACTATCTACCGTTCTGTACAATCAGGATTGAGAAAGTGATTTTAATTGTGTGACAATGGAACACGTGACCCTAGCTAGTGTCTTTGATTGAGAGCTCATCTCAAAGGAAAATCTTGGTCTTTGATTATCAGTTTTACCTTCAGTGCTTTCTATTGAGTCAAAGAAAATACAGTGAATAGTAGCAGGACTTTTCAGAGTTTGTCTAGCAATAGAAAAAATAAGAGTGTGGACTCTTTCTGTGTTTCAATAGTATTTCTTATTGATAACACAGAGCTCTTATTCAGAGGAACTGGTTGGAAGTATGTTATCTTACAATAAAAGGAAAAGGAGCAAAAGAGGAATAAAGTAGGTAATAGTATGTTCCAAAACTTAAAAATAGTCAGTGATCTAAAAAGCTGGCAAACACCTTTTGGATTATCAGAATCAATTCTACTTTAGAAGTTTTCCCTTTTCTTTCTTTCTTTCTTGTTTTTTATTTTCTCCTTATACATACCTTTTATTGCTGATGTTTTAACCTAATCTTCAGAATATATACTAGGTTAGAGGAAGACTTTGTTTTCAAGAACATCATAATAATGCTTGATTTTAAGCTCTTTTAACCCTAAAAAGCTTAATAAGAACTGTTTAAATTGAATTTGAAAATAAACAAGACAGGTCTGTCTGTTCAGTTTTCAACTAAATTACTCTTCTGGTAATTTTCATATCAGATAGGAAATGCATCATTTTAACTAGTTACTAATTTATTATGTTGGAATAGATTTACATGATAAAAGAAACCAACAACTAAGTTTATGATTTATTTTAGGTACAAATGGGATATTTGCTTTTTAGTGCTATTTGTAATTTGGTTCAATTATGGAATTTGAATATATTGTTTTATACACCTTTCTTTAGAATTTCTCTTATATCTATATATTTTTGAAAACTTGGCAATGCCTCAGGCATTTTTGAAATTTTGTTTGTTTGTTTTTGGTGGTATTGGGGTTCCTGGAAGCCCTTCTACCTCCGGGCTACACCCCCAGACCTATTTTACACTTTTTAAAAAAATTTTTGGAAACAGTCTCTTAGGCCAGCGAGGCTGGCTTCGAACCTGCGCAATCCTCCTGCCTCTGCCTCCCAAGCGCGGGGGATTACAAGCGTGCGTCACCACGCCCGGTGAAAAATTTTTATTGGTGCGATTTAGTCATACATCTTAATGGGGTAAAAGATGGTAGAGGCATACACACACATATCAATTACTTAGCCCTTCCCCAATTCCCACCACATTCCCTACCCCCTCACTTCTTCTTATTGGCAAACTGATTACTGCCTGGTACTATTGCTTTCTTGGTTTCTGTTTATATTACAAAAACAGTATAAAAAAGTTAGACTGTGGAATGGGCAAAAGCATGGGGTTAAAGATACAAGTTTTAAACACATAAATTAAAAAAATTCCAATTTAAATATTAAGTATAAATAAAACAACATATGAATATTAAATAAAATCAATAAGAGAAGTAATAATCAAATATTTAGCATAAATAAAAACAAATATAAAATGTGGTTTCTTTATTTTTTTGGCAAATAACAAGGATTTTGGTAATAAGCAGTGTTGGCTACATATTAGAGGCAGACCATTCTAAAGCATTGCTGGTGGAAGTGTAAATTGGTATCATTCCCATGGAGGGCGATTTACTTCTAAATATACTACTTCCACATATAAAAATTCATGTATAAAAATTTTATTTATATTTGTGTTTTCATATTAGAAATAAGTTGATAAATAATTTTAAATGAAGTATTATTTATGTACATCATGCTGTATCCTTACCTTAGAACAATATATTGTCTTAAAATGAATTATCTTTATGATTGATATGTATCAAATGTATTAGAGGAAAAAGATACAATATTGTCTAAAATAATACATATATAAAAACCTATTGGTACCTGCTACTGCTTAGGGGTAGAACTATTATAGGAACGAGATACAGCTTTCAATATATACTTTTTAAAATGTAGCTGAGGTTGTTCAATGGAGGAGCTACATACGAATATGTGTAATAGCAAAAATACAACATGGTTAACCTGGACACTCTATTGGGGGGAAGGGAAAGGGAGGGGGAGGGGCATGAAGCACAATGTAAATGTACACCACTCTCAATATGTTTCACTTATTAAAAAAAATTAAATTAAAAAAATAATAAAATAAAACTTCACAAGAAAAAAAGAATACCTTGGAAATCATAAACTATAGCATATATACATATATATATATGTATATGAATTGATAGCAATTAATAGTATTCTATAATTTTACTAGGATATAATTATATTACATTATATAAAATCATGTTATGTATTACATAATTGTCATATTATATGCTATATAATCATATTATATACTATACTTTTTATAGGTGTTTTATATCTGGGATGATGAAACTAAATAAGTTAAATGGAGATTATTGTCCTCATTTTGACTCTTTAAATAATTGAAGTGTAGCAAACACCTAACCAGGGGATATGGTTTGTTTTAAGCTGAATTTAAAAGCCTAAAGTACTTAGATTAGTCAATGTTAAATTTTTCCTATTATTGAGCCCTAATTTTTAATTAATAAAATAAAATCCTGGGTAATTATCAAAAAATAAAATAAAATGTAGCAATCATAAACCATGTTTTAATCATTTTCATTATACATATCTGAAGTAAAGAAAATGATATTTTGATATACATATATCTAGTGAAGTTACTTCAGTTAACCAGGTTTTCATATCCATCATCTCATGTAGTTACCATTTTTAATCTATTATCTTTGTAGATTTTCAGTCCATAATACAATAATACTAACTATACTCCTCATTTTTTACTTAGATCTTAGAGTTACTCATCTTTTGAAACTGCAACATTTTTGTACTCTTCTATTTTTTTCTTCTACCCTCCCTAGCCTGCCCTATTAATGGTGGCCACCACTCTACTCTCAATTTCTATCCCCTCAAATTTTTAAAAATAAATTTAGATAAGATGCACTAGATAATATTGTATTTTTCTTTCTGTGTCTGTCTTATTTAACATAGCACAATGGCCTTTAGGTTTACCCATGTTGTCACAAATGCCATGTTCCCTTCTCTTTTGAAAATTTAAGGGACATACACAACTCAACAGTAAAAAAATAAATAAACTGACTTAAAAGTGGACAAAAGACCTGAATAAACTTTTCTTCAGAGAAGACATAAAAATGAGAGTTATATGATAAGTTGTTTAACATTAAATTCATTAGGAAAACTTAAACAAAAGTAAGTTATCACCTTAAATATAATATTTTTATAAAAATAAAATAAGAGAAGGCTGGTGATATAGTTCAGAAATAGAGGCTAAGATGAGAAAGACTCTGTGTTGGTTCCCCAGCACAGTACTCTATAAAAAGATAAGAGATATCAGATGCTGGCAAGGTATAAGGCAAAGAAAGTCTTTATACACTACTGGAGAGAATATAAACTAATATAAAAAGTATTTAAAACAATCTAGAGGTTCTTAAAGAAAGCAAAGAAAGATTACCCTGCAATCCCCCTTCTGGATATGTACTTCCCAAAAATGAGATCACTATTGCTGACAGTCTCATGTTCTTTACAACATCATTAACAATAGTCATGATTTGGAGAAAACTGAAGCGTTCTTTGATAAGTACGTGGATAAAGAAATTGTGGTACACACATATAGTAGTACAGTTGTCATCGTATTTGTATACCGCTTATTGTCAAGTTTATAAAATTAGAATTATAAAAGAGATGTAGACAACAGTGTTCATTCCAAAATATTTTAATTTAGAGAAGATACAGCATCATGTGGTCTGTAGACTTACAACATTCCTCATAGGGCTGATCATTGGCATTCTAACAGAAAATCACACAGGCTCAGAGTTGAGGTCATTCTTATACAACACAACATTTATATATGAAGGATAAAAAATTGTAATTATTTATTTGTGACAAGCAATTTTTCTACCAAGCAATACCTTTCTATATACCAATCCTTAAAATGATGCTTGTATTATTTCTTAAGACAAAAAAATGACTCAGGGTATGTATGGGTCTAATTTTATTTGAGTTTTTTTTTTTACTCATAAGAAAACTTGAATTCTCCTAGTGTGCATGAAATGGAAAGATACAAATAAATAAATAATGCTACAGTAAGTCCTCCTGATAAAAAAGAAGTCACATAGAACATACAACCATATCCCTGGTAAATTTTAACACAAAACAGAGTTTAACATTTAGAATAGTAGTTAACTGGAAAAATACATCAAGATAGTTCTTTTAACTTTAAAAAAATCTATTAACTTCAGTTAAGTGGGAGACATCTGATCATACAGAAAGTCTAGATAAAAAGCAATAAAAATGAGAAGTGAGAACATTACATGACTTCTTTCCTCTATATTAACATCTATCCAAGCAACTGTATGCTAATTTTGAAGAGATGGCATTTCAATATTCAATTTGGAAAAAACAAACCACGTATTTATATCTTAAAGTTTATTTTAAAGAAAATACAGTGAAAAAATAATTTTGTTCAGGTGAAATATCAATTCCTGGATTTTTAATAACTCATATTATAAATGGTTATTTG
This sequence comes from Muscardinus avellanarius, assembly GCF_963383645.1. Classification (NCBI taxonomy): domain Eukaryota; kingdom Metazoa; phylum Chordata; class Mammalia; order Rodentia; family Gliridae; genus Muscardinus; species Muscardinus avellanarius. The sequence goes on from NC_137786.1 coordinate 154,274,507, forward strand.
ATTATTACCCCACTGAACAATATAAAGGAACTTTATTTCAGCTCTCTCTCCTGTCTGCTTTTCTGGCTTTCTTCACCTCTCTTTTTTCCTTTTCTATTTAACACGCTCAAACCCTAAGTAGTCTTATCACAGTTTCTTTAAAGAGTCTATTCATATTAAGCTCTATTTCTTCTACTTTTTTTCTATTATAGTTTCTGAAACAATAAAATGGTCAGCAAACACTTGAGGAATAGTTTTATTGGGTATACATATATGAAAGTTATACATATTTAAAGCACATATGATTTACCAAAAAATGTTAAAATTTATTTACTTTGTAACTCTTATTGCCAAAGTAGTATAGTGAAAAAAAAGCTAGGACCAAAAAAAAAATCAAACCAAAACTGCCAGAGGTATATAGTTAATGTGACCCATAGAAAATCATATCTGTAAAATGTGACAAATCAAAATTAAATTTTATCTGTGTTCCAAAAATCAAATGACAATAATTTTCTATATTAAAGGTCTCTATTTCAGTTTGTTTTAGTTAATTAACCTTGTAAAATATATTTTCAGCACAGGCCATTTTATAAAATTGCTTTCAACGTATAAAAAGATAATAAAATGAAAAAGAAAATAATTGAATAAATAAAAGTAGTCTATGCCATTTTATTGTCACACAGGATTCAAAACTATCTTATTTTACTTCCAAAAATATAATATATGTTCAAAATAATTTTGTAAAGAAAAACAAGAGACTTCCCTTTCTGGAGTGAGGGACAAACAAAATAAAACAAAAATGTCCAAAAGGAGATTAGGACCTTCAATTGTACAAATAAATTTAATACCGTTAAAAATATATATATTTCCAGGGGCAGTGAAGCATGCCTATGATCTCAATACTTGGAAGGATGAAGGAGAGTCATTCAAGGCTGTGAGTGCACTGTAATTTAGAGAATTCCTGTTTCAAAATATAAAACAGGGTTGGGAATGCAACTCAAAGTTAGAATGTCCCGAGTTTAATCCCCAGTACCTCACACACAAACACAAATGTATACGTCATAAGCAAATATAGATAAATAAACAAGGAATCATTTTCTTTATGTTTGGAAAATCATAGTGATAATATGCATATATATTTGAACAAAATTTGAATAGTTTTTCTTATAGACGATCATAAATTATGAATTTTATACATACAGAGTGTTTTTCCTTCTTTTTCTTTTCTGGGTTTTGTGTGTGTGTGTGTGTGTGTGTGTGTGTGTGTGTGTGTGTGTGTGTGTCTGGGAACTGAACCAATGGGATCTGCCTCTTAGCCACATCTGCAACCCTATTTTATTTTTGTTTTGAAACAGGTTCTCACTAAGTTGTTGAGAGCCTAGCTAAGTTGCTGAGGCTGGCTGCAGACCTGTGGTCATTCTGTCTGTCTCCCATTGCCAAGTCTGTTGTGTGCTCCCACCCCTGACTGTGTTCTTCTTAGCAAAAGTTTATGAGGGAGTAGTTAATATAATCCTTCTAGAAACAAAGAAATGGAATATTAGGAAGGGTCTTTTGTCTTTCAGAGAAAGATATGGTGAGTTTATGTTTAAACCTAAATTTGACAACTCTTGTTTCTTGCCCATATGCCATGAATATGGTTTATTTTCTTATATATGGTAGAATTCACCCCTAGAATTCTAAATATTTTAGTTTTTCTCAAAACTTCATAATCTACACAGCCATGAAAGTATACTAGATCAAAACCTTAAATTAATTGATTTTAATGTACTTAACTAAGATATTAATAAGCTGAGAAAAAGATGGGAAGTGTCTTGTCCAGGTCACAGTAAGGAAAAAAAAATATTGGGCTTAACCCTAGGTTAAATACCATCAAATCTAGACAATATTGTTTTTCTCTTGCTTCTGAAAAAAATTATGTTTCTTTGGTTGTTTCTCAGGATCTATTTTTTTCCCCATTTATATATTTTAACTCTTATCTTTGCTTTAATTAGGCTTGGTACCTCCTTCTCCATAGCTGCTTTCTCTTTGTCCTCTTCCCACCAACTAAAAATGAATTTTTGCCAATCAATACTTGATCCTCCTTCAAATCTTAGTGCGTCTCATTTTGCCATGAAGTAAGTTTAATCCGTCCCCACAATGACCATGTCTGTTCTCCATGGTCCTGAAAATGTATAATCAATGACTCCATAGTTATATTTTCTAATACATCCTTTCAATTTTGTGTTAAGCTGTGTCATGACTGAACAATTTCCCATTTCTTTTTCTCTCTTCCTTTTGCTCTCCAAAAGCAATGGTAACACAGACAGCAGGTTCCTAAGAAATGTCTAGGCAAATAAATTTAATAAAAGCTCATATTCAAGGGTCATCTTAAAATGCTCATATTCTAAAGATATAGCTATTTCCTTCCACAATTAGGGTAGCATAATGTCTTATGCAAAAAAAATTGTGCGTTTTTAATGGTAGATTACTCCACTTCAGAATGAAAATTGGACTAAAATAAAAACTATTTTACAGATCGAATACTATGATCATTCTAATGCTATCATCTTTTTATCATTAAAAGTAAATATTTTCTCATATATTATCACCACTCAGTGTAATATTACTCCCATTCTGTATGTAAAAGAAAGTTTACATGACTTGTCTAGAATTGTAAATCTAATTAAAAATATAATAAGGTCTAAACTAAACCCTAATATATATTTTTATTTTTAATTTTGGTGGCACTAGGAGTGCAACACAGAGGCTTTCTACCTCTGGGCTATACTCCCAGATCTATTTTCAATTTTATTTGGAAACAAGGGTCTCACAAAGTTGCTGACAGCCTCACTAAGTAGCTGAGGCTGGCTTCGAACCTGTGCGATTCTCCTGCCTCTGCCTCCCAAGTGTGGGGATTACAAGTGTGCGCCACCACGCCCGGCAAACCCTAATATTTAAAAAGCAACTCAGCTAGTCCATTATGTCCTTTATGTCAGATATATTATTTTTATTATTTAAGCAATATTCATTATTATCACTACTATAATTGTTTCTACTGCTATCTCTAAGGGTCCAAGTAAGCAGTTTGTGAGCTTCGTAGTTAATTCACTCTGTAAAATGTTTAACCAGTAAAATTAATATTCTATACTAAATAATTAAAAACATCAAATTTATTTAAAGCAACATATAGAAACTTTTTTTCAGAGCATATCAGTCAGACTCAGCTATATCATCAGAAACTTGATGATTCTATGATGCTAAACCAAGCTCCACAAAGAGATGGGGGAAAATACAGCATTCATCTAGAGTGGTGAGGTGAGTCTTAAAAAATAACATAAGCACTGGGAAGTAAATGCAGAGAGAACCAAGGCTAGCATGAGATATTCCAAGCTAGAAAAATTAATAGATTAAAAATAACAGCAGTCTCTAAAAGGCAAAATGTTGAAAATTTGCATCACAGACACACACACACACACACACACACACACACACACACACACACACATATATTTAATTTTCACATTCTTTGTTGGAGATGTAGAACAAGTTTTATGTTTTCTACTAGAGTTATTTGTAAGTTTTGACCACATGTTTAGGGTAGAAACGACCTCAAATAAGACACTGACTATTCAAATCATAGTATTTTAATTAATCAATGATATGCCGGTCTTAACATTTTTAGATATTCTGTATTTAAAGAATAAAATTTTAATTTTTCCCACATACACATAAATGCACACAAATCACACAAACATATGAGAATTTGAATAATAAAGCTTTCAGAGAAGGTTTTGTAAAAACAACTTTATACCAGAAAATACAGAAATATTTAAACAACCTTCCACCAAACTCTGCTATGATAATTGTATATTTTAATCAAGTTCAGTTCTGTTGAAAAATTGTTAGGATACATATCATTCTAAAGTAATTTATATCACATTATAAATTTAATCATAGATAAACTGGTTCAGGTACAATAAAAATACTATTTCGGATTTAAATTTACCTTTTAAATTTATTTTAGCATTTTAACACTGAAATTAGAATTTATTTAAAAGTTGGTGTTTAAATTTTATAATTCATGAGTACATAGTTCCAGAGACTTATTTTTGTTTTGTTATGAAATGTTTTAAAATCATTATTACTCTAAAATGTCTTGACTTAAATTTATATAAAGCTTTCAGATCACTGTAATATTTTCTTGCCCTCATTTCTCATTGAGTTTCTATTTCATTCAGTTCCCTACTGAACATTTATTACTGAAAAACAAATATCTCCAATTGGTAAGAGAAAAATATCAACAAAGGAAAATACTTACAGTGAAAAAGAAACTTTTGTCCTGTTTACTAGTTGAATATGATTCTCTAAAAGCTTCTAAAATTTCTTAATTGAAACTGTTGAAAAGTTTTTTGTATGCTTCAGCTGTTGAATAGGCACCAAATCTATAATGAAAATGTTCACATCTAGCAGTTGAGCTCTTTAGTTCTTAAGTAAGAGAATGTGGGCATCGTAATTTCCTCTGAGTTAACAGAATTAGATCTTAAATTTTCTAATTTTAAAGCTATGTGCATACATGTCATTGTCAATATGATTTACCTTATGATGTGAGACTCTAATGCACCAATAAAAGCACAAAAAGATGGTGCCATACAGATAACCAATGACAATAAAAATTGTATATACTATATCTATCTATATATCTATATCTATATCTATATACTATATCCTAATCTTGATATGAACAGATACAAAAGTAATTAAGATATTTTACAGTAAAAAAGACCAAACACAAAAAGTCCTCACTGTAGAGGTACTGAGCTTTCTTTTCATTTTTATTATTTGCAATGTTGAATGCCTCATTCTTTTTATTCCTTCTTTACTAGTCTTAATGAAGAACAGGAGATAAGAAGAGCTTTATAAGGCTCCTCCCAACACTTAATGATATTATTTTGTCACTTTTTCTTTTGCACTCTCACAATTTATTTATTATCAATAATTCATGAGATCTATTCTGGCTTTTAATAAAATGGTTATTTTAACATCACAAAAGCTATTACTAGCTCACATTGGTGTCACTAAAATAGTATCATTGACAGCCAAAAAGATAATTTTCAGCTGAATTATGAAGCTTGATATTTCAATTTTCTCATAAAACTATACCTTATAATTCCCATCACTGAAAATACACAACATCACACAGACACAATATGGTTGCTCACAAATTGCTTAGTTTTTGGTGTGAGAAATGAAATTAAGCTAATTTATATCTCTTAGAAAAGAATATGGAGAATTAAATTTCAGATTTACAACTAAAACAAAACACACGATCTAACTTATATTAAACATGGCACTTTTTTTTAGGACAGTATACCTCTGAATATCCCCAGCTCTACTTTATTTTTTACTTAGAAACATAGCCTTGCTAAGTTGCTGAGAGTCTCACTAAGTGCTGAGAGTAGCTTTGAACCTGAAATCCTCCTGTCTCAGCCTCTCGGGTACTGGGACTACAGATGTATACCACCATGCCCTGCTAAACACGTCACTTTTCATAAGTACTCAGATACACACTTGGGACACTTAAATATGTCCTAGTGCTCAAGGAACCATCTCATAGTTAATCATTACGACATGCCAACTAAATGCCCTTGGGAGGCTGAGATAGGATGATCACATATATTTGAAGCCAGCCTCAACTACTTAGTGAGGCTGTCAGCAACTTACCAAGACCCTGTTTCCAAATAAAGTATAAAATAGGTCTGGGTGTGTAGTTTAGAAGTAGAAAAGCCCCTGGGTTCCACCCTCACCACACACACAAAAATTATTTCTAGAAAATAAGATTTTTTTAAATACTCACTATATCTCACTTATATTTTTCATTAATATTAATTTTATCAATAGCAATAACATCTATTTTTTTAATATTGAGGTTGAAGAACAGTATCTCAGCAAATATCACATCACTGAAAGTAAATTCTTAAAAAAATAGATGCAATGAACTCTTCATGTTATATTTTATTTTTTATTTAATTAAGAAAAGTATTTTTATTTAGAGGTTTCAAATATGAAATTAAATATATGAAGAAATAAAAATAGAAATTTTTAGACTGAAAAATAATTTTCTCATAAAATATCTCATTTATTTTTTAAATGATCCTTAATAACATTTATTTATTTATTTTATTTTTTATTGGTGCATTGTAATCATAGATCTTAATGGGGTACAAATGGTAGAGGCATACATGCACACACATTAGTCATTTAGCCCTTTTCCATTTTCCACCCAATTCCCTCCCCCTTCTCTCCTTCTCATGATTGGCTTACTGGTTGACTTTCTTATGTTGACTAGTTATCTCATAATTATAAATGTCTATAAACAGTGAAATATTTATGAAAATACATGAAAAGACCTGGTTATAGCTCTAGACACACTATTAGATATTATTATCCTAATATTTTCCAGCAAAAAACCCTCAGCTTCTTTAACCTTTCAGTGAATGTTTCTGTTAATCATGAGTATCAAAGTCAAGACACTTTCATTCTCCCTCTTACCACCTATGAGAACAGCAAAACTTCTCTTCTGAAATTCTATATGCTAGTTATTACTACATGATAGTAGAAGATATATTATTCTTTAGCATCTGACAGCTCTAAGAATTATATAGAGCATATTACTACCGTCCTCATAAAATAGTTACATATGTAGTTATACTTTACCAATTAATGGTCAGGAAAAAAACACTTTTCATCTCACAGATGAAATACTTTCCTCTTACTCCTTGACTAAAATGCTCAAAATATGAAAACTATTCAACATTAGTTGCTGTTAACCCATAAATAGGTCCATGTCTCCTAGGAAACACAGGAATTATAAAACTATGATTCGTGAAAAGTACATACAAATAAATTGGCCCTTTTATTTCTAACAATAACTATATTTAGTTTTATTTATTTCTAACAATAAACTATATTTAGTCTAGGCAAAATGAAGTACAAATTATTTGGAATCATGATTGGCATAGAGGAAATATGGAATCCTATTAGTTAAGATAAATCTGTGAAAATAAATTTAAGGTGGTACTCCAGGGAAGCAAGTTCTTTAGGTCATTATGAATTTTTAAAAGTCTAGTGAGAAAAACACAAGAAGAAACTTTACACCTGTATTGTCAAATGCATCTAATGAAATATTTCTGGAACTGTTTAAAAATGACAGGGATCACAAGGAAATTCAACTTAAGAAACTTGTGGGAAAAGAAAATGACTGTAATTTTTAAAGATTCCCATGAATGATAAATCTCATACTATTCAATATTAGATTAAGAAATGATAGACACATTGTTTATTTCCTCATAATGAAGACAAATATTATCTATATTTCAGAATTACTTTATAGCCTATTTGGAGACTTCCATTTCATACATGCTTCGACAAACTCTCAAATATTATAAGATGATATGTAAAAAGTAAAAATGCTATTTTGTAAAAGAGAAATACCATAAATAATACCCTGAAATATGAAAGTAAAGACTGTCATTTTAACGTGCAGAGGTTGATAGAAATTTCACAGGTAAATCCTAACAAAATTTGAGTATATATTCTTAAGGTAAATTCATGTTATTTAACACCTCAAGGTAATTTTGATGAAGCAATTTAATTATTAAATTATATTTTCCTAAAAAGAAGTATATATAAGGAAGGCATTTTTAATTTATTAATACATTGTAATCACACATCCTTTTGAGGTTCAGGATAGTAGAGGCATATATGCACACAACACTCATTTAGCATTGGTGTTAAATTATTTAAATATTTCTTATTATCCATGGTTTTAAAATACTACAATTTGCTTTTTTTTTCATTTCATGTGGAAATCAGTTATTATGTAAAACTTTTTAAGAGTCATGGAAATACCAAAACTGACTATACTTCAGTTACAACATTCTAACAGTACATATTAGAATATTCAAAAATCATAAAATAGAAGAAATTATTCATAAGAGTAGTGAGGTGGGACATAGTTCAAAAGATTTTAATCTTAAATATTAAGTGTTCAGGAGCTTTATATACTTCATTACTTTTTAAAATGTACTAGCCTCTAATGTAGAGATATTGATCACAAATGCTCAGAAAATAGACCTCTGCAGGGATTCTACTGCTTTGAGCTTCCGACCAGTCTCTTTCCTGCTATAAAGCGCTAAGAAGTTCATGTAACATATTAGCACAGTACACAGCCTTCACACTAAGCCAAAAGATATCACGTAGAAAATACAGTTCTCTTCATTTTGAATCTCCAAGAATAAGAAAGAGGTGGATAAACTTAAGCTCTTAAAACTCAAAATTTCTAGACATAAAATAAAATAATATATTATTTTTTGAATATATTTAAATTTAGAGAAGTAAACTTCCAAGTTTTTTAGTTAAAATGTTTAAGGATATATTTTAAAAGCGGATTCAAAGAGTAGGTAATCAAAATGGGTAGAAAAGTCGATCCAGCAAATCACAATATTTTAAATATCTCATCTTCAAAAAATTCTAAAATAGTGTTTGATGGATTGGGGGGCACTAAACTCTGCTCAAAAATTTTTATTTTAGATAAGCTAAGAAATATGTATGTATATAGAGAGGGGGAGGGAGGGAGCAAGAGAGAGAGAAGGGGAGGGAGGGAGAGAGGAGGAGGGAGAGAGAGAAGGGGGAAGGGAGGGAGAGAGAGGCTGTAAATAGTCCAATTATTTTCACACAATATATATGTATATATATATTGACTGTATATAGTCAAATTCTTTACAGTATTTTAGCCATCTAGACATATTTTCACTTTTTACTTTTAACCTTCCCCAAAACAATATCTTTTATTTTATCTACAAGTAAGACAAACTCTGAAATGTTTTGGCCAGCACTGCATTCCCTAATCTTCATCCAGAGAGCACACTACCCTTTACTGACACCCTCTGGTTCTTACTGCTAAGTCAGTTTGGACTTCAGATTATATCTCCACTTCTACAGAGCAAGAGGTGAAGGTTTTCTAAACTGTTAGCAAAGACAGTTAAAGGAAAAAAATTACCAAAATTGATCACTTTCCTAATACTCTAACACAAATGAACACAGAAGATGAATGTTAATTTTCACAAGCAACTTATCTGTAATGATTCTTTTTTAATGAATACATCCTATGTGTGTCCAAGATTAGACATCAGTTTATTTCTCTAAGGTACTGTCCTAATAACTATTACTTTGCAGACCACCTAATAGTTGAAGTACTTATTGCTCTCCTTGGGAAATGTTCAGGTGGGTCAGCTATTCCTTTAAAAACTCTACGACTCTAGTTTTTCAGATATGCTTTCACAAAAGCACCCTGGTCTGCCCAAACATCACAGCTTACACATAAAGTTTGGTATTTAGTTGTTTATTATGGTAATGTTTTTGCCTAACTCTTAAGGCTTCTAACTTTCTAGTTAGTTTTCTGTGGACTCAGATTAAATTTCTCATCATTTCTTAGCTTTCATAAGTTTTAAGTAAAGAACCACTGAAGGGTTCCACCAACCCCTGCCCAAAACCACTGGGACTGTGACCAATATTTCACTAACTTTCTATTTTCAAATACCCTTTCATGTTATATCACACTCCAGCTAAGTCACTTTTCAAATTCTGATTTTTATAGCCCAGTTCCTTTTAAATGAACTTTTAATTGTGAAATGGGTGCTTTCTTTCCTTAGACTTAGTTGATTCTTGCACGTAGTATCTTTTATGTTTTAATCCTTTTAATTGGCAGATTCTCATACACTCATTTTGTTTTGTCCACTTGATCAGAGCAAACATATACCTGTTAAGTTTACAACTGAATACACTGTTCTGCACAGAACTTATAATAATTTGAATATGAGAAAAGGAAATATGCAAAGAAACATGTGTGGGTTGTTCAAAATTGACTACAATCACTCTCAAAGAATAATGGCCTAATAATTACTAAGTCTATTGTATTTAGGGTCGCAATATTAGTCATAATGAGGTCCTTTGACTCACTTTGATGTTCGCATTTCTGTAGTGCTGTGGCAGTTACAAGAGTCAACAGTTTTATGTCCATTATTTTTTAAGTTTGACTATTTGTCTATATTTTTTAAATGCTGGCATACTCTTTTCATCTTTTTGCCACAGCTAAAACCCAGAATCAAAACAGAAGTATGGGATTTCTAACTGATTGTTTTTAAAATTAAGAACCAGATGAATTCCTTGTAGGCAAAGCATTGCACATACAACAGTTCAAAAGTTTTTGCTTCCAAACTTGCATTAAAATCACTGCCTTAAATTGCTTTCTTTGTGTTAGATTATGCAATTTAAAATCAGAATAACTCTAAAAATATACAGTACATTCTTGTTCTATCAAAAATAAAATTAATTAAATTATCTTAAAAATGTTCAGGCTGTCATAGTAATTCCCAGATTATTAGACATCTCATTTATATATGTGCAAAAATATTCTCTCACACTTTTTCCTAATAAAAAGTACTCATTTCTGAACTTATTTTATTTCTTAATCCATCACATTCCTATAAAATATTTAGAAAAAGGCATCGAATGGTAAAGCATACTGTTTTTCTCAGTTTCTCGAACTTTATAGAACTCCGCTTGTAGAGCATCTGTCGTGAATTTTAACAAGTTATTGAACTGCCAGATGCCCAGATATTTGGGCTGTATTCTCAAAAATACTCTGCTCAGTCATAAGGCATACAGTCAGTACCTGAGAACAACATCCTATTTCTCTCAACATTTTCTTTCTACTGCAGAAATAACCTTACCCTCCCCTGGCATTCATCACCTTATAGTTTATTGGTATGAATTGCTTACTCTTATTGGGGATGGCATTATATGATAGCGAAGGGGTTATGTTTACTCTTCCTTCAACTTTTCAAAACATAAAATCCCAGTAGGAAAAAAAAAAAACCATGTTAAAAAAAAAAAAAAACAGCTTTATCTTCTAACATTTTCTTACATGCTGGCAACATGGCAAGATAGGATGGCTTTGCAGAAACCAGTGTGTCAAAATCCCTAAGTGGCTCGGAGATGGAGTGCACAATCACAGAAAGCAGTCACTGGTAAAGGAATGTCAGCCACTTACCAATGAGATGCCAGACTCCTCTGTCCTTCCTCTGCGACTCTTAGCTCCCTTTTCCCATCCTCCTGCCGCTGGGCACAGTTCAGATCCAGCAGTTCCCGGGGTCCTTCCCAGCCTGTGGCAGAAGAGAATTGCGGAGTTTTTAATCATTCAGAGGGAATCCTCCAGCTGTCCCTGTCTCTCCCAGAAGAGGGGACCCAGGTAACGCATCCTCTCCGCCCGGAGCTTTAATGGCACTTTGGCTGCCTTCTCCTCGCAGTTGGACTCCCGGGCTGGTAGTTGGTTATATGGGGGGGTCGGTGCGGCGCCTCCTGCGGCGGGGGGTCCGCGGCCCGAGGTTCTCCTCCAATGCGTCCGCGCGCCCCGCGCCCCGCGCCCTGAATGGCTGCGCCTCGGCGCGGCTCTGCCCGCCCCGCCGCCTGCCTCGCCCAGCCTCCGCCGCTCCCGCAGAGGTTCATCTAGCAGCGCCCCGCGTCTCCAAGACTGTCTCCGCGCGGGGTTCCTCTGCTCCTCCGCGGGCTCCCTGCGCTACGGGCGTCCCCCCGGCCTCCCCAGCGCGCGGGGCTCGCCCCCTGCCCGGGGCTTTTCTGCTCCGCGACCTCTGGCTATTTAACATTCATAGATTACAGAGCAGACGCGCTGGCTGAAGCCTGCGCGGGAGATCGCAGAGTCCCTGCCTCCCCGCCGGCGGCGTCTCTCCGAGTCTCAGGCTTCTCCGGCTGGCAGCAGCCGCACTCGGGGATGCGGGGGCTTAGGTGGGCTGCAGACCGGACTTTCTCACTTTAGAGAATTTTCTCAGGTCCTGGCTGGGAAGCGCGGGTCCTTTGTGCAAACACTTGCGAGTTTCGTCTAAGGGCTGTTAGGTTGCGCCTGTGTGTGTGTTTCTCTCCGATTTGGTTGTTGCTTCCTGTGAGTTAGAGTAAAGCTAAGGAAATAGTCGGCTCAGTCTCAGTCAGCAGCTCCCCCCTCTCCCCAGAATTTTTATATCACAATGGCTGTAAATGGGGAAAAAATAACACAGGTAGTAAATCCACAGAGTGGCAGCTTTAGTGCCATTGTTCTGCCAGTCTCCCCTCTACTTTTCCTCTTTGAGTGTTTTAAGTCCTTCTCCAATTCCCTTGATCCAGCTGATGGCAACTGAGTGTTTGTTAAAGTCTATTACATTTCCTTTGCCATAGATTCCCATAGAGCATGCAGCTCGCACCTGTACTTAACGGGAAGGAAATCCCACGTATGGTCTTCTTTCTCTGTGTCTGTACGTGAAACTGAACGGGAGACCCGGGTCGCACCTGTGTCGGCTGGTGTCCGGTTTTCAAGTGTGTGCGAGTCCAGCCTGACCCTGTGCTGAGGCCGATTCCTCTGCTCACTTCATCCCCAGTGGGGTCTGCCTGGCTCTAATTGGCAAGGAGACTACAAGTGCCATGCAGCCTGTAGCTGGAAGGCGGCTACCACCAGCTCTGTGTTCTTTCTCTTGCAGCCTTTCTGGGTAATTAAAATTAGTCTTTTTCCTGTTTCTTGGCTTCATCTCATTCATCCACGGATGTGTGCAAACACCCAGTCTGCTTTTAATGGCTACTCTCAGGAGCGAGGCTGGTTTCTAGTTCCCTAGCAGAGACAAATCTGTGTGTGTGTGTGTGTGTGTGTGTGTGTGTGTGTGTGTGTTCACACTCAATGCTTCTCTACCCTGCCATACTTTTTATTTTCTTGTTCTCACTTTCCAGTAATTAGGTTATTTTCTTTATGTGTTGACTGAGGGATTACTGTGGAGATTCCACTTGTCTGGGCTTTTTTTTCTGCGTCATTGGCTCTACTACACCAGACTGCTGGTTAACAGAGAGACTCACCAGTGCTTTTATAACCTCTCTAAATGTTTCACAAAATACATTCAAAGTCTAGAAGTTTTAAAGTATTTTTTTGTTATGCAATGAGACTTTTTTGGAGGGAGACTTTAAATGTTTATTATAATTAAACACCTAGAGCCTAAAGTGAGATACAGAGTGAGCTTGCCGATAGTTTTCTTGTCTTCCTAGAATACCTTTTTATTACACGTGATTTCATAGTTTTGGCTTTTTGAGTCATTATGTCACCTCTATTTTGTATATTTTATTCCAACTACCTTTGATCCTGAAAGGATGTTTTTTAGCTTATAAAATTTGTTCAATAAAAAATGAATGAAAACGTGGATCAATAAAATAAAAATATTGTGTAAAGAGATAATAAGAAAAGATGAGATGAAGACAGGTGGGGGGTTGTAGTGAAAACTCCATTGACTTTTTGTTAGAAATAGCTCCAAGTTGGTAACAGAAAAAGTTAGTAGCCAATATGGAGGATGAAACCCAACCAGTCACATGATTTATAGTGCTTCTCACAGTTAATGTGGACAAGAAACATTACCTTTCAAATCATGTAGATGGATTACATCTTTTCTCCTCTTAAATAAAAAAAGGCTTATAAAATTTTGACTTTTGAAAGGTTATCACAAGATTATCACAAGAGCAGGGCATGAACACATTTTTGAGACAAAGTAGGCAATGTAATAGCATTTTTCCATTTGAGATTTTCTAATAACTAAAAGTAAAAGGAGATGTTGAATCTAATTAGTTAGGGATGATAGGGCCTTTTTCTTTTAGTTCGAATTGAGAGTGTTAGCTTCAAGTCATTATTTAGTGATGAAGTTAGATGGTGACATTTCATCAGAAAATATCAGTATATTATCCCACTTCAGTTCTAGCTTAATGTTCTATTCTGTTCTATTATACAACTGTATGTTTCATATTAATTTTTGTATATGTAACATTTACAATATTAATCTAAAGGACTTTGTCTTTCAGAGAAAGGTCTAGAATTTTGCTCTCATGAATTGCATTTTGTGTTACATTTTAAAAATATTTTGTTTAGAAAGTGAGGATTCTACATGTCATGCACACTCCTATGTCTTATTATATCCACAAGCTTCAAGTAGAAGGAGGCCAATGATTGAAATTAAAGAAGCAGTAGCACATAAAGTAAGAAAAAAGGTCTCATTGTTCTGAAAGAATCAAACTAACTTCTGTTTGTAACATACCTACCAAATCTTTTTACATATAACTAAGATTTTCTATTATTGTCATGAGAGGATGGGATTTTTAAACTATTGTGTTGAGTAAAAATTTTAACAGACATGAAACTATACATGCTCTGTTATAAAAAAATATCCCAAAGCTGTTTACTTAATGAAATATTATAATATGGTCACTTACATATATTTGATATCAGTGACATTGTGTTATTACGCAGCTCATTCGCTCCCTTGATAAAATATTTTTAATGCTGAATATACTAAAAATATTGTTAGTAAGTGGGTTAAGTTGTCTCGTAGGCATTTTTTCCATGTTGTGATTGTATCACCTCCACCTAGCTGTCATGTTGCTTATCTGAGCTTGTTGTCTAGCCATCTTTGTGTAAATGTCTTAATCTCTTTATCTGCTCGTCCCCAGTGGGCAGGCACGCAGATGCAGCACATCTGTAGCACTGGAGTTGCCTCTAAGCTTTTCTTCTTGTTTGTGCTGCAGATTTTTTTTTTCTTTAAATCATGGCCTCTTTTCTCTTTCCCTGCGTTTAGCTCAGGTAAAAGTCTAGATTCTAATTAATAGATCATAACTGTCATTATATACCTCTAAATTATAATTAACATAAACTATATGGAAATGGGGCAATATCCAGTTAACATCTAGCTCTGTCATCTTTCTTGGCTCACCTTTTTTTGCTATTTATCTATTTTAGTGTTTGCATTTTCTATTTTATTGTCTTAATCCCCTAAATTATCTGTTAGTAATAATGGGGATATGAATGTAGTTAAAATATAATCAAGAAAATTAAAGTCTTATATTGTTAATATTCATTAGCATTCCATGTAAATATAAAAGAAAACACGAAAAGCCAAAAGTAGATTTTTACTTGCACTGGTAAAAAAAAAAATGAGGATTTTAATTTTTATTTGGGTTTTTAGAACATCTGTCTTACTACTTACATCATTGCTGTTTTGTGGAAGCAAAAATAAACATATCTTATTCAGACTTGGAAAATATACCAACTTAATTAATTTAACAGCTGTTTCAATAAACAGTGCTAAAGAACATAGCCTATTTTGTGGATGCCTTGATAACATTTGCAACCGAAATCAGTTCAGAGGTATGATAGAGGAGCTCTCATTCAACTCTTGGCAGTCACTGTACCAACTCTCACTTAAGAAGCTGCAAATATCTGATCTTCTCTAAGTCGGATTCATGGTCATCCTCTGCAACATATTGATCTAATAAAACAGACCCATCCTCTTTGGGAAAACCAATAATCATTGGCAGCTAAACTAATATTTTTAGAAGACAAGAGTAAAAACTGAAATCTTACTAGCTTAAAAGTAAAATTTAGCCGGGCGTGGTGCCACACGCTTGTAATCCCTGCACTTGGGAGGCACAGACAGGAGGATTGCGCAGGTTTGAAGCCAGCTGCACTGGCTTAAGAGACCCTGTTTCAAAAAAAAATATATATATATATATACATATACATATACAAAATATATACATATGTATAGCTGGGACTGTAGCCTGGAGGTAGAAGGGTTCCCTTCTATTTTTTTCTTTGTTATACATTCAGTCTCAGGATGCTTATACATTTTAATATAATCACTTTTATAGAGGCCTCACTTCTTTTTTCTTCATAGCATTTCTCACCAAAGTCTTCTAATATAAAATTGTTTCTGTAAGGAATAAAACCTTTACTATTTATATGCTCATCACCAGCTATTTCTCCAATTAGTCCTTTTACCCACCATATGGGATTAACATATCGATAGTTTCTTTATTTCAGTCTTTATTTCAGTCTTGTGCATTGAGCCTAGTTTTTGAAGTAAGGTCCTATCCCTGCTGTGTCTTGGTCATTCCCCAACTCTTCTCTGTCTCCCAAGTTTGTCTGGCATATTCACTTGACCTGCCTTTGACTTAATTAAAATAATCTCCCCTCTGAAAAGATAAATTCTATCAAATTCTAAACACTTCCTCCCTCTTTTTCTCATATACATCTTTACTTCCTTTATTTCTAATTCATATTCATAATTTATTTTTAAGTTTATAGTGGTATATATGTACAGATAACTATATGCTTCTTGTGGACCACGGAATAAGCTTCCCCAAACTCTGATACGGGTCGTGTTTAGATTTTGTTGTTGGTTCACTGTACATTTAGGAAGCCTCATCTGTCTGTCTGACTCTCAGAGACTGCACTAATAAAGCAGCAGCAGAACATTTCCATCACCTATTTTTTTGTTCACCAGTAAACCTGCATTAGCCATTGCTACCACAAGATGGCAATCGTGGTCTAATTAGCAATGCCATTTAAGTTCTCGTCTAAAGACTTTGATTCTTAATTTTTTTTTTTTTTTTTTTTTTTTTAGGGAACTGAGAAGAACCCCAAATTAGTAAATAATACTATGAGAAAATTTATGTAGACTATTTAATGTAGATCATCTAATAAGCACATTGGAGTCTTGCAAATTTGTCAAAATGCTTAGTAGATCATCTTGTCCCAAAATTTTTTTGTTGAGGGCTTACTATATCCTTGGCATTAAATTAGGCATACTTTAGATAAACTGTCTCATTATTTTACTAATTATGTGACTGAAACTTGAACCCAAATAAACTTCCTCTTTGTTAGTATTCTTTTTTTTTTTGGTGGTACTGGGGTTCCTGGAAGCCCTTCTACCTCTGGGCTACACTCCCAGACCTATTTATATATATATATATATATATATATATATATATATATATATATATATATTTTTTTTTTTTTTTTTTTTTGGTGGTCCTGGGGTTTCTGGAAGCCCTTCTACCTCCGGGCTACACTCCCAGACCTATTTTTACATTTCTATTTGGAAACAGGGTCTCCTAAGCCAGCGCGCGCAGCTGGCTTCGAACCTGCGCGATCCTCCTGTCTCCGCCTCCCAAGCGCGGGGATTACAAGCGTGCGCCACCACGCCCGGCTTTGTTAGCATTCTTAACTTGTATATTAATCATCATTCTGATTAGAAAAAAAATCAAATCAACACAAAGCATTTGTACCAGATGCAGATAACAGACCTCATGTATTGAGAGACCAACAAGAGAAAAGTAATTTTGCACAAGTTAATAACAAGACAAAATACCAGAACACATTTATGAGCTGGCAGTTTATGCATTTTCATGTACTCAGACATGTCTGAATTATTCAATTAACACTTATTGGAAACCACTACTATAAGTGCTGTAAAGAGATGAATAGATTTAAATATTAAATTTTTTACAAAATTTATTTTCATATACTTCAAAAATGAATAATTGTATATTCCCATTCTCTCAGTCTAGTGTTTTTCCTGAATGGTAACTTATTTAACATGCTAATTGGCATATAAGAGCCCACAAGTTTGGAGAAAAAATTAATAGCTTTAGCAATAAATGATGTTCTCTTCAGAAGAGATTACATTTTGTTGCATCAAGTTTTGTTTTCCCATCGATGCTCTTTATATAGACTATGTTGTCTTTATGTATTAAGAGAACTCTTTCCTTGTTACCATGTCAGGTTCAGCCCGGAATTTAGAAATTGGACTGCATTCTTTCTGGCAGGGCCATCACCAGCCATTGCTTAGAGTAACTGGTAACCATGAAGGTGTCAGGTGTTCAGGCTCAGCTGGCAATAGCTTTGAAGATGCAGGAGGCGGCCTCTGGGACAGCTCTGTAGGCTTTGATTGCTGACAATGATAAAAACTTGCTTCGTGTCTGTGCAATCCCAAGATATAATTTATCAGCTATATAAGTACATACACAACACCAGCATTTTAAGCTATTAAGCACCTTTCTTGTATGAATCACAAGTCCACTTAATATGTCAAAAAAAATTAATCAATATCCCATAGCTGTGTAACGCCTCTTTTCTACACCTCTCTATCCTGTTACATAAACTTTACATGAAAGGAAGGAATCTGATTATTAAATTGCTTTCACTGCAAATGATGGTAAGGCACTTTTAATGCAATGGAAATAAATTACTATAGGTGCCAAAATACAACACAGTGCCATTCTATTATCAACTGTTAATTGATTATTAATTATGGGCTCACAAAGGGCTGACAGTCTTCTTGTAGTGAAGAGCAAGGAGGCTATGCTGGACAGTCCCAAAGAAGCCAAAAGGCTGAGCAAGGTGGCATCACGTCGTTTCAGGCACTGTGTTAAATGATCCTTGCTAATGAGGTAGCAGATACTGATTAAGAACCCAGCAGCAGAAGAAATCATATCAGAACCCACTGGTAAACAATTGGAGACAAGTAAAAAATAACAATGTTTGCTGAAAAAATGACAGCAGTTAAATGTTCTGTAGTCACAGTGAGACTTCATCTAATGCCACCAACGGTGACAAGCCTTGAAGCGTAGGAAGTGTGGTGGGTTTACAGTGGAAATCAGCACAATTAATGTGTAATGAGCTAGTAGTGAAAACTGCATGTTTGACAAGAAGAAGTTTGAAAACAATAATAGAAAAGTCATTACATTAGAGGTCTGGGGATATTACAGGAGTCACTATAAAAAGGCCTAGGTTTTCTGTCCAGAAAATTAAAAATATAAGGCAAAAAGAACCCAATATCCAAAGTTACAGAGAACTCAGGAGAAGTACTGAAATTTCATAGCCAAACTCTACTCCAGACAACCATGTCTTTGCAAGACCGGCTTGCCTGTTGTTTATCCTTGGTGCTTGTTCAGCTTGGCAAAGCAAAGCACACACAGATCTAGCCTCTACAGTGAGCCACAGCTGCCCCATCCTTTCTTTCCTCCACATCTAAAACAGAATTGGAGAGTTTCCTTCTCCTTTCCCTTTTCATCACCACTATTCTTGTGTGACCTAATTAGAATTCCAGCTTCTCATATTCTCAGATTGGCTGGTATAAATACAAATCATATGGGTTGCTCTCAATTGTGATAGTCACTTCGAAATGAAACCATGCCCTCTATAAAGGGATGAAAAATTAATGCACATATTTCCTCTGAAAGCCTAAATTACTGACTTCGATATTATTCTTGTATTGAGCAAAAATGTTTTAGCTTCAGATTTTGCTAATTCTTAACTGCAAGCAGTACACAGAAGTATAAATGAAAGCACAGGAAACATTTTTAATGCTGGAGAAAAGTTATAATACTTGAAAATAATTACAAGGCATTCTTTTTGACCTCATAGTTGGATTCATTCTTAGTGGGATTATTGCCTTTTTTCTTTTCTTTTCTTTTCTTTTTTTTTTTTTTTTACTGAGAATAGAACTGAATCTAGAAGAAGTTACCAAGAACATC
This sequence comes from Muscardinus avellanarius, assembly GCF_963383645.1. Taxonomy (NCBI): domain Eukaryota; kingdom Metazoa; phylum Chordata; class Mammalia; order Rodentia; family Gliridae; genus Muscardinus; species Muscardinus avellanarius. The sequence goes on from NC_137786.1 coordinate 154,293,914, forward strand.
AGTCTTGTCTTTCCTCTAATGAGTAATTAGAGGTTTTATTCTTGGCTATACTAAAAGACTAACATGCAGTATTTATATAAGTAATATGTATTACATATATACATGTAATATTTCTACATATATACATATACATTCAAAACACATTCACAGATACCTATGTATTTCATATATATATGAATGTGTTTTGAATGTATAATTTCTGCAGTCAAGAAAATTAATCTGCCTATCACTTTCCATAACTACCTTGTGTGTGAGCACTTACCACCTAAAATCTATTTTTATTTTTTGTACGGGGAATTAAACCCAGGAACATTCTACCTCCAAACTATACCTCCAGCCTTATTTATTTATTTATTTATTTATTTATTTATTTATTTATTTATTTATTATTTGTAGAACTGGGGTTCCTGGAAGCCCTTCTACCTCCGGGCTACACTCCCAAACCTATTTTATATTTTTTTAATTTGGGAAACAGGATCTCTTAAGCCAGTGAGGCTGGCTTCTAACCTGTGTGATCCTCCTGTCTCTGCCTCCAAGTGTGCGCCACCACCCCTGGCTATATTTTTTCAAAGTAAGGAGATTCAAAATAAAACCTTTGGCCAGAAAACTTAGATCTTTATAGTGATTCTTATAATATAAAAAATCTCTAATGTAATAACTGTTCTTTTATTGTTTTCAAATTTCTCTTTAAGTTGGTGAGGGTGTCACTAAGGTGCTGAATCTGGCTTCAAAACTGAAATCTTTCTGTCTCAGCCTCCCAAGTACAGGAATTACAAGGATGTTCTACCATGCCACATCTAAAGACTATTCTTTAGAAAACTTCACAAATACAATATTACTCACTATGGTCTTCATACCATACATTAAATTTATCTTTTGTTTATATTATTTATTACCTATTAGATTTATTTATTCAATACAACTGCAAGTTTATACCCCCCATTTTTTTTCTTTTTTTTTAAATTTTTTATTGGTGCACTGTATTCATACATCATAGTGGGATACAAACTTTTGTAGACATACATGCACACATTGCCCAGTCAGCCCCCACCCGATCCCCACCCCATTCTCTCCCCATCCCTCCCTCCCATGCTTGGATTAGTGGTTGACATCTAGTATTATAGCAATTTATCCAAACTTAAAAATGATAATCTCACATAACAGTTTCATTTGTCTGATACCAAGCTTTTGATGACTTAAAGATAACATTTCAATATTTCTTTTTACTTTCTTTCTTACCAGATAATATTTTTTTCTGGTGAAACTATCATATATTTATATATTTATTTTTCAGGAAAAAAATCTATCCTAATATGGAATATGGACTCTAGATACCCACAAGGAACTAGAAAAAGAATAAAGCTAGAAGATATATATTTTCTGATTTCAAACCATATAAAGCTACAATAATTGAAACAGTGTAGTACTGTTCTAAAGGCAGATATATAAACCATTGGAGTTAAATACAAGCCTAGAGCTAAACTCTTCCCTATATTGTCAAGTTATTTTTGACAAGACTTCCACAAACATTTGGTGGTGGAAATAATAATCTTTTAACAAAATATTGTTGAAAAATAATAATTACATGGAAAAGAATAAAATTGGACCCTTACCTAATCCCAAATACAAATATTAACTCAAAATAGATAAAAAACCTAAATATAAATCTTAAGACTATAAACTTTTAGGAGAAAATCTAGGTCATAAAACCTCACAACATTGAAATTGGCAGTGATTTCTTGTATATGATTTCAATGGCACAGGCAACAGAAGAGTATACAAACTCCCTAAAAAAAAAAAAAAAAAAATTGTATATCCAAAGACAATGTAAACAGAGTTAAAAGTTACTAATAGAATTGGATAAAATATTTTCAAATGCTATATCTGAAGGTATATTAATATTCCAACTAGAAATCCTAAAAATTAACAATAAAGGCAAACAATACAATTTAGAGATACTATGCGTTCTTTTTTGGAATGATCATCTTCTAAGAGCGAGATTCTGTTCTCCATGTGGTCTAATCGGTTGTTTGTGCTTTGAATTGAGGCCTTTACTTCATTAATTGCATCCTTTATCTCTTTTTGGCTCTCTCTGAGTTCTTTTCGAAGCACCTCTATTATTTCTACAGTTATTTTCCTGATTTGATCTTCTAGAAATCTCTGATTTTCTGTTTGTTCTGATGTTGTGAGGTTGTGGGCATTCATTGCTCTAGTATTCCTCTTTCCCATGATTTCAGAAGTTTGTGCCTTCTCTGGGTTGTTACCTTGGGTCACTATGACTTCACTTAAGGTGTTCTGGATCTCGAGTCTGTAGTATCTCAGACCCCACTACTCCTTTACTGGGTTGTATCACAGAGTCTCCGACCCAGAGAGTCGATAGAGGCTGCTTTAGACTGTGGGGGGTGCCAGGTTGCACGTTCTCCTATGGTGTGATATCTCTGCCACCACCACTCCCCCACTGGGTCAAGTCCCAGGGATTACAGTACTGGGATTTCTTCTCTGTGGCCCACAATTTGACTCACTGCTCTTGAGTACGCAGATGTAGCTGTACTGGACTTGGTGAATTCGCTGCTGCTGCCGCCGGTGGCAATATGGCGCCACTGCCATGCCCTCGGCCATGAGGCTGGCTTATTTCTTCTTGGTTTTGAGTTCCATGCTGAGTGCCTGCAGCCTGTGCTGAGCTCAGCCACTGGGAGCTTTAGATGCTTCCTGCGCTGAAAAATCCCGCCTGGCTGTTCCGCAGCGGCTCACCTCGGCTTGCTGTAGCCGTCCGGTGAAATCGCCGCTGCCGCCGGCAGTATGGCACTGCTGCCGTGTCCTCGGGCATGAGGCTGTCTCCTCTGTGGCTCTGAGCTCTGTTCTCAGTCCGCTTTCTCTCTGGAGCCTGGTGATTTTTTTGTTTCTCTGGTGATGGTGTTTTCTGGCTATGAAAGGCGCTGATTTTGTGGTAATGGAGATTGGTTGTTAGCGGGGCTCTTAAGCCCCGCTTTTCTCGGTCGCGATCTAAGGTCTCCCCCCTTTTTTTTTTTCATCTCTTCCCCATTTCCTCCCACTTCAGGCTTCTGGTAGCCACCATTCTACTTTCTAATTCTATGCACTTGAGTATGTTTTAGATTCTAACTGTGAAGACTTGCAATATTTTTTCTGTATATGGCTTATTTCATTTAGCATTGTCATTTTTTTCATTATTAACCAATGTTTATATTATGTCCCACAAAATAGACTTTCCAAGCAAGTACAGAATAAAAGAGATTTATGTTATGTCTTTCAGAACAATTTTGGTTTTAACTAAAATCAACTAAAATCAATTTCTCATCTACAAAACAGTCTTAATATAAAACATACTTAGAAAATAGACTAAGAGGGTAGAAAAAATATGTGTTTCAAGTGTTTCTCATATGGTACTGGGGTTCCTGGAAGCCCTTCTTCCTCCGGGCTACACTCCCAGACCTATTTTATATTTTTTTATTTGGAAACATGGTCTCTTAAGCCAATGCAGCTGGCTTTGAACCTGCATGATCTTCCTGTCTCCACCTCCCAAGCCTGGGGATTACAAGTTTGTGCCACCATGCCTGGCATTAGAATGTGTTTTTATAGTATTACTTAATGGTCTTATGTTTAAAGAAAGAATTCTGAAATAAATTTTTATTTACAAGATTCTAATACAAGATTCTTTGTGTCAATGCATGGTAGGTTAATATTATAATTAATACAGATAATCATATTTTAATTCATACCTTCCTTTTTCATACAGGGGATTGAATCCAGGGGCATTCTACCTCAGAGCTATACCCCAGTACTTTTTATTTCTTTTTATTAAAAAAAAATTTTTTTTAAATTTGGAAACAGGGTCTCTTAAGCTAGGAAAGCTGGCTTCAAACCTGCGTGATCCTCCTATCTCCGCCTCCCAAGCGTGGGGATTACAAGTGTGCACCACCACACCCGGATTATTTATTTTTATTTTAAAACAGGGTCTCACTAAGTTGTTGATAGTCTTCCTAATTGCTGAGACTGGCCCCAAATCCGCGATCCTCTTGTTTTAGCCTTTCTCGTTTCTAAGATTATAGGCATGTACCACTATACCTGGCTAAATTTCTACCTTCATTATAACAAACGTGTATTCTATTATTTCTCTGACACTGTGTAACATATAAATATACACTAATTCAAAACACTACGTTTTTTTGGAAACTATATCCAGATGTGTAAATACAGTGCCTGAAGTGCTTTAATAGAGATATTCTCAGAACTTTTGGGGACACAGAGGACCTGGCACTTCTTGCTATGCAAGACAGAAACATTTCAAATACATATATCACTACACATGGCTAAAATACCAATATCCACATTTATCTTTATCTCTATAGATACCTTTTTGTTTGTGCCCGAAGTCTACATTTATGTCAGTGAATATAATGTATTCATATCAATATCTATATCTGTCTCATATAATAGGAACATAGTATGTTCCTGTGTAAATTTATGGATTCAGGAAAATTAAAATGAGTAAATAAGGGTGGATAGCGAATCCCCTGGTGAATGCAGAACAGTATATGATATTTGAGTAAGTAGCAGCTGTCTTAAGAGGGAACTTCTATGTCATCTTAAGAATTTGGAGCCAGGAGTGGATGCGCACGCTTGTAATTCCAGCATTTGGGAGACTGAGACAGGAGGATCACTGTTTGGAGACAGCCTCAGCTCCTCCTTAGTGAGGCCCTTTGCAACTCAGTGAGGTCATGTTTCAAAATAAATAATTAAAAAAACAGGGCTGAAGGTATAGCTCAGAGGTAGAACGCCCCTGGGTTCCATTCCCATTACCCCCCCCCCAAAAAAAAGGAAAACGAAAAGAAATTTGAATCATTGTAAAGTTTAATCCGAAGGAGATAGACCTATAATAAACAGACTTGAAGTAGAAATATCAGGTAATGAAGTAGTTTAATAGTTGAAATCATGGAACAAAAATAATAAACTAAAAATGCAACAAGGCAATGGAATGCAGAAGGTTTTAAGGTAAGAAATCAGGAGTCCTTGGAGGCTCACCAGTTGTGAGGAAGGATGATGAAGAAAAGTCATTCTGTAAAATCTCCTTTATTCTTTTGAAGACTGTGATAAATAGATGAACATAGTGAACAAAATAGAAAGAAATAGATTCCATCCACACCAATAAACAATATATTCCATGAAATTCATTGTGCTTAATGGAACAAATGAGGATCACCACTTGATCAGATGTAACAAGTTAGGCTGAAATAGATAATTCGTATTAAGGGGGAAGAAAAAGGGTTCCATTGAGAAGATAAAGACATAAATTCAATCATTAAATACTTGGGGAAACTGAATTCTATGGAATAGCCCTGGTTCAAGTTCAGAGATGATATTTGAAAGTAATCAGGTGGTGTCAGTAGCTGATGTGAGGAATAGGTAGAATTTCCTTTTATTTATTTTTTTAATTGTTGAAAATAGTTTATTCTTTTTTAAATTTTTTATTGGTACATTATATAAAAATAGGGGTACACCAGGGTATATTATAGTTATGAAATCTGCCTCAAAAGCAACTGATAGCATAAAAATCATCAAAACTCTGACATAATTTTTATGATAAAAAGAAAGTCTAAGAAAATTTGAAATCCGACATAATTTTGTTCATTTGGCTGAATTTAACTTGGGGTCAGTATACTAATAGTTTTGAGAATTTCTTTTTCTTTCCTGGAAGAATGCTTCTCAAACAATAATTGTACTTTTTCTATTGATGCTGCTGGTTTTAATTCAATCTTAGAAATTTAATTCTTGGAACTTAAACTCTACAAACATATAGGTGTTACATATGCATGCATATACATATACATTGTACAAGTGGTTTGTTCTAAGTTGTAGATTATAAAACACAGAACTTACTGCAATGTATGTATCATATTATATAAACACCACTGTTGCCCATCTCCACTGGACAGCATCTAGGCAGCTTTAATACTTAAAGAACAAATCTAAGGCACGAAATTCTTATTTCAAAATTGTCTAAATCAGATTCCCAGTGAAGCTTAGTCAGAGCTATATTTTTTATTGACAACACATATGAATCTAGCTAAAATATGCATTTTAATTGTAAAATACTACTTAGTATATGTTCACTGTCATGAGTGATTAGAATTTTAAATGATAAAATACTAAAGTTTAAAATCACTGTTACTAGGCACAAACATAATATTACATGCAGAATTCTAGCAAATAAAAATAATAATTATTCATTGAGATCTGAATCCACATGTTCTACTTAATAATTATTTACTAAACTCTAAAATAATAAACTCTAAACAAAATATATATTCAGGTGGATTCTGAATTCTGCAAAGTAAATTTACATGTAAAATAACTATTTTCAGAAAAAAGGGCAAATAAATCAATTTGGGGTATTGCATTCCTTTACTCATTTGAAAACACTATTTTGAAAATATTGTATTCCCATATAAAAGGATTGACTAGAATAATTTTTATCTATTATTATTATAATACAGACTTATTTTGCATGATATATATGTATGCATATATATTCTAAATACCTCTATCTATATTTATATCATTGCACTTTCTGGAAATGAATGCTTATTTGGTCTTCTAAAATTTTTATTTCACATATAAAAACTGATCATAATACATGGTGTATGCTTATAGATGTGAATTTTAATTAACCCAACAGCAGCTGATAATAAAATTATTAGCATGTACAAAGTGTGTAGTTAACAGAGACAGAACAAGAGGCAATTAGTGGAATTAGGTGTTTTTTTCTACCAAGAAATAGTATTGTAAATGCTAATTATTTATCTCAGCCCAATCATTGCAAATATCACTAATAGCATCATTAAAATAATGTAACACAACTTAAGCACCAAATAGACTTACTGATTTGTTATCAAAATGACACAATCATGGGCTTATTAATATTGCAGAAGACTTTATGTATATACACTGAAGCAAATTGGTTATTTTGAATTCCCTTTTATTTATTTTTGAAAGATAAAAACATGCTTACTCTGGCATCAAGTGTCTGTAGGTCGCACATTTATAATTACTCAGTGACTCTTAAGGTTTTAAATTACCATTTGTATGTTACTTGCTTGTTATTAATAAAGCTCTTCAAAAGGTTATGAAATAAACTATTGTGCTCTCATGATTACAAAAAAAAAAAGTAGGAAATTTAGTAAGAATTGTTACTTGTTATGTTTTAAATTTGAAATTCCCCACATTTGACTTTTCGCACTTCATGTTATCAAATGAGTTTCACTTGAATCTGTTTTTGATGGTAGTGCTGGTGGACTTCATTTTTTTGCTGTGATTTTTCTATTCTTAAGGAAAACATATATGCCAAACGAGAGACAGAGAAGTGACACACACTTTCAATTTTATTTTCATGTGTTAATTCTCTTATTTTTCTTTCTTTCTCTCTTTCTTCCTTTCTTTTTTTCTTTTTTCCTTTCTTTCTTTCTTTCTTTCTTTCTTTCTTTCTTTCTTTCTTTCTTTCTTTCTTTCTTTTTTTTGGTTTTATTGAGAATGGAACCCTTCTACCTCCGGGGTACACTCCCAGATGTATTTTTTTTGTTGTTGTTTTAAACAGAGTCTCTTAAGCCAGCGAGGCTAGCTTCGCACCTGTGCGATCCTCCTATCTCTGCCTCCCAAGCGCGGGGATTACAAGGGTGCGCCACCACGCCTGGCTCTCTTCTTTTTCTTTATCCTTTTTTATCCTTTCTTTATCCTTCATTCTTATTCTCATTTATACATAGTTTTAAATTTATTTTTAACTGATATATAAAACTATAAGCTGGGCGTGGTGGCGCACCCTTGTAATCCCAGCATTCGGGAGGCTGAGACCTGGATGATGGCGGTTCGAAGACAGCCTCAGCTACTTAGTGAGGCCCTCTGCAACAGTGAGATCCGATTTCAAAATAAAGAATAAAAAAATAGGGCAGGGGGTGTAGCTCGGAGGTCAAATGCCCCTGGGTTCATTCCCCAGGCTCACAAAAATAAATAAATAAATAAATAAATAAATAAATAAATAAATAAACTATAAAAACTAGATCTGGGCATGGTAGTGCATGTTTGTGATCCTAGTACTTGAGAGACAGAGGCAGTACAAGTTTATATACAGCCTCAGAAAGTAGTGAGACTCTCATCAATCTAACAAGACCCTGTTTCAAAATAAAAATAAAATAGGGCTTGGGGTGTGGCTTCGAGTTAGAATGCCTCTGGATTAAATCCCAAATTGCACAAAAAATATAAAAATGGTACATATTAATGGGGTATCATGCAACAATTTGATACATGTATAAATGTGCAATGTTTAAGTGAGCTTCAGCTTATTTATCACCTCAAACATTTTTTTCATTCCTTTTGGATGGAAGCTTTCAAAATCCTAACATCTAAGCTGTTGAAATGTGTACCACTGTTATCTAGATTCAGGCTCCTGGGTAATAGCATCAAAACTTCCCACTCCAAACTCTAACCCAGTGCACACTGATTATTTCCCCATCCCGCCCACTCCCAATCTCTGGAAACCACCGTTCTAGTCTCAACTTTTCATTTTTGTAAGATTCACATATGAATGAGATAATGTAGCACTTGTATTTCTGTGCCTGACTTATTTCACTTAGTAATCTCCTGTTCCATCTCTTTTTGCAAATGGCAGGATTTCATTTTTATATCTGAATAGTATTCCATTGTGTATAGGTAGCACACTTTTTTAGCAGTTGACGGGCACAGTTTGTATTTGTTTCTTAGCCCTTGTGAATAGTGCTGCAGGAAACATGGGACTGGAGATATGTCTTTCACACCCTGACTTCATTTCCTTTATCTATATGTACCAAGCAGAAGGGTTGCTGGCTCAAGTGACAGTTCTTTTTGTAATATTTTGAGGAACCTCCACACTGTTTTTGATTATGAATGCACTCATTTGTATTCTTACAAAGTAGACAAGGGTTCCCCTTTCTCCACATCCTTGAAAGCACTTATGTTTAATGTTTTTGATAACGGCCATTCTTACTGGACTGAGGTAATATCTCACTGTGGCTTGAATTACATTTCCCTGATAGTAATTTTGAACATTTTTTTCATGTTTCTGGTTGCAATTTATATGACTTCTTTTGTGAAATATCTGTTTAGATATTATTGCCCAACTTTTGATACTGGGGGTTAAACACAGGACCATTCTACCCCCAAGCTACATCTTCTACCTCTCCCCTTTATTTTTGAAACAGTCTAGCTAAGTAATTTTGTACTGGCCTTGAATCTGTAATCTTCCTGTCTCAGCTTCCCATGTACTAAAATTACAGGTATGTGTCACTGTGCCAGGCTATACTGTCCATAAAGTAACTGCCTGGCCTCATGCTGAGGTGTCACTCTCCATACTAGTCTGCTTGAAGTTTGAGAAGAGGTGATCTGAACAACTCTTTTCTTCCTGGATTTCTTCATAAATCCTTCATTTTTGTCATATTAAAAGCAGGCATTATGGTGGCTCACCTGATTTCCTAAGTTGTTGAGAAAGTCATTTGGTCCTGAATAACAGTTCAAGTTGGTTTTCCTGTGTTAAAAAAAAAAAAACACCCGCGGCTCTTACTGACCACCACCTTGCTCTGCTGATTCCCTCACCTTCTTTTTTTCTTTTTTCTACAGTTGGGATCTAACCCTGGGTTGCACATGCATGAGATAGAAGAGCACTGTTCCACTAAAGTACTGTCCCAGTTCCCACTTCTCCCATTTTTAATTCCATGACTATCGTGTACATAGAACTCTAAAAATAAAAATTGGCTCTGTATTTTAAAAACAGGTTAATTTTAAAGATTTTCAGCACTGAGGCTCTAAGATTTCACAGACTCAGGAGCCACTTGAATTTTTTGAAAACCTCTTAAGGTCTTCAAGGCTCTTTTATTGTTCATTTTGTCAATATTTATCATATGATGAATTAAACTGAAGATATTAAAATATATTTATTAATTCATACACGATGACAATAATGATCCGTTATATGATTGCATAAATAATATTTTTGTGGTAATACTGGAGATTTAACCCAGAAGCATTCTATCTCTTTGAAATACCCCTAGGCCAATTTTATTTATTAAGATGATCATATATTTAAAGCCAGCCTCAACAAGTTAGTGAGACATTATTTCAATATAAAAAAATAAAATAGTGCTGAAGGTGTAGCTTGGATTCAATATCCAGAATCACAAAAAATAAAAATATTAAAAGTAAAGCAATGTTTCACCTAATTGTGCAGTAAGTTTTTTTTAAATATTACTATCTCCATACATGTATGTATATCGTATATGTACATATGTGTATATATACATATATATGTAGAGAGAGTTGATTCATCACTTATGTCCATTTAAATTAATATATATATTCATAGTATAGAAAACATTTAGTTATCTAAGTTAGAGGATTACAAAGCTTCAGTGGTAATCTTAATGAGTTATCACCTTCTAAAGTCTTTTTTCATGACATACTAAGGATGTGCTTCAGCAGTATAACTCATAATTATAAGTAGAAAAATTATGGAAAATATTTTATTCCAAAATTCCACACTAACACAGGCACATGCACACATCTTAACAGGAAAAGGGAATATAACACAATGACACATTTGATTTTAAAACATTTTATTCTAATAGTAATGTGAATAAAATAGACCCACATACATTTAAGCTACCCTCCGTGAAGTCTGAGCACATTTATAATTAAATAATCAGCAGAGTTGCTTAGCAAATTGAAAGATAGCTTAAGTATTTAAGACTCCATAAACCATTAAAGGAGAAAATCTCCTCTTGAGACATGGACATCTTTAATAGTTTTTTTTCCCCCCTAGCAATCTCTCCCTGCTTCTTCTGACAGGTCCTCCCTCACATTTCCTAAGCCTACAAATGTCATCAAAAGCTCTCATTTTCTAGACTCCCAATTTGGGCTTCTTAGGCCACAAATAATCCTTCTCTGATTTTTTTCTCCATTCCTCCCTTCTATCACCTCTCTGTTTCCTCCTCCTCGTCCTCCATGTCCTCCTCCTCCCCTCCTCCTTCTTCTTCCTCTTTTTCTTCTTATTTTAACCACAAGGCTGCCCTCACCAGCTTACTTACTGTGGACCTCTCCACTTTGCCACTTCTACTTCCCTGCTTTTTACCAATAAAGGAACAAAAGAGTCCCAGGATAAGCCTTTTTTTTTTTAATGTAAAGCAATATAATGCATTCCCAAACGCAAAGTAAAATATATTACTTCAACTTTACTTCAGTCCATGGAACAACGCACCTTCGGGTTTTTATGTGTGTGTGTGTGTTGGGGGTGAGAATTAGGAATTAAACCCAGGGAGACTCTAACTCAGAGCTACACCACCAATGCCCCTTTTTCTTAGTTTATGTTTTGAAACAAGGTCTTGATACTTGATAGGCTGCTAAGAGTCTATCTAAGTTGCTGAGGCTGGCCTTGAACACACGATCCTCTTATTTCATTCTCCCAAGTATTAGAATTACAGGCATGTGACACCAAACCCAGTGCTTCAGTTATTTTTATAGTAATATTGTTTTACTTGACTAGATTTATTTCCATTCTGAAATATGTATCACTCTATTACTACAAATGCAGACACTGTAAGTAGTATTTGAGTCTTTCATCCCCTTCCAAGATGCTGTATTTAGAAGGTTTGGGAGGTAGAGGGGTATTTTGAAGGAACCGCCAAGATATGACATGGCATCTCTCTTTCTGTCCACCCAGAAAAAGGTTATTTTTTGCTCATGTTTCCATCAAAAAGTCACTTTACTGTTTTGTTTTCATTTTATTTCTGGGAACAGCGTCCCACTATGCTGCTCAGGCTGGCCTTGAGTGATACTCCTGCATCAGCCTACATTGTAGATGGAATAACAGTGTACACAGTGCACTTGGCTACAAACAGACCTCCCATGAGTATTTATCTCTTCAGTGGATTGACAATAAAAGGAACATACAAAATCCAGACAAGGAACCCTTAGAAGTAGATTGCCCTGGATCAACTTCTAGATTAATAAGCAAACAAGCCAATCAGAAAAATATAGCAGAACATATGTAGGATGACATCAAAATCTTAAAAATTCCATGAATACATTAAATATCAGGGAAACAGTATGGAAGATCCTCATAAAAATGGGAATGAACCTACCATATGACCCAGCAATACTACTTCTGGGTATCTACCCAAAAGAATGGAAACCAAACTACCAAACTAATGCATTCATGTCTATGTTCATAGCTGTACAATTCACAATCGCCAAACCATAGAACCACCCAAAGTGTCCATCAACAGATGAATGGATTTTAAAACTATAGGATATGTACACAGTGGAAATTTACTCAGTCATAAAGAAGAACAAAATTACAACATTTACAGGAAAATAGATAGAACTGGAGAACATTATACTAAGTGAGATTATTCAGTCACAAAAAAATACCAAATTGGTTGTTCTCCCTTATGCGTGGAAGCTAGGGAGAAAATGGGTCATAGGAGGAACTCTAGACAAAGATGAAGAAACTACAGTCGAGCAAAAAAAGGTGACCTAACTAAAGGGGATGGGAGAGAGGCAAATTCCCTAATACACATAATGTACAATGGCCACCTATTTGTAGAATTTAATTAAGCAATATTTTTCCATTCTCTGTATCTAAACCTAATAAGCAAGACTTATTTTTACAAATAAGCTATAATCTCAGGTTCCTTCTATCTGTTCCTTTATATCATAGCCGACGAAAGTATGAGAATGCATTTTCCAGAATGTACTGATATCCTAGTTCTTCCAACAAGAAATCTCAGGTGGTTTGGAAGATGAAGGGGCTGTGTGATAGATCTAAGCAATACAATGGTTTTCGGCATATATGACGGTTCTCTTAATTTGTTTTGTTAAGGCCTTGCATATGTTTCCCCGTGAGTCAACATTAATGCCCCAAACATATGTGCAGCTACTTTCATAAAACAATATAATAATACTGGGAGATATCAACACCCTTCTCAACTGCTAGACTGATCTTCTAGACAAATGGACAGTCAAGATGCCTCAGACCTAAAGAACACCGTAAAACAAATGGACCTATTAGACACTTATAAAATATTCCACCCAACTACAGCAGAGTTCATATTTTTCTTAGCTGCTCATGGAACCTTCTTCAAAATAGACCACATCCTGGGTAACAAAATGAGCACTAGCAAACACAAAATATGTGATATACTTCCCTGTATCTTTTCAGATCACAATGGAATGAAACTAGAAATCAACTATAAGAAGACTCAGAAAAACCACATGAACATGTGGAGACTGAACATCACACTGCTAAATGAAGAATGAGCCACAGAAGAAATAAGGGGTAAAATCAAGAAATTCCTAGAAACAAACAAAAACAGAGATACAACATGTTAAAACCTCTGGGATACCTTGAAGACAGTATTAAGAGAAGAATTTATAGCACTGAATGCCACATAAGAAAAACAGAAAATTACCAAATGAATAACCTAATGACACACTTCAAATCCCTTGAAAAACAGGAAAAATCTAACCCCAAAGATAGTAGAAGCCAGGAAATTATTAAAATCAGAGCAGAAATCAATGATGTAGGGAACATTATTTTTTTACAAATATATTTTTTACATACTAAATTGACCTAACCTATAGAAAGCTAATAGCACAGTATCTGACACATATGGTTGATTACAACTATTTGGTTCATTTTCTCCCACAAGTCATCCTCATTTCCATAGCAGATAACTCATCTTTCTATGCTATGAAGACTCCTATTTTGCTTAATAAGTAATGTGGACACCTCCAAAGGGTGTGTTATGGTTTGACTGAGGCATTCATCATGGTATTCCTATCCACAATTCTAAGAATAAGTTATTGTTTTCAGAATTTTCATAGACATCAATTTTAGATTGATACATAAATAAGGTATGTTTTCAGCATATTAGCAAAGATTTTACTCCTTGAGTAAACATAAAGTTCAATTTTATTTGTTAACTCGATGAAGCTAAGAGTTCAGATATTGGTTAAAATATTTTTTCTGGGCATGTCTATGAGGATGTTTCTGGTATCTAAAGTATGAATTGGATAAAGCAGATGGATTCTCCCAGCATGTATGTAATTCATCCAATTTGTTGAGGTCTAAATAAATAACAACAACAATGCTGAGAAGTGGCGAATTTCCTCTGTCTGCTTGACCTGAGACATCCACTTTCTCTTGGGCATTGGAGTTTCTTGGTCTTGGGCCTTCAGATATAGACCTGGGGTTATGCTATGTTCCCCTCCTCCAACCCATCCACGACAACCTCTATCCTCAGACTTGGACTGGAGTATGATACAGGCTTTCCTGGTTCTCCAGTTTGAAGGTGGCAGATCATGGGACATCTTAGTAATTACATCAATGTCAATTCTTATTAACTCCTCTCATCTTGTCTCCATTTGCATATGGTCTTGTTACTCTTCTCTGGATAACCCTCTAGGGAAAAGAAGGGCATGAGGAGAATGACTTATTTCTCTTGAGCCTTCTCTAGGATTTGGACACATTCCATGAACATGTAATTTCTCTAAATGAAAACAGTCATCTTGCAACTACTAGACAGTAAGTCAAAAGATTCAACCAAAATGGTTTAAATGTTTAATAGGATGAACAGAGAAATAGATGAATATATAAAAATAGGAATCCTTAGTAGCTTGTACATTCTATTAAGTGACCAAAACGTTAAAATTAAATTGAATATATATGAAATATAAAAGCATATGAATATTAAATATAGGAAATACTAACACATTTTAAAATCAATGGAAACAAAATAGTTAACTATTATTTTCTATATTTGTAAAGTCTAGCGGAAAGGGAGATTTATCTTACACATAGTTAAAAGCAGATGGCTAGTAATTTCAAAATAAATTCAACAATGTAAAGCATAATAGTTAATTAAAAAACCCTTTAAAATGCAATAATTTAGAAAATTAGCAATTAAGTAATTGAATTTCTATTAATAACATAATTGTTTTATTTTATACCAGTTTAAAAATTCTCTTAAGCTATAAATCCTAAATTAAAATTCTTAAATTAGCAAATGGTTTTAATCTAATAATTTATTTTCAGAAAACAAGATTATAATTAAAAACTGCTTTAAAGTTTTTCATTACCTCTGTTATATAATAATGTAATTTTTAAAAATTCTCATAGATGTGCCAAGGTTCTTTTCTCTTTGTGTGTGTGTGTGTGTGTGTGTGTGTGTGTGTGTGTTTGTGCAAGTACTAGAAATTGAAACAAGGAACATTCTGTCTTTGAGCCACACCCCTAACCCTTTTTAACTTATTTTATAACACAGTCTTATTTTTAAAAAAAATTTTTATTGGTGCATTGAAGTCATACATATATACTATATGTAGAGTCATACATGAACACATCGCTCAATTAGCCCTAACCCAATTCCCTTCTCCCTTTTCTTCCCCCTCCCTCCTTTTCATGTTTGACCTAGTGACCTCAGTTAGGTCACCTTATTTGCTCATCTATAGATTTTCTTCTTTTTAAATTGCTGAGGACTTTGTTAAATTACTGAGGATGGCCTTGAACCTGCAATCCTCTTGTCTCATTCTACCAAGTCCTGGGAGTACAAGTGTGTGCACTATCACATCTATCTTTCTCTTTGTCTTTTCTCATTTGTCATTTAAGCTGCTTCTTTTTGCTTTTATAAAACATAAATCTAACATGGTATAAATTGCTTGAGATGTCCCTTACTGCATTTGAATACATTTCAGTGTAATTCCAGACCAAGCCAGGTGTGCCTACTACTACCACTTTTTCAGTCTTAATTCTCTGTATTCCAATTAATGCTCTACCCTCTACCCACATAGAACTAATGATGTTTCTTAGAATATTCTTGCTAGGGAAAATGAATTTATATCTTTTATCATTATAGATTTGCCCTTCATAAATATCTTTACATTTTTAGACATAGAACAATTTGTTAATTATGTTTCAAATACTTTGTATTGAATTTTTAAATGTATTTCCTATAATATTATTTAATAAGTAATCATTCATAACTTTAACATAACTGATTTCTCTACAATGAAATATTATTTTATACCCTGTAGACTGATAAAAACAAAAAAAAGTGGGTATATCAAGTTTATTGAAAGTGTAGAAGAATCTCTTCTAGTGGACTTATTCCTTAATTTTTAATGCTTAAAATGACTATAGTGATATTCTATTCTTAATTCTCAATATTGATAACTTACATCTTTTATTTTTATCAGTCTTACTTGATATCTGTCAATTTTATTGATCTTTCCAAAGAACCAGATCATTTTTCATTGATTTTTTCTATTATTTTTATTCACTTTAATTGATTTATCTTCATATTACTTCCCTCCTTCTATTTACTTTGAATTTATTTTGCTATACATTTTCTAGGTTATTGAGGTTTGAGCTTATATTTCTGACTTGAGACTTTTTCTCTTTTCTAATGTACTTATTCAGAGCAGGGCGTGGTAGTGCACACTGGTAATCCCAGCATTTGGAAGGTTGAGATAGGAAGATCGCGGTTTGTGGCTAGCCTCAGATACTATGTGAGGCCCCTTGCAACTCAGTGAGACCCTGTTTCAAAATAAAGAATAAGTAATAGGGCTAGGGGTGTAGCTCGGAGGTAGAATGCCCCTGGGTTACACTCCCAGTACTGCAAAAAAAAAAAAAAAATCTGTAAACACGGCTCTATTTGTTATGAATAAACTTAGGTTTGTCATATTTTTATTTTCATGCAGCTCAATATATTTTTAAATTTCCTTAGAGGCACCCTACTTTGACCATTGGTTTCTTGAAAGTTTGTTATTTTCAAAATATTTGATGTTTGGAGATTTTCTTTTTGTCTTACCTTTATTAACTTCTTGTTTCATTGTTTTTGGATAACACAATCTATATGATTTGAATCATTTTAAATTTATTCATATTCTCCTAGTAACTAAAACAGATATATGTCCTGCTAATTGATGGAGTGTTCTATAAATGTCTATTTTATCATGTTGGATAATGACAATATTGAGCTATTCTATATTATTTCTAATTTTCTATTTGTCTATTAACTTTTGAGGAAACAGTGTTGATATTCCCAAAGTACACTTGTGAATTTGTATATTTTTTCTTTTGTTCATAATACTTTTCACATCATATATTTTGCAACTGTGATTTTTTTGGTAATAGTTTGGGGTGTCATATTTTTCTGGTAGATTGACTCTACCATTATTATTTAGTGTCATATTTCTTATAATTTTCTTTGCTTACAGTCTATATTTTTATATTGATATAGTCATTCATTTTATTTGATTGTTGTTTCAAATATATTTATCTTACACTTTAACTTATAGAATATGAATTTCCTATATCTGATAATTTGATAAGTAGTTTCTTATAAATTACATGTAAATGGATCACTCAATAGCTGCCAATTCCTCTCTATTAATTGGTATAGTGATTAAGTTTTATACAATTATAATATGTCAAATATTAAATCTATTTTTATTTTTATTTATTTATTTATTTATTTATTTATTTATTTATTTTATTCTGGACTAGATTTTCTTTTTTCTTTTTTATTTATTTATTTTATTGGTGCACTGTATTCATACATCAAAGTGGGATAAAAACTTTTGTAGACATACATGCACACATCGCCCAGTTAGCCCCCACCCGATCACCACCCCATTCCCTCCCCATCCCTCATTCCCATGCTTGGATTAGTGGTTGACATCTAGTATTATAGCAATTTATCCAAAATTAAAAATGATAACCTCACATAACAGTTTCATTTGTCTGATACCAAGCTTTTGATGACTTAAAGATAACATTTCAATATTTCTTTTTGCTTTCTTTCTTACCAGAGAATATTTTTTCTATTTTTTTTAGGTGAAACTATCATATATTTATATATTTATTTTTCAGGAAAAAAATCTATCCTAATATGGAATATGGACTCTAGATACCCAAAACGATCTTAAAAAAGAACAAAGCAAGAAGATATATATTTTCTGATTTCAAACCATATAAAGCTACAATAATTGAAACAGTGTAGTACTGTTCTAAAGGCAGATATATAAACCATTGGAGTTAAATAAAAGCCTAGAGCTAAATTCTTCCCTATATTATCAAGTTATTTTTGACAAGGTTTACACGAACATTTGGTGGTGGAAATAATAATCTTTTGACTAAATATTGTTGAAAAATAATAATTACATGGAAAAGAATAAAATTGGACCCTTACCTAATCCCATATACAAATATTAACTCAAAATAGATAAAAGACCTAAATATAAATCTTAAGACTATAAACTTTTAGAAGAAAA
Organism: Muscardinus avellanarius; assembly: GCF_963383645.1. Lineage (NCBI taxonomy): Eukaryota > Metazoa > Chordata > Mammalia > Rodentia > Gliridae > Muscardinus > Muscardinus avellanarius. Next base: position 154,312,283 of record NC_137786.1, read on the forward strand.
TCTGGGTCATAAAACCCCACAACATTGAAATTGGCAGTGATTTCTTGGATATGATTCTAATGGCACAGGCAACAGAAGAGTATACAAACTCCCTAAAAAATAAAAAAAATATATTGTATATCCAAAACAATGTAAACAGAGTTAAAAGTTACTAATAGAATTGGATAAAATATTTCCAAATGCTATATCTGAAGGTATATTAATATTCCAACTAGAAATCCTAAAAATTAACAATAATAAAAGCAAACAATACAATTTAGAGATAGGTAAAAGACTAACATAAATAATGAATCTCCACAGATAACCAATCTTAGTTGTCTGTTGGATGAAAAATCTTGTTTCTCTGGTTCTGGTGAGTGTTACCTATTTCTTCTTTGTAGTTAATCTCTTTGAGTGTTTTCTCTAGCGCTGGTTTTGAAGACATAAATTCTTTCAGTTTCTGTTTGTCATGGAAGCTTCTTATTTTTCCATCTAATTTGATAGAAAGTTTTGCTGGGTAGGAAATTGTTGGCTGAAAGTTGTTTTCTTTCAGAGTTTGGAATATGTTACTCCAAGCCCTTCTGGCTCTCATGACTTGGTTTGGGAAGTCTGGAGTGATTCCAATTGGTTTGCCTCTGAATGTCACTTGGCCCTTTGTTTTTGTTGCCTTTAAGATTCTCTGCTTGGCTTCCACATTGGTCATTTTGACAATTATGTGGCGTGGGGATCCTCTTCTCTGATCCTGTCTAAAGGGAGTTCTATAAGTTTCCTGGACCTGTGTATCGACCTCTTGCTCTATGTTTGGAAAATTTTCTGCTATTACTTCCTTGAAGAGATTGTTGATCCCTTTGGTTTCACTTTCTTTTCCCTCCTCTATTCCAATTATTCTTAGGTTACCTCTCTTAAAATGGGCCCATATTTCTTCAATATCAGATTCCTGCTGTCGGATATTTTTTTCTAGATTAGAAACTATGCGTTCATTTTTGGATTGCTCATCTTCTAAGAGCGAGATTCTGTTCTCCATGTAGTCTAATCGGTTGTTTGTGTTTTGAATTGAGGCCTTTACTTCATTAATTGCATCCTTTATCTCTTTTTGGCTCTCTCTGAGTTCTTTTCGAAGCACCTCTATTATTTCTACAGTTATTTTCCTGATTTGATCTTCTAGAAATCTCTGATTTTCTGTTTTATCGGGTTCTGATGTTGTGGGGTTGTGGGCATTCATTGCTCCAGTGTTATTCCTCTTTCCCATGATTTCAGAAGTTTGTGCCTTCTCTGGGTTCTTCCCTTGGGTCACTATGACTTCACTTAAGGTGCTCTGGATCTCGAGTCAGTAGTATCTCAGACCCCACTATTCCTTTACTGGGTTGTATCACAGAGTCTCCGACCCAGGGAGTCGATAGAGACTGCTTTAAACTATGGGGGGTGCCAGGTTGCACGTTCTCCTATGGTGTGATATCTCTTCCACCGCCACTCCCCCACTGGGTCAAGTCCCAGGGATTACAGTACTGGGATTTCTCCTCTGTGGCCTGCAGTTTGACTCACTGTTCTTGAGTTTGCAGATGTAGCTGTACTGGACTTGGTGAATTTGCTGCTGCTGCTGCCGGTGGCAATATGGCGCCGATGCTACGCCTTCGGTCGTGAGGCTGGCTTATTTCTTCTTGGTTTTGAGTTCCAAGCTGAGTGCCTGCAGCCTGTGCTGAGCTCAGCCACTGGGAGCTTTAGATGTTCCCTGCGCTGAAAAATCCCGCCTGGCTGTTCCACAGCGGCTCACCTCGGCTTGCTGTAGCCGTCCGGTGAAATCGCCGCTGCCGCCAGCAGTATGGCGCTGCTGCCGCATCCTCGGGCGTGAGGCCGGTGAATCTCCTCTGATGCTCTGAGCTCTGTTCTCAGTCCGCTTTCTCTCTGGAGCCTGGTGATTTTTTTGTTTCTCTGGTGATGGTGTTTTCTGGCTATGAAAGGCGCTGATTTTGTGGTAATGGAGATTGGTTGTTAGCGGGGCTCTTAAGCCCTGCTTTTCTCGGTCGCCATCTTCCCGGAAGTCCCTATTTTTATTTATTGATTCTGGTTTTTATCTTTTTTTGTGTTCTAATATTAGAACTTTTTGCAATTTAATTTTAATTTATCTATACTATTTTAGTATATATATTTATGCACACACATTAATGGTTATCTTTAGTATTATATTAAGATATAAAACTATATACTGGAGTCATCATTTTACCAGTTTGCATGAAGTTTAGAACATTTTTTTCTACATTTCTTTATCTTTGACTAGTTATAATATAACTATTAAGTATTTATTCTGTATACATTTATGGCAACATCAGCCAATGGGATAATTTTTGCTTCAACAACCAAATATTAATTAGAAAATCAAGAGAAGAAAGAAGTCTATTGTTTTACACGTATTTTTACTTCTAAATTTTCTTCTTTGTGCCACTGCCTTTCCTCTTCTAGTGTCCTATTTATTTAGAGAATTGGCTTTAGCCGCTTTTTTAGGTAAGACTACACTAGCAATAATATTTTTCTTGAAAATAATTCATTTCTCTTTTGTTGTTTAAGTATATATTTGTACGATATATTATTTTCACTTTTTTTTAGAAATTGGAAGATATTGTGCCACTTCTGAGTTTTATTATTTGTCTTATGAACAACCATTCAAATGGCTTCTCTGCTCCCACCTCACCCTCCAGCAAGGCTAATTTCCCTTTTGTTGCTATCAGGTTACTTTCTTTGGGAAAATATATACAAGCACATAGAAACACATGTAGGATTCATTATTATGTGTCTTAGTGTGTATTTTTTTAAAGGGGATTACTTTGTTTGCCCCTTACTAATTTTTTTTTACTTTATCTCTCTTGAAACATTTGATCCTCATTTTTCCTCACCTTTTTACACTCCAATTATTCAAATAGTAGATAATTTTGTACAGGCTTACAAGTGCTGAGGATTTGCTTGTTTGTTCCCATATGGTTCTCTTTGTTACACAGCTTAAGTATTGTTCTACTAATCTGTCTTCCATTTCACTATTTTTTTCTTTAACTTCATCTTATTCTTAACAGTACTGAATTATAAATTACAATTAATATAATTTTCCCTTATAAATGTTTTATTTGGTTCTTCTTTATATCTCTTGTAAACTTGCTGAATCTTTTTACATCTTTATTGAGGCTTTTTTTATTTGTTACAATCATGTTCAAAATAGTGTCATGAAGTTTTTCACATGGCTGCATTAGTATTTTTGTAATATAATTTTAACATCTCTGATTTCTCACTGTTGGTATTTATATACTGTTTTCTGTTTTTCTCTTTTATATCTTTTTGTTTCTAGATAGGATTGGATATTTCAATTGAAATATGAACATATTGTGAGATTCTTGTATTTATACAATCAACTCTCTTTTAAAGATAGCTTAATCAAACAATATACTGGCAGAAATAGGTACGACTCACCTCATTATTGAAGGTGAAAATAAAAGTTTCTCTATCCCCTCTGCTTACATCCAAGGCAGAAGGCTCCATATCTCAGCTGGATATGTTTAAAAGTCTAGGATGTCCCTCTGGACATCACAGGGTTGTGAAGATCATCTCTGTAAGGTAATGAAAGAAATCTCCAGACAAGTACTAGACCTTTTCTGACACCACTCCCAGAAAAGCACTGAAGTGCTCCACTATAATTTCACAAGGACAGTGACCTAGGCTCACTATTTGGCCTTTGCTAGAATAAGTAGGGTGGGGCCAGAGATTTTTCTGTGGTATCTGATTTGAATAGAATAGTTACCTAAAGGTTCTCTACCTTGCCGAGTTCTTCTTTTCTTCTTTTGGTTACAGAAAAATTATACGAATATATTGTAATTATACACGATAGTGAGGTTCAAAGTGATATATACATACATTCACAGAGCACGTGGTATGTTTCCTTCCAAACGCAACCTACTATAATCTTCCCCACACATTTTAGTGAGATTGATAGTGGTATCTTCACTTGTGAATGTAGCTTTTTTTTTTTTTTTTTTTTTTTTTTGGTGGTACTGGGGTTCCTGGAAGCCCTTCTATCTCCGGGCTACACTCCCAGACCTATTTTTACATTTTTATTTGAAAACAGGGTCTCCTAAGCCAGCACGCGCGGCTGGCTTCGAACCTGCGTGATCCTCCTGTCTCTGCCTCCCAAGCGCGGGGATTACAAGCGTGCGCCACCACGCCCAGCTGAACATTGCATTAAAAAAAATTTTTTTATCACTTCTCCTTTCTCACCTTGCTCATTTCCCTTCCCTTTTTGGTATTGGTTTCTCGTCTCATTTGTCTGAACACTATTTTTGTTTTCTATCTTCTTTCTAGCTTTCACATAGGAGAAAAACATATGACCCTTAGCACTGTTTATTTGGCTGATCTCTCTTAGCCTAATATTCTCTACACCAGTCCCTTTTTACTCAAATGGCAGGAAGTAGATTTTTATAGGATAATCTGTTTTGCTGGGCATGTGAGCATTTTAGACTTGAGGCTTCTTCAACATTAAGTTTGATATGTATAAGCAAAAAGAAAACCTAGGGACCTACCTGTTTTCTGAGCATGAATGACTTCATTCTGATTTGGTCTGGTCTGCTGGGGCCTAATGTAAAAGCCTAATTCAAAACAATAGCCTTCCATCATCTTCTTTAACAAACCCAAATCACAACTATCTTCTTCTAAAGGGTCTACATCTGAATATGTGTAAAATTATGAATATGACATGGTTAATCTGGACAACCATTGGTGGGAGGGGGGAAGGGAAAACGGGGGCGGGAGGGAGGGCACCAAATATAGTTTAAATGTATACTATTTATGTTCAATAAAAAATTGTTAAAAGAAAAAATAAAAATAAAAATAATAAAATAAAAAACCACTGGCTCAACTGCATGTTGAATATATTATTTTCTTTAAAATGTCTTCATAACTGTGGATATCTAACTCTATGTGGATATCATAACTGTGGATATCTAATTCATATACTCTCCCGTCTTTCCTTTGGCTTGCTTTCCTCAATACTATTTTTAATATTAATCCACATTTTCATATGTAGTTATTGCTTGTTTTGTTTCTATATAGTTTTTATGTGAATATATCAAAATTTATGTATATATTTTTCTTCTGATGACTGTTTTATTATTTCTAGCTTGGCCATTAATAAATACATGGCTATTAGCATTTTCCAATGTCTCTAGCTTCAAGTGTATAATGGCTTTTAAAACAATATCAACTTATTTCTGATACTCTTGATTAGTTTGAAGAATGTTATATTAATTAGTGAATAAATATTCACCTTATAGAAATGCAGAATGAAGTATTATATATGTATAATTTTTATAATTTTTATTTTATACACCAAATTATCTATTAATTTTTTGGATTGTGTGTTTTGCATCTTATTGGATTAGGTTTTTTTTTTTTTGAAGCACCTTTCACTTAATTCTTAGGTCCAGGTCAGGGCTTATGTCTGTTCATATCCCTGAGTCTAGGTGTAGTATATAATTGGTACTTTGTATCTAGAGATTCTTTATCATCTATGGATTTAACCAATCACAGATAGAGTATAGTTTGAAAAATAATGCATTTGCATTGAACATTTATTGTTTATTTCTTGTAATGATTCTTTAAGCAATCAGGATAACAAATATTCACAAAGCATTTGTTATATTAAATATTATAATGAATCTAGAGATGATTTAAGGAATATGGGAAGATTCAGAGGCTATGTATATTTATGTGAAAATTCTGTTCCACTTTGTACAAGGCACTTCAGAATCCACAGTTTGATATCTATAATGTGCCCTGGAACCGATACCTAGAGGACACCAAGGGACGAGTATTGTTAATCTCTCTTTTACAATGAAGAAAGCAACACTATGAATCATCTAGGAAAGCCATGAGTGTTTTCATGATTAATAACTTTTTCTGTACCATATATGAGCATTATTAATTCATAAGAGTGAAGATAAAAATATTAAGATATACTATTTTTCCAGGAATTATGGTTCATTTTAGTTTTTAGTTCATCATATCCTTAGGAAATTGTGGTCTCTTGTAAGAGCTTAAGAAATAGCATACTTAGAATGGAAAAAAGTAAAAAGATAGTCTTGAAATTTTTTAAAAATCTTAATCATTAAATAAGTAAAATAACATTAGTGAGTTAATGTTGGTAAACTTATGCTCATGACTTCTTTATTGGTATTAGCTATGATTTTAATTATATATAATTCTTTAATTATATGTAAATGTTTTATTATACTTCCATATATTTTTCATAAATTTGCCTTATTAAATTTTGATTCTTCACTCTTTAGGAGGTCAATAATTTTTTTTACTTTTAATACTTGAAGATATAAGTATCTTCAAGTATTGAATAGGAATCATTGAAATTATTCAGATAACCATGCTAGCCATGGGAAATAGTTTCATATGTTACTATTTATTATAGTATGAAAATAAAACCAAGAAGATGAAGTATCATAAGTTATATTTTCCTCATGTACAAAACTCTAACTCTAGTTATAATTATCATTTGTCCCAAATTGCTATGTTAAAACTTAATTTTTATTCTCTCTAATGATGCTTTGTTTCTCCCTCATTAACATTATACAGCAATATTTTTATTTCTGAATAAGCATTCAGGTTAGTTTTTTTTCTTGTTAGACATTCCATACAATGTTCTCTTATTGTTTATGTCAATCACTGCGAAATTTGTGCTAAGAAATTCTTCATAGCAAACCTTTGTTTACAAAGTATTCTGAGGGGCATTATTGAAAGGAAGGTTGAAACATAACCCATATTTTCTGGTTTTTTTGGGGGGGAATTTTATTTTTGGTGGGAGAGCGCGAGCACAGTCCCCCACTACCACAAATTACGCAGTCGAGTTTCTCACATTTGGGGAAATCGCAGGGGTCAGCACATATGGAGTGCAATTCATGAGTCTCACCCTGGGAAAACCACCTTCGTGATCATGTTGATATTTTCTGTTTAAATTAAAAATATATTGCATTTTAAAGTAGTTTTTCTGCTTCACTTGGCTACTGTATATATAGATGTTTCATTTCTGTAAATTTTTTGCTTTTACCTTATCATGAGAAACAATAATTTATATAGCATCTAATTTCCGATTTCTTTCCCATAAGAATAACCTTAATTTGATAAAATATAAAAATATATTTTACTATGGAACACATGCTTATTTCCCTCTTCAATCAATGTAATTAGTTATTGAGTTATATATTATGTGACAAAACTCTGAATAGATACCTAAGTTAATATCAGCTGTGTAGGTATGATTTATTTTTATGAGAAATAGTTAGCCCTGCTTTTATGCTGAAATGAACTAGTCTTATTTTAAAATGATGATGTTTTTTCTTTATCTTTTTCAGAATCCAAGGGTGAGGTGTAAACATTATTAATTTTTATTCTTTCCAGGTAAATATAATATGCACTTAGAGATAATGTCTGTTTAATAGTTTTATAGCCTTGGTTGTATTGTGCATAATATGAAAAAACTACTCTGTCACTTATTGAAAAGCTTATGTGTGACAGGTCTTTACATATCCATTATTTTATATAATCCCCACAGAACCATATGAACCCATTATTTTTAATTTTAGATGGAGAAGATTTAGGAAAATAATGCAATGTTACACTTTATACAGCTTTTAAAAATCAGTGCTAAACTGTAGATTCAGGTCTGTTGCATTCATTTACTTGTGTATGATACATGGTATTTGATTAATCTGCCTCACATCTATAGATGATTTATAGATTTTTCTTCTCCTTCTGGGAATAAAGGAGAATTTCCCTGTGTTTTTACAACAAGTTTGGGTCATAGGATGAGTTCTGACTAATGATTTGTCAGTTGAAATGATGTATATCACTCTAGGTATGAACATGAGACTCTTGACCATGCACTCGGAAGGCGCTGCATGCTACAGCAACAGGATGATGGCCTCTCTGTCAGATTGAGACTCTGAATAAATATGTGAAGCAGAACTCTACCTGTCCAGCTTTGAATATGTAGTCAAGTGAGATATTCACCTCTAATGTACTAAGCCACTGAGTTGTGTGTAATTTTGCGCCAAGGAAATCACCTAACACATCCTGTTGAACACACTATTGTAATTCTACCATTTCAACTTGTATTATTTGGGTACCTAAAAATATTCCTAGATAATTCAAGGCAAATTTTCAATTATTTTCAGTGAACAGATCATCTTGCCCCTAGAAAAATAAAAATCACAAATATATTTCTATTTTGTTTTACAAATTCTTGATCAATAACTTTAATAAAGGTTAGGGTTCAAAATATTATATTTGAATATTTTGGGTGTTCTTGTTTTGTTTTGTTTTATTTTTGCAGGACCTGGGATGGAACCCAGGAGCATTCTACCTCTGAGCTACACCCCCAGCCCTAATTTTATTTTTTATTTTGAAACAGGGTCTCACTGAGTTGCAAATGGCCTCACTAAGTAGTAGCTGAGGATGGCCATTAACTGCTGTCCTCCTATATATCTCAGCCTCCCAGATGCTAGGATTACAAGCATGTGCCACCACACTCAGCTTATATTTGATTTACTTTCCTCAGAGGAATTTTATACATTTTTGTGTCACATTAATCTAGATGATAATAAATAACCTGTTTTCATTACTAACAAGAAGATAGTTCCTTTTTTGATCATTTTTCTGTCCTTCCAGTCACCCATCTATCCATTGAGTAATAAATTCATTTGCTATCTCTATATAAAATATGCGTAATGCTTGGCATCGTGGCACATACTTGTATTCCCATCGCTTGGGAGGCTGAGACAGGAGAATTGTGCAGGTTCCAAGCCAGTCTTGGATGCTTTGTGAAGCTCTCAGCAACTTAGTGAGACCCTGTTTCCAAATAAAGTATAAAAAAAGTTTGGAAGTATAGTATGGAGGTAGAAAAGCCCCTGGGTCTCACCCCCAGTACCACAAAAAACAAACAGGTATAATAAGACCAAAATAATGGAAAACCTTATTAGAAAACAAAGGAAGAATCGGGTTGCCAGCACTTTCATGAAGCTCCAAATTTATCATTCAGTAAGGAGGAAAAGAAAAGAGGTGAATCACTTACTACATGATGGACACCTTTTTGACAATTCCTGGTAGGGATAATAGAGGAACTTTCACACTCTACATTATAAGAATAGGTTAGGTAACCATTTGGAAGGATTGGAATGGGATCCTCAAATTGGACCTTCCTCCTTCAACTTCATAGGCCCAGAAATTGAAAATAGTTCTTCAACTACAAGAGTTGGTTGGATAATATAATCCTTTCATTCCTAGTCTTTTAAGGGGCCTCCATACTGATCTTCATAGAGGGTGTTTTAATTTACAACCCCACCAAGAACATATAAGTATCCTTTCTTCCCATATTCTTACTAGAATTTATTATTTGTATTCTTTATGATTGCCATTGAACTGATGTTAGTGAAAATCTCAGTGTAGTTTTACTTACATTTCCCTGATTGATAATGATGTTGAACTTTTCTCAAATATTTTTTGGCCACTTGTATTTGTTCTTTAATCCTTGGAATCTTTACAAAAATTAAAGTTTTAATATTACAGTGATAGATACATACTCAATTTACAGTAACATAATTCTTGATATCCAAGCTATGGAACCATCCACAGTGTCATCAAAAAATAAGTGAATAAACAAAATGTGGTATAAACATACACTCGAATTGTATACTCAGCCATTGGAAAGGAACAAAATTATGTTATTTGCAAGAAAATGAATGAAACTTTAGATTGTCATACTAAGTCAGATCAACCAGATTAAGAAAATCAAGGAGCACATGCTTTCTCTCATATGTGGAAACTAGAGAGAGAAAAAAAGGAAAGAGGGATCTTGTGAAATTTAAAAGAAATACCAGTAAAGTGCCCAGAGGAGAGAAGAAAGAAGGGAAAGAGGAGGTCTGTGGAAGGAAAAAAAAACAACAAATAATATTATATGCTTATGTGAATATATCACTATGAATCTCACTATCAGGTACAAGGCAGTTGAAAAAAGAGGAATTTTTTTGGAGGCCTCATATCAGAAGCCAACAGTCACTTCTTACTCTTAAAGGCTTACATTCAGTTAAATAAAAAAGTGAAAACAACACAAAAACAGTTAATACTTGTGCTAAGAATACTAGCTTGAGAAATCTACCTATGCTCTGTTCTTCAAACTTCAAAACAGCCGGGCGTGGTGGCGCACGCTTGTAATCCCTGCGCTTGGGAGGCAGAGACAGGAGGATCGGGCAGGTTCGAAGCCAGCCACGCGCGCTGGCTTAGGAGACTCTGTTTCCAAATAAAAATGTAAAAATAGGTCTGGGAGTGTAGCCCGGAGGTAGAAGGGCTTCCAGGAACCCCAGTACCACCAAAAAAAACAAAACAAACAAACAAAAACAAAAACAAAAAAAACTTCAAAACAAAGGAAAAGGAAGAGAAGAAGAAAAATTCAGAATAGTTACATTTATATTTTATTTGATAGAAAGTTTCATTTCCCCCTGCTTCCAAAAGATAGCCATGTATGTAATATTTTTGCTTAGGAACACATTGTACGTAATTTTTCAAAAACAGAATCTTACAGAAGAATGGGTTTTCTTCTTTGTATTTATTTTTGCACCTCCTTATTAGGAAGATTATGTAGACTATTTTCAGACAAGAAGGGGCAAGGATGAATAATTTGGACATCAAGGAGAGCTGTTGCCTGTCCTGAGGAAGGAAGGGCATTCTGTGGCCTGATAAGCATGAGTGAGCTCCTTATTCCCAGAACTAGCTGTGTCTACTGTTTGTAAGGTTGTCAGTGAAATGGAGAAATATCGCCCTATGGAGAAGGATCTCCTGGTTTGGCAAAGACCTACATTCCTAGAAGTGTTTAGCTCTTATTGACTTTAAACAATTATGATGATGTGGGATTAGAATGTATGAGAATAACCAGTGCAGACAGAAGAACAGAGTGACCCCATGAAAGCCTTGAACTGTGGAAGGCTCTTAAGGATGTTTTTAAGATCTAAAAGAAGAGATACAAATATCCTGATTGATCTTCTTCTAGCAATGTAGAATAGGATGCTTTGTACTCTGGGCGTGGTGGCACACTCTTGTAATTCCAGTGCTTAGGAGGCGGAGACAGGAGGATTGGGCAGGTGCGAAGCCAGCCCCACTGGCTTAAGAGACCCTGTTACCAAATAAAAATATAAAAATAGGTCTGTGAGTGTAGCCCGGAGGTAGAAAGGTTTCCAGAAACCCCAGTACCACAAAATAATAAAAATAACAATAAGATGCTTTGTAAATTAGATTGAATATTTAATATACAATTATGGACTAAATAAAGTTCATCTTTACTTGTCTACAAAATAGGAGAAAGAGGTTAATTTAGCAATTTGTTGCAGAGTAAGAAATTCACTAAGTTTAAGCCACATGAAGCCTTGTGGATGTCATAGCTGGCTTCAGAAAGAAAGGTGAAACTCAATGCAAGTGAAACACAATTTTGTACATTATTATATGAAATATTTTCTCTCTACTTTTCAAAAGTAGAAATCATTAAAGAATTTTTGTTAAATTAGATGCTGATAGGTTTTACTACTTATAAAAGTATGCTAGTTTATTTAAAATAAACTTGTTAAATTTCTAATCTTTCAAACTACACACACATACACACATACATACTCACATACTCATGATACTCTGGCCATGCCTTTGAGCTGATTCTAAGGGTTCACACTCTTCTGTGGAAGCATGGCTTACACTGCTTTTTAGCCCTTGTTTATTCTTTTAATCATTCTTACATGGTGCATCTAGCACAAGCTTACACGGTGGACTTGACATAATCCCTTCAGAGGTGGTATTGGTTGGTAAACCAGAGAAGTAACTTGCTTTAGTAGAAAGATAAATAGTGTCAGTTTGTAATGCCAATGACATAACTTCAAAAGTTTAATTTTAATGATTCCTTTCACACAATTTTGCCCAGGTTACAAACCACCTATTATTGATAGACTTCCATTGCTTTCACTATAAGACTATTTGCCTACTTGAAAGGGTTTTTGTCATACTGATCTTTGAATATTTTGAACTCTTAGAAAATGCTTGGAAAGTTTTACTATTTGTTCAGTTTTGTTTGGCCTATCTTGATATTTTAAGGCAATTTAACAAAGAAGATATTATGGGGAAAGAATATAAATTAGTTTAGTGAAACTCTTCCTTGGCATACTCAGTCTGTGTCATCCTTCTTCAATCACACATACTTTTTTATATTTAGGCATTTTACTTTCACACAAGCATTTCTTTAAAAAATATATCTATCTCTATCTATCTATCTATCTATCTATCTATCTATCTATATTTTTTTTTTACTGAGAATAGAACCCAAAAGCATTCTACTTACAAGTTCTACCTACAAGCTTCACCTGTAGACTACAATTCTTCTATCTCAGCCTCTCAAGTATTGGTATTAGAGACATGTGTCACCATAACTAGTTTTTTTTAAAAAAATTCACCAATAGTGTAAGAATTTTTGTAATTTAGTTTTATTCTTTAAATATTATATTCTTTAAGTATTATAATTGTTTTCATCTGCCTCTTTCAAACATGACTAAAGCAATTAATTTTACAGGAATAATAAAGTATTTTATGTGTATTGTCATCTCAAAACTGATGTTATTTCTGAATATTATTGCTTTTAAATTTTATCTAAAATGCCAGAGCCAAAAAAACCCAAAAAAAACTCTTTGTAGTTGGGTATGGTGGCACATGTCTGTAATCTCAGTACTTGGAAGGCTGAGACAGGAAGGTTACAGATTCAAAGCCAGTATCAGCAACTCAGCGAGATTCTCAGCAACTTGGTGAAACCATATTTCCAGATAAAAAATAAAATGGGCCGGGAATGGAATATAAAAAAGTCAAAAGTGACAAATGTAGATGCATCTGAGCACATGACCACTAGAAAGAACATTTCTATCAATATTTTGATAACCAATCTACAGGTACATTTGTGATTCTGAAATGTCAGAACACTGAATGTAAGCATTCTAAAACATCATTGTTTGCTTCTGGTCAGAATTTTGGCAAAATGCATGCATGGCAAGTGCCCATGCTGTTTGTTATATGCATTCGAATTTTTAAAAATTAAAGTATCGTGTGTGTGTGTGTGTGTGTGTGTGTGTGTGTGTGTGTTTATTGCCTTTAAACACAAACAGTACATTTTTTAAGCACCCACTGAGCCCAGCGCTGAGCATCTGTGAAAAGGCACTGAGCGCCAATAGCTTATGGATGCCAGTACATCAGAGGGGAGTCAGGCATGTGTGGTTTGTCACAGCATGGTGGCTTTCACAGCATGAGAGAGCTGCAGAGCACTTAAGAATGAGTGCCAGCTGAAGTAACCACTGTAGGTGATCTTAAGAAATTTTATAAGATATTTCTAAAGAAAGAGACAGGGTAGAAAATAATAGATGAGAAGTGAGCTGACAGAGCTTTTATGAGATGACAGGAACACCTGGGGACTGCAGGATGTAACATGAAGGGCTGAGTGAGGACACTATTGCATAGGATCTGGAGTGTTTTAATAGCAGAAAGGACCTGGAGCCTTAGAAATAGGTCCTGGATTTTTCTTAAACAATGTCATCTACTAATAAAATCTCTTCTAGACTATTGGTTCTATATAACTACTTTGTCAGATCTGATAGTATAAATTCTCCATATTTTCTTTTTAAAAATTATCTTGGTAACTCTGAGTCCTTCATTGGATTTTATAAAATTTTAAATAGTAAAATAAAAGCTCCCTAAATTCCCCAAAATGCACCTGTAATTTTGCCTACTAGGTATTTTATTTTGTTTATTGGTTTTACGACCTGGAATCTCCAACAAAAATGGTCTCCAAAAAACTAAAAACTGAAACTTTTGTTTCTTTCTTACTATTAGTACTAAATCTTTTCAGTTAATCTTTACTATTGAAGTGGCTATAGATTTCTTTTTAGTAAATCTTTAAAGGAATTATCTATTGTTGTTTTCAGAATCATCACATAATTCAATGGCTAAAGAACACCACATAAATATCTATTTTCTGCTTTCTCTGTGTCTGGTATCTGAGGAAACTGCAATCACAGTGTCACTTTTTGTCCGCAGGCTCCATTTCAGCTCACTCGGTGTTCCTTGGAAGAATTCAGTTTCTAGTAGGTGGTTGAGTTGAGGCCTCAGTTGCCCACAGATCCTTGGCTGGGGGGCCACTCAATTTCTTGCAACGTGGTCCTCTCCATAGTGAGAGGGCTTTATCAAAGTGGTAAAGCAAGATAGATTGAGAAAGCAAGTGTGAGAGATGTGAGAGATGAGAAAATAAGATTGATGCTTGGAGGTAGCCCCCATTAATTAGACCTCAGTCTACTCAATATAGTCAGTAGCTAGAGCTTACTCACAGGAGGAAGGATCACAGAGGGAAGTAATCAGGGAGCAGAGATCATGGGGAGCTATTTAAAGAGAAGTCCTTTTTCAGATAATGAAAACTTTTTCAGATAATGAAATCACTTTCCATTTCTTAGAAGTTCTTAACTTAAAGGAATGTTGGATTTAACAATACTTTTACATACTGAAACTTGCTCAACTACTTTACCTGATTGTGACCTTTACACCAAGGTTTCATTTCTGGGATGAACTGAAAATGCTCTTGAGGCATTATTCTTTTTGAACAACTGTATTCTTATTCTACTTATTAAATTTTACTTAGAAATTTTGCAACTATTGCAAAATAAATATTAACCTATACATTCTCTTTCCTTCATTTTGTTGTTAACTTTTGATGCTAAGATTATGCTTAAATGCATGGGAGGGCATTTCTTTGTTCCTTATATATAGGTTAATTAGACCTATATTTTTTTCTTCATGGTTCTTGCTAGGATTTCTTTTTTCATACTTAAAAACACTTTCAATTTCATTAATTCTACTATATTTTTCTATTTCATAATTTTCATTTTTATATTTTCCCTTTCACTATATTTATTTACTTATTTATTTATTTTATTTATTTTTATTTTTTGGTGGTACTGAGGGGGAAACCAGGGGTTTTTCTATCTGCAGGCTATATTCCCAGACCTATTTTATACTTTATTTGGAAACAATTTCTCACTAAATTGCTGAGAGCCTCACTAAGTAGCTGAGGCTGGCTTTGAAACTATGCAATCCTCCTGTCTCAGCCTCCCAAGCACTGAGATTACAAGCATGTGCCACCACACCCGACAAGTTCATTTATTTTTTACAAATACTTGAAAGGGATATTCATATCATTTTTATTTTCCCTATAAAGCCCCACATTGAGTCATTAATTTTGCTGAGTTTTTTTATATCATTTGATATAAATAATTACTAATTTTATTCATTATTTATTTTTGACACAAAGGTTTTTAGGAATATTTTAGAAAATTTCTGAATAGTTTAGAATTTTTTAGTTTTAATAATTATTAATTTTAGATTATTTTTCTAGTCAAATAACATATCCTAAATATTTTTCTATCTTACAAATATTTTGAGGATTGCTTTGTGAATAAGCATAAGATCAAATTGGAATATATGCCACACATACATTAAAATAATTTGTAATGTTATTGATTTTGTGTTCAATATATGACAATTAGGTCAATTAGATAATTTTGCCATGAATATCTCCTAGATGATAATATTATTAAAACTGATCACCTTCAAGAAAGGTATATTAAAAGCTCTCACTATGAATGTACCTTTATTTCTCCTTTTAAGTATTTCATTTTGCTTAACATATCTGAAGCCATCTTATTCTATGTGTATGGACTGAATTGTCTCACAGAATTTATAAATTGAAGCCTTAACTCCCAATGTAATTGTGCACGGATATCAGGCTTTTAGGGTCAAATTAAGTTTCAATGAGGTCATGAAGGTGAGAAAGTACTAACCCCATAAAACTGGTAACCTTACGAGGGGGGGGGGCATTTCCTGTGTGTGTATACACCAAGGGAATGTCATGGGAGGGCACAGAGAAGAAGCATCGCTATTGCAAGCCAATACAAGAGCCCTCACTAAGAACTTAAATGGTCCTTTGATCCTGGACTTCCCACCCTCCATAATTGTGAACAATAAATCTCTGTTTTTAAAAACAATTAATGCATAGCATTATATAATGGTGGCCAATGCTGATTGAGAGTAGATAGAAAAGAATTTAAATGGTTATATTCCTGAAGGATATATATCCTTTTTGAATTATACAATGTCTCAGCCTTTTTTTCCTAGTAACTCTCTGCTCTTTCGTGTATGACTTTTCCATATGCCAATATAGAAATGTTAGGTTGGTTTTGGTCAGAGTATTCATGAAATTATAATTTTCCTTCTTTAAGTTGCTTAGTCTTTTTGCACTCTTTTTACCCAAAGATAATGTAGTACAATTTTAAAATTCTACTCAGACAATCTGTTTTTAGTTTTAGTTTTGTTATAATTACTACATAAATATGTATTAAATATAAATTATGCATATATTTGTTTATCTCAACATCTAGGTTTACCTGTCAGTACAAACTTCTATACTTTTACAGTTTGTTTTGCCACTGACTGTACTTTTTGGCTTCTTTTGAATGGCTCTTTTTATTAAATGAAAAGCTTATTTTACTAAATGACTGAAAGAGAAAATTAAATGTATTCTGAACTTAATTTACTATACTAGAAATGATTAACAATTTTCTCAACAATGTTTAAACCTTCCCACCTTTTCATATTTTGTTGCTTTAACTCTCTATATAACATTTCATTTGTCTTCTTATTGAACACAGCTACAGAATTACAAAAAATAAATCGTTTGGGTGAGCCTTAAATGTACAGACAACAACAAAAACCAAAATGTGACAGAATGCATACCATTTTCTTGGACCCTGGGTACCATAAGGATACATATTCAAAAGTGTATGTTATAAAGAGTATTTCAGTTCTCTGAATTCAAGCAGAACGGCCATTTCCTTTTACAGGTAGTACCTATCACAAAACTTGTATATACTTCTATTTCCAGATTTATCTCAGAATTGTGCCAGTCTAATCAGACATTCATTTCAAAGTTTCACTCTCGTTTTTATTGGTGCATTGTAATCATACATCTTAACGGGGTACAAGATGGTAGAGGCATACATGTACATATCATATTCTAGGTGGGAAATAACCACCTTCTCTAGACTGTGTTCAGAACAGAGACATAAATTCATAAAAATTGTAGGAACACTTGCAGTTATGTTGCCTATGTTCTAAACACAAATGTACTAACTCCTAAAGACAGCTTGAGTGCTTCTTTAAAAAAAATGTTACTTTTTTTAAAATTGATTTTTCAGAATCTAGGAAGAAACATAAAAGGTTAATGAAGAGACTCTGGTGACAAATAGAATCTTAACTAAATTGAATTCCTGAATTTCTTATGATGGGCTATTAAATTATGATCAAAATAATTATTTATCTTCTTTCTTTCTTTCTTTCTTTCTTTCTTTCTTTCTTTCTTTTTTCCTTGTGGTACTAGGGATATAAGCCTGAAACATTCCAACTCTGAGCTACACTTGATTGATTGATTGATTGATTGATTGATTATGTTTAGAAATTTTCTCAATAGGTTGCCGAGAGCTTCATTACATTGCTGAGGCTGGCCTCAAACCTGAGACCCTCCTATCTCAGCCCCCCAAGTACTGGGATTACAAATGGGTCCCATACACTCAGCTTTTTGTTTAATTTTAAAAATACTAAGCTTGACATTTATTTGAAAATAATTTGTTTTGTGTTATAATATCCCATTTTGATCTAGCAAACCCAAATTCTCTACCACCAGGTGAATGGCAAAAGCCCTCTATGCAATCTTTTTATTTTAATTCCAAGCTAACAAATTTTTATTGCAGTAAATCCCCTGCCCATTTTTCTGCCCCTATATCATAAAAATAAAAAGGGAAAAATAAATTAAAAGAAGAAGATGGTGGTGGAAGAAAAGGAGAAAGAGGAAGAGGAGGAGCAGCAGCAGCAGCAACAGCAACAAGGATACCCTGAAAGGGTAGGTTTATATCCCAGAGTCCTGGGATTGAACACTATGCTTAGAAAACAAATTACCAACTGACCTTGAACTAATCATTCATTCATTTATTCATCAAATACTTAAACTCAGTTATCCATATGCCTGTGGTAACATCAGAAGACAGGGATATAAAGGAGAATCTTGCAATCACAGTTTCTGGTACCCGAAGCTACTCTCATTGTGCCGACTTTCTGAAGAAAAAAGATGATTACAATGTCTGTCTACATGTGTGACAACTTATCATTTTTATCTTTACTCATAATCCTGATTCATTGGTAAGAATTTTACCTTTACTATGCCAGTAAGTCAATGAAATCTATGTTATTTCTATTTTACAAGACAATAAACTTGAATTGTAAAATGCTTAATGAATTCACCAGAATTCAGCACTGTGATATAAGCTTGGGTTAGTTTGGGTCCTGGCAGTTCTGACTATTTTGATGTTTCCACACTTCATTTCTGGCACTAGACTTACTTCGCTCAACTTTTTCTTGTGACTTACTATGTGAAAATTTTTCAGTTGCTGCTCCTTTCTACTCAAATTTGTTTGCTTTCTAGAACCTGATGGTGAATGTCTACGTGCAGATTTAAATTTGGAGCTAAAATGGACTGACAATATAAAATTGCTTATGTGGAGGTTGTTTAGTAAGTCTCATGATTTAATTTATTATTGCTCACAAGGAATTATAAGGCAGGTAATAGATTCTTTTTTTTTTCTCTCTCTCTTTTAAGAGTAAATGGAAGCCGGGTGTGGTGGCGCACGCTGGTAATCCCAGCATTTGGGAGGCTGAGACTGGAGGATCGCAGTTCGCAGACAGCCTCAGCTACTTAGTGCGGTCCTCTGCAACTCAGTGTGACCTGGTTTCAAAATAAAGAATAAAAAATAGGGCAGGGGGTGTATCTTGGAGGTCGAATGTCCCTGGGTTCCATGGTTCCATCCCCAGACACACACACACACACACACACACACACACACACACACACACACAGAATAAATGGAGACCAAGAATAGTTGCCTGTGCTGTTGACTCATCATCTATAATCAGAATGTTAGCATTTCTTTGCCTATCTTAAAATATGAAATATTAATTTGATAATAATAAAATGTTAGTGTTTCATGCAATTATTTCTGATATATTCATTAATTAAGGAATGATAGCGATCAAGGGTCATAGAATAGCATTTTCTATGGTGGTGGCAGTTTGTAGTCTCCTCAAAACTGTGAGTATAAAATTGCTAGTTAGAGACATGTATCAGAGTAGAATAATTAAAATATTTATTTATTCTATATTATATGTTAAATTTAACTATTAATTTTTTAAAGGAGCACACATATTCTTATACAATGGTACATTTCTTAAATGATATATTTATAATATTTCTGGTAAACAGTATGTGTGGAAAATTAGGCTATCTCCCCTCCAAATCTGATATTAAGTAACCACCTTACTAGACTACATTTATTTCTCTTTTAGTGATAATGATGGCATGGGTCTGAGAAAATAAAATATTGCAATGCAGAAAGAATACATGTTGAGTTATATCTATACCTTCTGGAATGTATAGCTATGTGAGAAGAGAATCCATATTATATGTTTACTCTTAGACTCATTCTCAGCAGCAAACTATAAATCACAAAATGCCTGGCATTCGAAGGAGAATTGCACATAATCATTATTAAGTATTTGCCACAAAACATATTTCTTAGTTTCTCCTTTCCCATAATGTCTTTTTCTACCTTTCTATTTTACCAAAATCAAGGTATCAACAGCCTTCCCAACACATTTCAGATAATAAATAAAATTGCTACATTTCCTGTCCCAAGCAATATTTTACTTTTCTTAGTTTTATTTTCAGTATTATCGGAAAAGTTTATTGTCTAGCTGTTCACTCCTGGCGACAATGTTAAATTTGCTTTTTTCTTTTTTAAATCGAATGCTTGGAATGTGCAAGACAAGACATAAATGCTATTATTAAAGAACTACATTCTAGGAAGGCAGCAAAGGAACCCCATTTTGTCTAAGTTATGGTATTTAAGTTTCCAAGGACATATCGTTCATTAATATTTTATCCCTACGGTTAATGTCACATAAATTACTCCATTTACTCATTCATTTTGCAATCACAACAGAGCAGAGAAGACAGGAGAGTAAAATGCAAGCAATAAATACTTATATGGGAGCAGATGCTGGAGAATGAAAGAAGTAAAATACTATAACTCTGGTAATGAGGCTTTGTGATATTACTCTTGATCTATGAGAAGAGATTAGCCATGAAAAGGACAATCAAAGGTGATATCAGGCAGAGGAGAGAGCGGGCATATCCCTTAACAAATGTGATGCCCCAGAAGAAGGCCTTTGGGTGAGTCTGGGTATGCATATGTGGAAGGTACTGCTCAGAGATGAAGTATTTGGGCCCAAAGATTACATTTCATTTTGAAGTTCAGTGAGAATATATTAGCGTTTTTAATTATTGATCTTGAAATATAAGAGGTAAAAGAATGTCTACTTTGTAGTAGGAAAAAAGGACCTAAATTTGCACCATGAGTCTAGAGGGCAAGTGGCATTTTCTTTTAAAATATTTCCATGTTCAAAATGATCTTAATATATTTTTGAGTAATTAGATCACAGTATTCATCTTTCTGTATCATGTTAAAATTTATTTGGAAAGTATAAACATGAATAGTGTATAAACACTAATAGTGATATAAGCAAATAAAATTATTACATATTAATAAGTTATTACTATTATTATCATGTCTTTTTTTCTCTCTTCTTTTTGAGATGCTGGGATCAAACCCCAAATCTTGTACATGCTAGGCAAGGGCGCTACCATTAAGACCCCCCTCCTTCCAGCCCAGGAGATTATTATAAAGATATGACTTTACAAAATTGTGGGAACTGGTGAAGAAATATACAAAATATTTTACTTGTATATAATATGATGAGTTATAGTTTCCATAAATTGACAGCAATGACATTTAAGAAAACATGGGTGGAAGAGGAGAAAGTGAAGATCTCACTGCCTCCAACCTTGATGACATTGGCAAACTACAAAAAGCTAGTGTTGTTTTTCACAGAACAACTGATATATTTTACCCAATACTTGGAGAAGATAAAGAAAGAAACATAGCAGGAGCTAGAGAAATTCTAGGCCTGCATTCAGCCATGCACTAAGAAGGCAAAATAGCACAGCAGTGACAATGACTGGTATCACAGCACAATAATGTCTCCTACTTAATTTGTACCTTCCAAACCTTATGCTATTGTGTTGGTTGTCAACATAACTTAAGGAACTAACCTGGAAATAATGGAACGTTTAGTTTTAAATTAGTAAGAAATTATTACATATAACCCTAATCAGAGTGGCAACCATAAAGAAGTCAAATAACAACAAATGCTGGTGAGGATGTGGGGAAAGAGAAACTCTTTTACACTGTTGGTGGGAATGTCAACTAGTTCAGCCATTATGGAGATCAGTGTGCAGATACCTTAGAAAGCTGGGAATGGATCATCCATAGTATCCAGTTATACTGCTCCTAGGTAATTTTGCAAAGGGGTTGAAATCAGAGAACTGTCGCGTCCCTAAGGCTCCGTCCTGCAGAGCCCTGGGAAAGAACACACAAACGCCGAGTCTGTTGATGATGCTGCCTCTTTAATGCTTTCTCCTCCAATGCGCACAGCAGGCAAATATATATCAGTCTCATAACCCCTCCCTCATCACTCCAACAACCCCAAGCTTCCCACAGCTAGGGCATGCACATTTCTAACCCTCTCATAGGCAGGCTGGTGGTAGCATGAGGCGCTGAGTCACTGATCATCTGTAGGGCACCTGATAGGGCTCACTGCGCAGGCTCAGGGCACCGCCAGCCTCGTGAGCCTCATGACTTGGCAACATGCCTAGGTGCCATCTTGAGCCACCGCCCCATCCCGGTCTAGCTGAGCAGGTCCCGACAGAGAACTACAGTAACATATGCATACCCATCTTCATAACAGCACAATTTTCAATAGCTAAAATATGAAAACAATCTAGGCTTCCATTAGCAGATGAATGGATTGAAAAATTATGGGAAATACACAAAATGGAATTCTACTCACCTATAAACAAGAACAAAATCATGTAACTTGCAAGAAGATGGAAAGACTGGAAGAATATTATGTTAAATGAGATCAGCCAACCACAGAAAGAGAAGGGACATATGTTTTCTCTAATATGCTCAAGCCAGGAAATCTTAGGGATACCAGAATGACTCCAGATAATGGAGGGAAACCCTTAGAAAAGCCAGAAAGGAAGGGGAAGGAAAGAAGAAAACTGAGGTTTATTAGTGGAAAGGCTATATTCAAATATGTATATACATGTGAATATAACATTGTTAACTTGGACACTCAGTATTGGGAGGGAGAGAAAAGGTGAAGAGGGGAGGGGGGAGGTGTGAATGAAGACACCAAGTACTTTGTGAATATATGTCACTGTCAACATGACCCAAGTTATGATGTGAGAGTATAGTACACTCATAAGAAAAGTAAGCCTTATAAAAATTATATAAAATTATTAATTAGCATCTGTTCCTCATCAACTGGAAATTCATAGGCAATTCTTGTAACCATAATTAACTTTCTGAGACAATAACAAAAACATGTTTCCATTTCACTTAAAACAACTATCTCCTTGTAAAACTTAAAATACATCCTCTCTTTCACCTAAAGGGAAACAAGGACCCAAATACCTTTTTGCTCATCTTTGAGTGATATATTTTCTCCTCTATATTAGCAACTCCTCCTTTAATTTTTTATAAATTACATACCAATATAAGTTCAACCATTTTAAATGCATCTTATATGGTAGGAGAATAAGATAGTGAAGAATCAGTTATTATATAAATAAATAATTCCTATCAAAATAAGAAATAATGCACCAAGATAGCCTACATTTGTGAAAAAAATTTCATTGGAAAATAGCTGGTTTAATACCTTTCATTGTCATTTCACACCCTCTTTTCCTTAACAAGTAAGTTGGTTGGCCATGATGGCCTTAGTGGTAGAGTGACCCAAATATTTCTTTCTTTTTTTTTGGTGGTCCTACGGGTGGAACCCAGAGGCTTTCTACCTCTGGGATATACTCCCAGACCTATTTTATATTTTATTTGGAAATAGGGTCTCACTAAGTAGCTAAGAGCCTCACTAAGTAGCTGAGGCTGGCTTCGAACCTGTGTGATCCTCCTTCCTGAGCCTCCCAAGTGCTGGGATTACAAGTGTGTGCCACCATGTCCAGCCCAAATAGTTATTTCTATAGGATCTATACTGGCTCTTGGTTGCCCTTATTTTTTAATATATGTCCATAAATTCTTTAAAAGTTATCATTTACAGGGATGCAGGTGGAGCTTAATTTTTTGGGAGTGGACACTAGACTTAACGACTCATTTCCTTTTTCTTTTCTTTTTTTGGTGGTACTGGGGTTCCTGGAATTCTTCTACCTCTGGGCTACATTCCCAGACTTATCTTATACATTTTTTTTACAATTTGAAAACAGGTTCTCTTAACAGTGTGGCTGGCTTCGAACCTGCGCGATTCTCCTGTCTCAGCCTCCCAAGTGTGGGGATTACAGGGGTGTGCCACCATGCCCAGCATAACTCACTTTTAATGAATAGAATATTGTACAACTGAAACTCCCATGATTAGCTTAAAATAGATTGCGGCTTCTCATCTTTAGGGTTCATTCTCTATAAACTAATTTCTTTCTTTCTTTCTTTCTTTTTTTTATTTATTTATTTTGTTTGGTGGTACTGGAGTAATGGGGTATGTCCATACAGCGCCTAATGAGATGCAGCCTCCCTCAGCCTGAGCAGCCTGCAGCCTAAGGCAAAACTTTAAGTAAAGTTTAAGAACTTATGCAGTAAAATTATTCAGTAGAAAAGGGGCTAAGATGGCACCTGGAGGAAGCTACAAAGGCGTGGTTTCCCCATTCATTATGGGTGGGGAGACTGAGCAGTTTTTCCCTTTAAAGGAGGTTCCACACACATGAATGGCTCATGTACTGGCCTGGGATGGGCTGTGAACTACATGCTAGTGATCTTTATTCCGATAGGCTAGGCTATTTCCCATGGAAATTCCCCTCATGGTTTGGTGCTATATATATGATTGCTTTGAGAGGAATAAATGAGATCTTGCTTGACATATCTCCCGGCTCCATGTGGTGATCGAGCCGTCGGTACTCATCATCTCTCAAGCCCCACCGCTGTCAGGCTGGATCCCGACACTGGGGGTTTGTGGAAGCCCTTCTACCTTTGGGCTATACTCCCAGACCTATTTTTACATTTTTATTTGGAAACAGGGTCTCTTAAGCTAGGAAGGCTGGCTTCGAACCTGCGCAATCCTCCTGTCTCTGCCTCGCAAGCCTGGGGATTACAAGCGTGCACCACCACGCCCGGTTAACCTAATTTCTTTCTATGAGAGAATTTACATCCTTATTAGACTTTGGAGAGGTTCACCTGATGAGAAAAATCTCTTTTCACAAACCCACATTAAGAAGCTTGAAAGCCAATACTCTAATGCACATCTGCAGAGACTGCTTTCTAAACCAAAATACACTACTTTACAAAAGAGCCAAAAGGAACCAGCCTGCTGAGCCACTTCTAGAATCTTGACCTCCAAAAGGTGGGTTAAAAAATGTTTATTGTTTTAAGCTGTAAAGCTTTGGAAAAGATATGACTAATACCAAATTGTGTAACTGAAAGTGGGTTTCTGCCACAACTATAAGTTAAAATATTGCCTGTGCCATTTAAATCATATCCAAGAAATCAATGTTGTGAGGTTTTATGACCCAGATTGTCTTCTAAAAGTTTATAGTCTTAAGATTTATATTTAGGTCTTTTATCTATTTTGAGTTAATATTTGTATATGGGATTAGGTAAGGATCCAATTTTATTCTTTTCCATGTAAGTATTATTTTTCAACAATATTTAGTTAAAAGATTATTATTTCCACCACCAAATGTTCGTGTAAACCTTGTCAAAAATAACTTGACAATATAGGGAAGAATTTAGCTCTAGGCTTGTATTTAACTCCAATGGTTTATATATCTGCCTTTAGAACAGTACTACACTGTTTCAATTATTGTAGCTTTATATGGTTTGAAATCAGAAAATATATATCTTCTAGCTTTGTTCTTTTTCAAGATCGTTTTGGGTATCTAGAGTCCATATTCCGTATTAGGATAGATTTTTTTTCTGAAAAATAAATATATAAATATATGATAGTTTCACCTTAAAAAAATAAAAAAATATTCTCTGGTAAGAAAGAAAGCAAAAAGAAATATTAAAATGTTATCTTTAAGTCATCAAAAGCTTGGTATCAGACAAATGAAACTGTTATGTGAGATTATCATTTTTAATTTTGGATAAATTGCTATAATACTAGATGTCAACCACTAAGCCAAGCATGGGAAGGAGGGATGGGGAGAGAATGGGGTGGGGATTGGGTGGGGGCTGACTGGGTGATGTGTGCATGTATGTCTACAAAAGTTTGTATCCCACTATGATGTATGAATACAGTGCACCAATTTAAAAAAATAAAGAAAAAAAAATAAAATGGGGGATATCCTTTCTACAATATTCTTGTTAAGCTTGGCTTCAGGCTTTAAGAGTGGAAGACAGATCTTATTCTAGGGCATTATCTTATTACAAAAGCTGTTCAGATTATCATAGATAAAAGACAGGATTGTTACTAAGATATTAAGATCCTCTATTCTAGAAAGCATAAAATTGCAACATTCTTCAAAATGTTTTCAATTTTTTTTTCTAATTTTGAAAATCCCCTAGTGTCTTTGTAGTATATTTGTTCACTTTACGACTCTGTAGTAACCACTACTTGATAAAGCTTTATATGGCACTGACTGAAAGTGCATAACTTATATTCTGCCACAAAGTTGGAAAAACTCCCATACAGTTCTCAATCTCCATCTCTGAAATTTAGTGTCTTATTTTGTAAGATTCTTACCCACAAATGTCATTACTTCTGTTGCCTCAATAGCATATTGTAGCCTCTGTAGACTGAAGGACTGTTGTGCACTGCACAGGCAAAGTTTTATTGCATGCACATTGCACATTTAATGCCATGGTTTGATTTTTTGGTTGTTGCTGTTGTACTAGAGATTGAATCCAGGAGAATTTTACCTCCAAGTTCCACCTCAGCCCTATTTATTTTATTTTTATTTTGAAACAGGGTCTCGCTGAGTTGATGAAATTCTCACAACTTGCTGAGGTTTTCCTTCAACTGTGATCCTCCTGTCTCAGCCTCCCAAGTACTGGCATTACAGGTATGCACCACCACAATGTTTTTGACTCTTCCAAAATGTGCGGTTAAGCTTAATGCCCAAAGCACCAGTACAGGGAGATGTCCTTTCTTAGGAGTTTGTATCATGAGGGATCATGAATGTAATTAAATACTTTAAAAAGGTTTTGATGGAGGAAGCTCAACATGCACTTCTACCTTCTTTTCTCTCTTCTTTGTGAGGATACAGTGGTCCCTCGGGAGGACACAGAACACAAGGAGCCATTTTGAGAGCAGCCAGTGTCCTCTCCGGGTAACCAAACCTGCCTGTGTCTCCACAACTGTGAGAACTAAATTTTTATTATTCATAACTTCCTCAGTCTGTGTCATTTTATTATAACTTCACAAACACTCTATGACACTGAGTATTTGTCCAAGAATAGAGAGATTAGTGTATAAGTTTTCTTATGATTATGCCATGAATTCACTTTCTTTCATTGTTTTGTACACCCTGATTTCATAGTGTGAAAAATGGTTGCTTACATATTTTTTTCCAATATTATTTCTGTTTATAGGGAGACTAATAGTCTGGTACCAATTAGTCCACTATGATTATAATAAATATATATTCTTAAAGTTGTAAAAGAGGCCAGATAAGTTCCATATAGTTATAATTGGTCCTTATAGCCTTCTTTTCCCCAAGATATAATTGTTTAGATGCTAGGTACTATGACCTATAGATGAGACTAGACTAATTGCATGTGCTGTAATGTAGTTCATATATTTTTCTGTCTATCATATTAGGATTGGACCTTTGGACTTGATTAGATTTAAAGCCAGTAATTTAGCCATGATACTATTTCATGGACAGTGTTTTCCCTTCCATCTGCAGGCACGTGATGAGGTGTCCAGCTGTCTTTCTTTTCTGATACTACTAGATTTTGATGCTCTGTGTCTAGATCCATTAGCATTTGCATAGTAATACTATCACTTTTATCACAGCTTTTAAAGTTTCAACAAAATGCATTTTCTCTGATACACTATTGTGTTTCTCATTAGTATAACTTGTATAGGAAAAACAGAATAGATGCTTCAATCTTTCCCGTTATTTGCCAATTTTTTCAAAATAATCAATTTGCTCACAATGTGTGACCATTTCTGAACATGCTTCCTGAGCAGCATTATAGTTTTATGTGTCATGCGATTAACCCAGAAAGCTTTCTTAGGATGTGTCCATTGCTTTTTCAGCTAAGTAATTAGAATAAAGGGTAAACATCTCTGTTCTGCATATATACTGAATTTCACTCAATGCTTTAAAATTTCTGATATCAAGGAGAAAGCAGTAGGCCTCAAATTAATCTCTTCTCATTTTATCCCTAATCTCTTTTCAGCATCAAAATCTTCATCATCATTTACATCTTGTTTTACACCTATATTATTGCAATAGACCAGAAACCTTCCTGCTGGTTGTCATCTTTGCCAAATCACATAACCCTGCTCATTTTAAAGTTGTAACTTCAAGACTATGAGATCTGATTTTTATATTAAAATGGGAATTTGGGAAATTTAGCAGGTCCACTTTTTTTCCAATAAATTTTGGATTTTGAGATTATGGCTTTGCTATGATTTCAAGGTAAATGGACTCCAAATGACAAAGAAAGCAATCCTCTTTATGAATTGAATGGTTGGAATTATATGGAACAAAAATAAATGATAAAGCTTGAAGATATGAGATTTTTTAAAAAATATATGCCCAAATATGAACATATACTGCAATAAGATCCCATTGTATATGGCTGAATTTTCTGCAAATTAGATGTACTATTAAGTGTATTTTGATGATAGCTGTGCGGTGACATGCAAAGAAGAGCTCGGTAAGGAATAAGAGATTCAGGCTTTAGTTGTGGTTTGTTTATATCTATGTCTATGTATTTAAGATAATGTATATTGTTTTATTTGAGGTAAAGTACTAATATATATTGCCTTATATACTTTGCTTTGATATAATTCCAATATTGAAGAGAATATATTTGTAACAAAAGAGCTTTCTGATCCACTGAGATTCAGTGTTTCCATAAATGCAAGACCAGATAATTATGACTTTAATTTTAAGAATTCTAATATATATTTTATTATTTGAACTCCTAATATCAAATTTATATTCAGTCTTTTTGTTTTATTTTGTCCTTGATCACAGCACGAGGCATTTTTTTTCTCCTTTAATTCTAACTTGCATAGTTTTTTAAATGTAAAGAATTGGGAGGTATTATAATTGTGCACTTTGCTTATTCTACTGAAACCCTTTCAAGTACTATGGTAATTTATTTGCAGATATATTTAACAAACTTTATTTTTACTCATAGAACAGCACATTAAAAGTATTTCTAATGGAGATAACAATTGAAAACTGTTATGTATCTGTGATTGAATTATTTTTAACATCATCTATTAATAGAAATAGGGCAAATTTCTTTATTTTATTTTGATTTTAAAAAATTTTATTGGTGAATTATATTCATACATCATATTGGGGTAAAAAACTTGTGTGTACATACATGTACAAATCACTGAATTAACCCCTACCCATTTCCCACCCCATTCCCTCCCCATCCCTCCTTCTCTTGCTTGGCTTAGTGGTTGACTTCGATATGTTTAAGAACATTGGGTGTTCTAAAGATTTTCCTTCTCCCCCTCCTCCTTTATCCTCCTTTAGGTTGTCTTGTTTATTCCTCTATAGGATTTCATTTTTCATCTAGAGTTCCTCCTAAATATCCGAATTTACTAAACTTTCCTCCTATATTTTTCTGGATTTGATCATTATTTCTATTTTTTTTTATTTGATATTTTTCTTTATTGCTCTATTTTTATTTTATTGCTACTTAAATTTAATATTTGAAAGCATTTTATTTAAAAAATTCAGACTTCCGGGAAGATGGTGACGGAGGAAAGCGGCACTTACAAGTCCCGCTAACAATCCAACTCTACTACCACATAACCAGCGCCTTTCAGAGCCAGAAAACACCATCAGCAAAGAAATAAAAACGGTAAATACAAGGGACAGAGAAAAAGGGCTGGAAAAACAAGACACCGAAAAAAAATCAGCCTGAAGTGCCGCGCCCGCGCGGCGCGGAGCAGCCGAAGCAGCCAGAGCCACGTCGCGGAACAGCCGGAGCTGCCGGAGTGGCCAGAGCCGTGGTGCGGAGCAGCCAGAGCCGCGGCACAGAGCAGCCGAAGCGGCGTGGCCTACATCTTCCCTAGCAGCACCAGGCTCAAGAAAGGAGGGAGACTCAAAACAGAGCTCAAATCCAGAGAGGAAGTACTCTGGCCTCGCGGCCTAGGATGCAGAAGCAGCGTCTTACTGCTGGCGGCAGCGGTGAGTTCACCGGACGGCCCTAGACCAACCCACTCAACCAGCCACCAGGCACCTGAGAGGAGGGGTGGACAGCGAGCCGAGGAGAGCAGGTGCTGAACAGCCGGGCAGCAGTCAGCAGTTTTGTTGGTGCAGGGAACATCTAAAGCTCCCAAGGGCAGGGCACAGCAATTGACAAGGACTCAGAGCAGAGTTCAAAACCAGAGAAGAATACGCCGCATCACGGCCGAGGGCGTGGCAGTGGTGCCATATTGCCAGTGGTGGCAGCAGCGAATACACCGAGTTCACTACAGCTCCATCAGCGCACTCAACAACTGTGAGTCAAATTGCGGCCCCTAGGGGAGAAATCCCAGTCCTGCACTCCCAGGGACTTGCGCAGATAGTCTCCCTGGGTTGGAGATTTTAGCAGTGCAGCCCAGTGGGGGAGTGTCAGTGGCAGAGATATCATACCATAGTCACAACTCCCCACTGGAGAACGCCCAACTTGGCATCCCCTGTGGTCTAAGCAGCCTTGATTGACTCCCTGGATCTGAGACTTTGTGATACAACCCAGTAAAGGAGTAGTGGTGACTGAGATACCACAGACTCGAGATCCAGAGCATCTTAAGTGAACTCATAGTGACTCAGGGAAGAACCCAGAGAAGGCACAAACTTCCAAAATCATGGGAAAGAGAAATAACAATGGAGCAGTGAATGCCAACAACCCCACAACATCAGAATCTGATAACACAGAAATCCAAAGATCTCTAGAAGATCAAATTAGGAAAATAACTTTAGAAATAATAGAGGACTTTTGAAAAGAATTTAGAGACAGTCAAAAAGAGATAAAGGATGCAATTAATGAAGTAAAGGCCTCAATTCAAAGTATAAACAACAGATTAGACCACATGGAGAATAGAATCTCGCTTCTTGAAGATGATCATTCTAAAAATGAACGCATAGTTTCTAATTTAGAAAAAAAAAAACCCAACAGTAGGAATCTGACATTGAAGAAATATGGGCCCATTTCAAGAGAGCGACCCTAAGAATAATTGGAATAGAGGAGGGAAAAGAAGGTGAAACCAAAGGGATCAACAATCTCTTCAAGGAAGTAATAGCAGAAAATTTTCCAAACATAGAGCAAGAGGTCGATACACAGGTCCAGGAAACTTATAGAACTCCCTTTAGACAGGATCAGAGAAGAGGATCCCCACACCACATAATTGTCAAAATGACTAATGTGGAAGCCAAGGAGAGAATCTTAAAGGCAACAAAAACAAAAGGCCACGTGACATACAGAGGCAAACCAATTAGAATCACTCCAGACTTCCCAAACCAAGTTATGAAAGCCAGAAGGGCTCGGAGTAACATATTTCAAACTCTGAAAGAAAACAACTTCCAGCCAAAAATTTCCTACCCAGCAAAACTATCCATCAAATTAGATGGGGAAATAAGAAGCTTCCATGACAAACAGCAACTGAAGGAATTTATGTCTTCAAAACCAGCGCTAGAGAAAATACTCAAGGAGATTAACTGCAAAAAGGAAATGGGTACACGCCAGAACCAAAGAAACAAGAATATCCATCCAGCAGACAACTAAGCAAAAAAGAATAAACAGTATCTCAAACAGAAATAAGATCTTAACATGTTGGGAATTAAAAATTATCTCTCTATAATCACACTGAATGTAAACGGCCTCAACTCCCCAATAAAAAGACATAAATTGGCAAAATGGATTAAAAGCCAGAATCCATCCATCTGCTGCTTACAAGAAACACACCTTACAAGTAAAGATAGGAACAAACTCAAGGTAAAGGGCTGGAGCAAGGTAATCCATGCTAATGGTACTCGAAGACAAGCAGGAGTAGCAACTATGATATCAGACAAGTTAGACTTCAAACCCAAACTTATTAGAAGAGACAAAGAAGGTCACATTTTACTGGTAAAAGGAATAGTCCAGCAAGAGGAAATAACAATAATCAACATCTATGCCCCAAACATAGGGGCAGCTACTTTCATAAATCAAACTCTTTGTGACATGAAGTCACACATAAATCCCAACACAATAATGCTGGGAGACTTCAACACACCTCTCACAATACTAGACCGATCTTCCAGACAAAGGGTCAGTAAAGATGTCTCAGAATTAAAGAACACCATTAACCAAATGGACCTGTTGGACACATATAGAATATTTCACCCAACTACAGCAGAGTTTACATTTTTCTCATCTGCTCATGGAACATTCTCCAAAATAGATCACATCCTGGGACACAAAATGAGCACTAGCAAATTTAAAAAATGTTACATACTTCCCTGTGTCATTTCAGACCATAATGGAATGAAACTAGAAATGAACTATAAGAAGACCCAGAGAAACAATATAAGCATGTGGAGACTGAACACCACACTTCTGAATGAAGAATGGGTCATAGAAGATGTAAGAGGTGAAATCAAGAAATTTCTAGAAACAAATGAAAATAAAGAAACAACATATCAAAACCTCTGAGACACTTTGAAGGCAGTATTAAGAGGAAAATTTATAGCACTGAGTGCTCACATAAGAAAAACAGAAAATCTTCAAATAAATAGTCTTATGACACACCTCAAAGCCCTTGAAAAGCAGGAACAATTGAACCCCAAAGCCAGCAGAAGACGGTAAATTATTAAAATTAGAGCAGCAATTAACGAAATAGAGAATAAAAAACAATACAGAAAAATCAACAAAACCAAAAGCTGGTTTCTTGAAAAAATTAACAAGATTGATAAACCACTAGCCAACCTAACTAAAAAAAAAGAGAGAATCAACCCAAATTATGAAGATAAGGGATGAAAAAGGAGACATTACTACTGACAGCGTAGAAATCCAGAGGATTATCAGAAACTACTTTGAAAAACTATACTCCAACAAAATGGAAAATCTGGAGGAAATCGACAACTTCCTAGATAAATACAACCTTCCTAAACTAAGTCAAGAAGATATAGAACACTTAAACCAACCAATAACAATCAAAGAGATTGAAATAGCAATAAAGAGCTTACCATCAAAGAAAAGCCCAGGACCAGATGGTTTCCCAAGTGAATTCTATAAAACCTTTATAGGAGAACTAATCCCAATACTACTCAAACTATTTCAGGAAATAGAAAAAACCGGGACTCTCCCAAATACATTCTATGAAGCCAACATCACACTAATACCCAAACCGAATAAAGACAGTTCAAGGAAGGAAAACTACAGGCCTATATCTCTGATGAACTTGGATGCAAAACTATTAAACAAAATACTAGCAACACACATTCAAAACCACATCAAGAAAATCATTCACCATGACCAGGTAGGGTTCATCCCAGGGATGCAAGGCTGGTTCAATATACAAAAATCAATCCATGTAATTCATCATATAAACAGAATCAAAGACAAAAACCATATGATCATCTCAATAGATGCTGAAAAAGCATTTGATAAAATTCAACATCCATTTATGATAAAAACACTGCAGAGAATTGGAATAGAAGGAACATATCTCAACATTATTAAGGCAATCTACAATAAGCGCACTGCCAACATCATATTAAATGGGGAAAAACTTCAAGAATTCCCCCTAAAAACTGGAACGAGACAAGGATGTCCACTATCACCACTTCTCTTCAATATAGTACTAGAGACTCTAGCCAGAGCAATAAGGCAAGAAAAGGAAATCAAAGGAGTACAAATAGGAAAAGAAGAACTTAAGCTTTCACTATTTGCAGATGACATGATACTATATTTAGAAAACCCAACAAACTCAACCAAAAGGCTTATAGAACTGATCAACAAATTCAGCAAGGTATCTGGATACAAAATCAATCTTAAAAAATCAGAAGCTTTCCTGTACACCAACCATAAATCCACTGAAAAAGAAATTCAGAAAACACTTCCACTCAGGATCTCCCACAAAAAAATAAAATTCCTAGGAATAAACTTGACCAAGGAGGTAAAAGATCTCTACAAAGAAAATTATAAAACACTGAAAAAAGAAATTGAAGAAGATCTTAGAAGATGGAAAGACCTTCCATGTTCATGGATTGGCAGAATAAATATCATTAAAATGGCCATCCTCCCAAAAGTGATCTACAGATTTAATGCAATGTCCATTAAACTACCAAGATCATTCCTCACAGACATAGAAAAATCAGTCCTTAAATTTATCTGGAATAACAAAAAGCCCAGAATAGCCAAGGTAGTTCTCAGCAATAAAAACCATGCTGAAGGAATCATGATACTTGACTTTATACTACAAAGCCATTGTAATAAAAACAGTATGGTACTGGCAAAAAACACAGATACATAGACCAATGGAGTAGAATAGAAGACGCAGAAACAAGTCCACACACTTTCAGCCAATTGATTTTTGACAAAGGGGCCAAAAACATGCACTGGAAAAAGATAGTCTCTTCAACAAATGGTGTTGGCAAAACTAGTTAACCAAATGCAGAAAATTGCAAATTAATCCCACTTTCTCACCCTGCACAGTGGTGTTGGCAAAACTGGTTAACCATGTGCAGAAAATTGCAAATTAATCCCACTTTCTAACCCTGCACAAAAGTCAACTCAAGATGGATCAAAGACTTGGAAATCAAACCAGAGACCTTGAAGCTCCTTGAAGAGAGCATAGGTCCAACACTGCAACACATAGGCACAGATAAACACTTTCTCAACAAGACCCCAAAGGCACAACAAATTAAAAGGCGAATCAATACATGGGATTGCATGAAACTGAAGAGCTTCTGTTCAGCAAAGGAAACTGTCAAGAACCTTAATCGAGAGCCAACAGAATGGGAGAAGATTTTTGCCACCTACCCCTCCTATAGAGGACTAATATCTAGAATTATCTTTTATTTAAAAAATAAAATTTTTTGTGGTACTCAGAGTAGAACCCAGGGCCTTATCTACTTCCAGGGTATACTACCAGACCTATTTTATATTTTATTTAGAAACAGGGTCTCACTAAGTTGCTGAGGCTGGCTTTGAATCTACACAAGCCTCCTGTCTCAGCCTCCCAAGCATTGGTATTACAAGTGTGTGACACCATGCACAGCTCTATTTTTAAAACTTTTTATTAGTGCATTGTAGTTATAAACCATTATGGATTTGAATAACTGTTCTGAAAAATCTCACAGCAATTTAGAATCTTATCTTACTTTTAATGGTTCACTGATACATAACTCAGCATGGTGGTACATGCCTATAATCCCAGTAATTGGGAGGCTGAGCTAGGAGGATCACAGGTCCAAGGCCAGAGCATGGTAACTTAGTGAGATCCTATTTCAAAAAAAAAAAATAAGAATGATTATGTATTTTTTTCAGTGCAAGAATTCCCCTATGTTTAGTTTCTACTACCACAATAAGAAAGAAAAAGAAAGAAAGAAAGAAAGAAAGAAAGAGTGTTTTGAGATGCCAAGACGTATTTTAATATAGAATAAATGGAATCTTAAATATTCCCCTTGAATAAAATACACAGAGACAAAGAGACATCAAATGAATAAATAATGAGTTCTGAAGCCAAGGCATATATAAAAAAATATTGAGAATCATTGAATCCTTAAGTTCTCATGGTAACACCACAATACGCAAAGTGCAACAACAACAGCAGCAACAACAACAGCAACAACAACAACAACAAATAAAAAACAAACAAAACACTGTGGACTCACCTGTAGTAGTGAGAAAGGAGCTATTATGGGCAAGGTTTAGAACATTCCTCAGAAAGCTCATGTGTTGAAAGCATGGTCCCCATGGGGAAGGCATGACTAAAGAAGGTGATCACTGCTAAGTATGGCCTTGAGAACTCTATCTGTCCCTGGCCTTTTCCTGTCTGTTGGTTTCTCTCTCTGTGCTCTAGTTTCCTTGAGCTGAGCAGCTTTCCTCTGCCACACCCTGCTTCTGCTTTGGAGCCTGTTGATCAGGGACTAAATGTCAGAAACTGTAAGCCAAACAAACCTTTCTTTCTCTAAGTTGATCTTGTCAGGTATTTTGTATTACAGCAATGAAAAGCTGACAAACACGGGAGTAAATAATGTATAGAACAATTAGCTGGCCTTCCACTAAATAGTCCTTCAAACCGAGCCCAAATGAACAACTAATTGCGGTAATGAATCCTCTCCTTTGTCCCTAAAAGTATTTCTTTCATTCAAAAAAAAAAAAAAAAAAAAAAAAAAAACATGATTTTAAAGCTATACATTTCAAATTTTGGAGACAGAATGAATATTCTAAATCTGCTATTAAATCCATATCTTTCCCATAATATCCAGAGAATATCTGTTGTTCCTCAAGGTAAATATTACCACACAATTTATCTCAGGAAATGAGAGATGATCAGTTGAGCTGCTCTTTAACCTCCTGGATTACTGTCTGAATAGAGGAAAAATGATTAAGATGTGAGTTAATGATTAATTTTTGCTTTTATAAATCAAATATTGATATTAAATTTTTAGTGTTTGAAAAATTGCACTATTGCAAAATAATTTATTCTTAACACATAAGACATATGCCCAATATTTCTAGTATGCATAAAATACATTTTAATAGACCAATGTTTCTATATGAGCCTTATATAACATATATTAATTTATAATAAACCTTGATATTATGAGCATAGGTTCTTGGGATTCCTTGTGCATAATAAACAAAATTTTTTTCTATTTAATACAAATAAGGAGCAGGACACTGGAATTTTGAAACAAATGTAGATGTTATATTTGTGAGAAGCAATTCAAATTATGATAATTATTTTGAAAATTTAGGTGATATTAATAGGAAGAATTAGACTACCTGATAAAATTTAATTAGCATATACTTTACAAGACCATGAGATATTTGAATAATATCTTCTGTGAAGTAGCCCCTTTTGTCACTGCACTTTAATGAGAAGCTATTTTTCTTTACTTTAAGTGTACACATACTTTAGACTTAATTGTCCTTTGCATGTGACAGTTCAGCATGGGTGAAGATGCTAACCTACTTTCTTACTTTCTTTTCCAATGATGTCTGCATGGGAGGAGGAGAATCTTAAGGACTCGCTATGTCACTGGGCACAAAATTATAATAAGAAGATATAAAGCTCTAAATACCCTACCAGTGATGAGAAGAACACTGATGGCTAGACTGCAAGGGAGGGACTTGACTTGTACAAACAGAAACCAATCCTAAATTATTAAGAGTGTATTTTAGTGCTTTGCAAACTTAAAAAAAAATCCTCCATCTATAGCATTATAAGATATGACATTCTTTTTTTTTTTTTGTGGTACTGAGGATGGAACCCAGGGGCTTTTCTACCTCCAGGATATACTCTCAGACCTATTTTATATTTTATTTGGTAACAGGGTCTCACTAAATAGCTGAGGCTGGCTTCAAACCTGTGCGACCCTCCTGTCTCAGCCTCCCAAGTGCTGAAATTACAAGCGTGCACCACCATGCCTGGCTAAGAGATTACATTCTGTATGTAATCAGTAGTAAGATTATGGTGGTTTAATTTCAGTATATCTGTATTATGAAAATACTACATATTTTGTTTCTCAAAATAAAAACTATATTAAAATATCAAACCTGTAATATCAAATTCTACTGCTTCTAATTTGCATACCTTGCTTCATCTATTCCATTTTAAGAATCAGTATGCGAATATTTACTCAATGTTTTGCTCTGCCCTTTTATGATGTTCATACTCATATGTATAATTCAAACATAAACACATTCATAATCATGTCTTTTCTCTCTCAATAGCATGCATAATTAGTGTCAAATATTGAGGGATAATGATATCCTTTATTAATAAAGAGTAAAACTTAGTTATTTCATTATTTTATACAGACAGTACATAAATTATTAATGTTGTACCTGATCAAATAGATTATGCCTAATAGTTACAATAGTTGTTGATTAAATAATAGTTGACTAAAAATATGAAAATGAGAATGGCAATACAGTGGGAAACCAGGTTGTATTTTTAATTATTCTTTGAATGGGAAGTGCAGAAGTTACTTTGGAATTATTTAATTTAACTCCCTAGATAGTATTAGCAAATTGGAATCACATTAGAGAATCTTCCTTTGATGACTATGTAATTCAACTTTGAATTCCTCAAAATAACTTCCTCTAAAACCTAAGCTTTTGAGATTAGCTTCCTTTAGGAGGATTACATATGACTTCAAAACCCAAGAAAGGATCCAAATGGGCATCATTGTCCAGTCCCCTAGGTTGGAAGGGGAGAAAGGAATGATTAAGATGAGTGATATTTGTATTGACTTTCCTAACATTAATATTATTGTATAGAATAGGATATTCTATGAAGAAAAATAATCCAAACTATCTTAAATTGTATGCTGCTTTTCTTAAAGTTTACATTTTTAAATGATTTTATTGGTGCATTGTAGTTAGCATTCACTTTGAAACAACAGTCTAACTGCTAGTTGGTAAACTAGGCAGGAATCTTGTCCACAATGTGTGTTTCTGATTTGTCTCACTCAAATTAGCCAGTAGAATACTTGTTTGGAAGTGTTTTCTCCCACAGTTACTGTGGCACTTCATATCAGATAAACTTAACATACAGAAGTTACAGAAATGAAGAAAAAAAGGCAGGAAGACAGAGACACAGAGAGGAAGAAATATTTGGGGCTTGATTTTACTGAAGTTAATTGGTGCAGTGTTCAGATACCTGGAGATAAACTTGTGAATTGGTATGGAAAGGTGATAAATATGTTTTCAAAGACAAAAATTTTGTACCATAACAACAGGAAATTTTGAAATTAGATATAATAAGTTTTCAAATCTACTATTGTTAGTAAATGAGGCATAAACAATCAGTAAATCAGGCCATGTATATAGTTTTCAATATGCAAAAGTAATCTTTTATTACTTCAACATTCAGTTATATATATTAATTTAATTGGAAGCCTTATTGTTTAATAAAATATGAAATATGTTGTATGATGTATTTATAACAACCCATTGATTTTTTTAAAATGTGCAGGCTTTACTATTAAAAAAAGAATATAGTTTTTTTTTGTAATATTATTGTAATACAAGGAAAACATCCTAAGGATTTTTATCACTTATATTAGAAAAAACATAATTAATAAACAACACTTTTTTTTCTCTTTTTTTTTTTTTTTGCGGGTCTGGGGATGGAACCCAGGGGCATTCTACCTCTGAGCTATCCCCCCTACCTATTTTTTATTCTTTATTTTGAAACCGGGTATCGCTGAGTTGCAGAGGGCCTCACTAAGTAGCTGAGGCTGTCCCCGAACCGCGATCCTCCAGTTCTCAGCCTCAGGAATGCTGGGATTACAAGCCTACGCCGCCACGCCTGGCTAACAAGTAACTCTTTTAAAATAGATTGATTCATGCCGGGCATGGTGGCTCACGCTTGTAATCCCCGCGCTTGGGAGGTGGAGACAGGAGGATCACCCAGGTTCGAAGCCAGCCGCGCTGGTTTAAGATACCCTGTTTCCAAAAATTAAAAAAGTATAAAATAGGTCTGGTAATGTAGCCCAGAGGTAGAAGGGTACCAACAAATAAAATAAAATAAAATAAAAAAGTAAAATAAATTGATTCACTAAGAACCCATTAAAGAATATCTATCAAGCTGGGCGTGGTGGCGCACGCTTGTAATCCCCGCGCTTGGGAGGCTGAGACAGGACGATCGCTCAGGTTCGAAGCCAGCCTCAGCTACTTAGTGAGGCTCTCAGCAACTTAGTGAGACCCTGTTTCCAAATATAAAATAGGACTGGGATTATAGCCCAGAGGTAGAAAACCTCTGGGTTCCACCCCCAGTACCAACAAAAGAAAATAAATAAATAAATACATACATAATAAAAAGAATATCTATGTATCTATCTATCTATAGATATACATCCTAAAACACAAATGTATCCTTCAGTATGAAGTTAAGCCTTTTAATAAGGTTATATCAATTAAAGTAAAACTAATAATCAGGAGTTTGGAAATCAGTGCTTGAACTGCTCTCTTGAATGTGACTTTTTAAAATACTCTGTGTGCTTTAGAAAAACCACTATTAGCACAATATATCTGTGCCTAAATATGTTGTAATATCAGTTTCTTAACCTCTGTGAGCATTATTAGTACAAATAATCCATCATTAGTAGCAAACTTCAAAAGTAAAACTCATGTTTTCATATGAATATATTGCTATTAGCTCATATTTTACTTGCTGAGACACATAGAATGTATAATTAAAAACCAGCCTTACTTGGGCATGACAGCATTTGTGTCAGACAAAAAGCTGGTGAAAAGATTTGGCAGCTACATAGATAAGATATACTCTAGAAGTTATGCTTTTCTTTTTTCTATCTTATACAAATTCCTTCAAGAAATATGTATGTCTCATTTTTATTGGTGTATAAGAGAAAAAAAAGTTTTTTCTTTGAAAATCCACAGTCACATAGATTGGTGTTTTACTACCTTAATAAAATCCTATGGATTTCTTTTAAAGGACATCATAATATAGATTTTTTTTTCTTTAAGAAAATACATGAGTGAGCTTTATCTAAACAAAGAATTATGCCTCTTCATTTTAAATGAATTTAGTTCAAATGTTGTAATTTGAAATACAAGTTTAGGCAGAATTTTAATTAGTTTATAAGCCCTGGATGCTCTTCTCAGTAGTGCTGAGTGCTTTGAGTCTCCACTTTCAGACACACTCAGTTATAATTTTAGCATGATAAGCAAACTTGTCTTTCATACATTTTAAAGTCAAGAAAAAAGATCTGTATTGAATTACCCATTTTTCTTAACTCATTCTTACTTGAATATTTTAAGCTGATGTAAACTTTCAGAACATTCTAGCATCACATCTCACAAAATTGAAAGATAGAGGAGAAAAAGAACAAGGAATTTTTAAGACACCAGTCCATTCCTTGAATAGCACATTTCTTTAACTAAGGAAGAACTATTTTATGAGACATTGCTTCTGATTAATTCAATAATGTTGTACTACAAAGTCATCATAGTAAAGAAAAACGCTATATTAGTTACAATATTAGTTATGTAGTCAACAAATAACTATACTTATCAGCATCTTTTTATTATATGTTCATCACTCTGGTAGGACTTAACCTTACATGACTTTTCTTCTTAAACATATAGATCAGTCTACAGTTTTGTATACTTTACAATAATAAAAGTAATGCCCACATTTTTATGTAATGCACTCAAACATTGCTTGGCTAGAGTGTGACACAATATAATTTTATTTATTTATTTATTTATTTATTTATTTATTTATTTATTTTTGTGTGGATCATATTAAAAATGGCATGCATTCACACAGTTCTTAGTGCCCTCTCCCCCTGCTTACCCTACCCCCAGTAATAAGTGTCCAGATTGACCAAGCTACATTCACAGTTATACACATATTCAAATGTAGCTTCTCCAGTTAATCAATAAATGGTACCAGTGAAATTGGACATCAACCTGCTGAATAATAAAATGATCTTAGCCGGGCGTGGCGGTGCATGCTTGTAATCCCCGCACTTGGGAGGCAGAGACAGGAGGATTGCGCAGGTTCGAAGCCAGCCGCGTTGGCGTAAGAGACCCTGTTTCAAAAATATAAAATAGGTCTGGGAGTGTAGCCCGGAGGAAGAAGGTCTTCCAGGAACCCCAGTACCACCAAAAAATAAATAAAAATAAATAAAAATAAAATGATCTGTATCTCTCAGCAGTTATGAAATAAACTTATAATAGATAAAAAACTAAAAATATAAGACCTAAAGATATGAAACCACTAGAAGACAATATAGGTAAAGTGTTTTGGGTCATTGGAATGGGCAAAAGTATTTTTGACATTCCCCCAAAACAGA
Organism: Muscardinus avellanarius; assembly: GCF_963383645.1. Classification (NCBI taxonomy): domain Eukaryota; kingdom Metazoa; phylum Chordata; class Mammalia; order Rodentia; family Gliridae; genus Muscardinus; species Muscardinus avellanarius. The sequence continues at coordinate 154,353,810 of NC_137786.1, forward strand.
GCAAACAAAGAAAAAACAGAAAAATAGGGTTATATCTGAGGGCCACATGTTTTCTCTCACATGTAGAAGCTAAAGAGAAAATAGGAAAGAAAAGAAACCTCCCAAAAATGTGGAGAGAGACCAGAAAAATAGGAGAAGAGGGTTGAGGAAGAGATTGGGGACAAACTAAAGAATAATGTTACATGCATATGTAAATGTGTCACTATGAATCTATGATGCTCAAAGACAAATTAATAGAAAATTTTGTTCTTGTTTATTTTCTTTAACTTTAGTTAAATTACTTTTTAGTTTTTTGTTTTCTTCATATGAATAGGAAAATATATCTAACTTATAGGTTTATAGTCTATATTAAATCAGTAGATACAGGAAGAATGCTTAAGACAATGCCTAGAACATATCTGTAGGTATTATTGAGAAGGGAAGAGGAGGCAGAGATAGTCAGGGAATGTTTGTACATGCAAAGATAATTCCAATAACAAAATATACCACTTTCACTGAGCATAGTGGCACATGACTATGATCGTAGCACTTGAAAGGCTGAGACAGGAAGATCACATGTTGGAGAAAAACCTCAACAATATAGAGAGACTCTGGGTAACCTAGTAAACTCTGTTTCAGGGAAAAATTCACATATTTTATTTATATGTGTGTATACATATATAGAAACATGTAATTATGTATATATAATATGTATATTTACATATTCATATAAAACATGTATGTACTCTTGGTAACTTGGTGAGACTCTTTTAGGAAAAAAATACATTTGTGTATATACATATATATACAAATACATATATATATATACATATGTTTATATATGTATATATATGCATGCATATATATGTGTGCATACACTTTCCTTTAAAATTGACTTTATATAATTAGATTCAGGAAAGAGCAGAGTCTTGCATGCCAGTCTGTGAGGAATTCAGGTATTTTGTCTTTGTTGCTGTTTTTGGAGATAGAGCTTCAAGTTCGGGCCATACGTATGATAAGGGCTGAGCTCCACTATCAAACCCTGGGAATTTATTTTAATTTGGTAGTTTATTGTTTTGACAAGGAAATGGGAAAGCATTTGTGGAACTATTTTGCAATGTATTTTGTATTTCAAAAGGCTTTTAACCTTTCTCTTGACTGTCTGATTTATCTCATCTTTGATGTTTATTAACATTGGGTGGTTATGATAGTCACCTTAAAATGCAGTATAATGATTTATTAATAATCTGTTCTGTGACATTACACTGAAATTTAGGACAAAGTAGAAAATACCTTCAAAGATATTATAATTTATATCAAGATTATTTGCCATTTAATGCATTTATTTGCATAATTTGTTTCTGGAGTGCTACCATACTCAGATGGAAAACCATTATACACAGATAATTATTCTTCTGTTGCAAAATTGTTCTACTGTACAAGTGAAAGTAACAACTTGAAAATTTTGATAGATTTAAGAGCTATGAATATTTATATATTGAGATATAGTAAATTTATTTTTCTTGAAGTGTTGTTATTATAGAGCTTTGTTAGGGTGCTCAAGTGCATATACTAATGCCTTTGATAAAAAATAAATAAAAAAGCAAATCAAAAGCCACAACCCAATGCTTAAATGCTTAATTGTGAGAAATCAATTGGAAAAGTCAATTACAAAACTAAGCATTATTTAGTCTTCATGAGTTGAAGAGACTCTCAAAATAATTTGATTGTTTTGCAGAAGTCACACTAGCTATGTGCTCCACAATTAATTCTAAGTTTAAAATTGAATTTAAAAGTGTAATATATAATGACTTAAAACTTTAGTGATATAATAGACCTTTCGTTTAAAAAGAAACTTTATAGTATTTTTAAATTATAGTAAATATTTTAAAAATTTCAAATAACAAATTAAGAAATTGACATTTAAAAAATAAGAAATGTATGTATGTATGTATGTATGTATGTATGTATTTATTTATTTATTTATTTATTTATTTATTTATTTATTTTGCTGTACTAGGATTGAATCCAGGGGCATTCTACCTCCAAGCTACATCCTCAGTCCAATTTTTTATTCTTTATTTTAAAACAGGGTCTCACTAAATTGCCGAGGGCCTCACTAAGTAAATGAAACTATCCAAGAAACCTTGATCTTTCTGTCTGAGTCTCCCAAGTACTAGGATCACAAGTGTGTGCCACCACACCTGGCTTATCCTTTAATTTTTATTTTTGAAACAGGGTCTCACTAAGTTGTGGAGTACCTCATGATTGATAGTTAAAATACAACCAAAATTTATATATTATGTCCACAGAACTAAAAAAATCACACACACACACACACACACAGACACACACACACACACACATACACAATCTCTCTCTCTCTCTCCATTTTCCATATACAAATATGGTCTTTACTTTCTGAAAAATTGAGCATGTTAAAGTCAACTTAATCATTTACATTTTGTATTAATTAATTTACTTTTTCTTTTTTAAGGAAAGTGGAAGAAAAAATGAGGTGGAAAAATTTTAGTTGTAAAAGTTTTAGAGAAGCCAGAGAGGTGGCTCAGACAACAAACTATAACACTAATGGTAGTCAAATTGCAACAATTTGATGTCTTTCATTCAATTATTTACCAAGAATGGAATAAGCATCAATTTTGTACTGTGTCTTGAGTTTGGTACTGAGAAAAAATAGCTAACTCATTAGGATGAAACAATTAAATAGGTGTACAGGAATAAATAAATGAGAACAGGTAATGTTGAAAATAAACTCATTGTATTCTTTCCTTAATTCAAACTGAACATCTCCTAAAATAACATTTTAAGGGATCATTTTATATAGGTATATTTCTTCCAATTATATGAATTGATCACAATTAACTCTATTAAATATGTAAATTTTATATATTTATGTAGTTTCAAATTGCTTATTCTCAATGTCTTTGATATCTCTGGTGTTTTAAATTTGTGGACTGATTTTTAATAGTTAATATTTTTCTTTCTAAAATGTTTTTATTATTATTGCGCTCTTAGTTCATATGTTTCTTATTCATATAAGTCACTAGCAAACAATATTTTTTACAGGATGCTTTAATTATTTATAATTTTAATATTGTTAAATGTTATTCTTTTGTGAATAAACGTCCTCTTAAAATAGCCACTCATGACATCTCTGTGAATCCTTATCATAATAAAGCACAAAGGCAAATATGTATTACATACTGCCAAGGATATAAGTTTAACTTGTATGAAGTTTTTATCTTATTCAATCAAGCAATATCTCAATATTATAAATGGCGATGATACATTGTCCCAGTGTGAAAATTCATGCACAGCAAAAAATCAAAACACTGATCATGAGTATGAAACAAAGGAAGTAGATGCTCTACTTTGAGGGAAGATGCTAAGAATTTTACCACTAACACAAGACTGGCATGCAGGAAATCCTGGCTCTTTATTTTTGTCCTTTCTTTAGATCCTTTGTAAAGGATCTATGACCTAAATTCTAAAAGATAATTATGGAAAGAAAGACTGGGTAGCAAGATAACTCTCTTTAGAAATAGAGAATATAAATAGAAGTATCTCTATAATAAAAAATTTCATTAGTGACATTTAGCAATTGTGGGGCATAGCACTTTTGTGAATTTAATAAAATATATTAACTTATTCTTCAAAATATTTCAGTTATCTAGAGACAGAATTTTGCAAGTAATATATGTCCTGATTGACAATACTTGATCTTGTCTTTAAGGTACTTTTTTTGGTACTGAGAATTAAACCAAGGATAATCTACTTTTAAGCTACACCCTCAGCCCTATTTGATTTTATTTCTTCAAATGGGGCTTCACTATATTGCTGAAAGGCTTACTAAATTTCTGTGTCTGATCTTGAACCCGAGATCCTATCTCATCCTCCCAAATACTGGAATTATAGGTGTATGCCACCTCTTCTGGCTAAAGTACTTTCAATCCTTTATATCTATATATATTCATAATCAGAATTAAATTATATTTATGGTTATAAAACAATTTTCAAAATAAATTAGACTAAGGGAGAGTGAATAGTGTTTTAGTAAGGAAGGTTAAGGCTAACTAAAATTCTCTTCTGATTATATTTTGGTAGTATGTTAAAGAAGATAAAGAGATAAAAACTTAAAATAAGTTTTATATTATTCAAAAATTTAAATTAATGTAATTTATCTTTTTTCTTTTAAGTAATTTAAAATCTATTTTTCTATCTTATATATAAATAAATGTTTTACTGGAGTAAGAATTGCTTCTTTTATTTCAATTTAGAAGAAACTTTTTACAAATATATATAAAACTCTTTTTATCTCAACTTGGAAGAAACACTTTACAATATATAATATACATACAATATTATATTATATTATTATACCATTCATTATATCTAGATTTATAATTAGATCATATTATGTATCAGGTTGTTTTAGCTCAGAGAATTAGAAAGCTGAAAAACGTCTCCCAACAACAAAAAAGCTGGACAAACTACAATGATCAACTTTTCCTTTAACTCTTTGAGGTTGCCAGGGAAGCAAACAATAGACATTTGCAGAGGGGTAAGAAGTGAGCATTTGATTACCTGAGGCTGATGCTTCCTGTACAATAAGCCAGTGAAAAGATTAAACTAGACGTTTTTAGTGAATTGCTGAAGGCCAAGTGCAGACTCAAGTGAGTGTGAAGCCCCTGTAAGAGACAGTCTTGCAGAGGTTCTCCCACTGTTGTGTTTTTTTTTTTTTTTCCCTTTGGTAACCCCACCAGAAGGGTACACAGTAAACCAAGGACACTCTAGAACAGCTCCCTTCATGGCTGACCTGTGGATGAGAATAGTAGCCATTGCTGAAATCTACCCTGCCTCACTTCTATCTTCAGTATGAAAGAAGAAAAAAATCACTTCTGAGGCCATACCTTCAAATCCAGGTTCACCATGATTGTACAGTAGTGAGGAGCATCTGTTCAGAAAAAAAAAAAAAAAAAAAAAAAAAAAAAAACCTTCCATTTTCCAGGAACAGGTTAATAGACCAATTCTTCTACAGAAGGACAACTAAATAACCTAATCCTACTTGTATAAAGCCATATTTTGAAGGTGTTATTAGACCAATTCTTCTACAGAAGGACAACTAAATAACCTAATCCTACTTGTATAAAGCCATATTTTGAAGGTGTTATAAAACAGTCAGTGCAAATGGGACTTGAAGGGCTATAATCCTCGACAGAGGTAATTTATGATAGAATGTTCATATTCACTCCAGCTTTTTCTTCAAGTGTATTTTCAAATCATGATATGAGGATTAGAGTGCCTGTAAAAAGCTATATCCTAACTGGAGACTTATAGAGATTGTAGTTTAATTCTAACAAATGACTATGATTTAACACAAAACTGTAGAGGAAAAAAAACTAAGGAGAAGGAACTCTTAAAACTATATACAATAGGCAGTCAAGTTTTTTGACCTCGAGCTCTACATGTGAAAAGCATAGTGTGAGTAACCTAAGATACTCAGAATATAATAATTGGGTGAATGAGATTTCAGAAGCTACAGAGAGTTAGGAAGCAAGGTTGTATTTAGGGACACACAAGTGATAAAAAGTTGCAGTAAAAATTGTGGGCCTCTAGTTGAAAATCTATAAGACCATAAACCTGGAATATGGCTATGCAGACCCATGTTTTTGACTCTTTCATTTCCCTTGTTCTTGCTTCATCACCTATTTCCTTTCATGGTGCATCAAATACTCCTTCATAATCAGCACATGCACTTAGAATGCTTGATCCACCTCATAGATGTGACATCTGGATTGTATAAACAAGACCAAGAATTTGCAAGTAGGTTGCTGGACTCAGCAAAAACAAAACTAGTCTAAGCTATTTTGGGTATCTTGCCTTGTCTTTTCCTTTCAAGACAATTCTTCTCCTTCTTCTCCTTCTCCTTCTCCTCCTTCTCCTTCTCCTTCTCCTTCTCCTTCTCCTTCTCCTTCTCCCTCTCCTTCTCCTTCTCCTTCTCCTTCTCCCTCTCCCTCTCATCCTCCTCCTCCTCCTCCTCCTCCTCCTCCTCCTCCTCCTCCTCCTCCTCCTCCTCCTCCTCCTCCTCCTCCTCCTTCTCTTGTGGTACTGGAAATTGAACTCAGGAGCATTTTATCTCCAAGCTACTTCCCCAGACATGTTTATTTTTTGTTTTAAAACAGGGTTTTGCTTGGTTGAGAAATGTCTCGCTACACTGCTCAGACTGTCTTTGAACATGTGATTGATTCTCCTTTGAAAACTTCATTTTAATGCATTTCCATAATAAAATTCCTGCCTGCAATTACCATAACAGTTTACAATTTCTTTAGAACCGCTCCCCTGATTTGGTCAAATATGATCAATTATGGGGGAAGGTGACAGAGTTCTTAGAGACAAAGTAGCTCCTTTCTGGTAAAATCATAAATATTCTCATTCCATCCATTCGTCTGATCCCTGGCCCCTCCACAACCCATAAATCTTTATCCTCTTATTTATTTTGCTTACTAAGGTGGGGGGTGCTTTGAAAGCAAAACTTCCAGTTCCTTCTTCACTGGTCATTGAATAAATCCTGCCACTTTGTCCAGTTCTTTTCTAATATTTTTATTTGCCTTGCTCCAGGAAAAATAATCCAAGGTTTTGAGAAATGATGGGTAAGAATAAAAGATATATTTTGCTGTGGATAAAGTCAAACACATAAAATCAAATTGAGATACCTTAAAATATTGGGCTACATGGATATAGGAGAGCATGATTCAGTCACATCTGCCTCCCTGTAACTTCGATGCTGTGCAGCTTGTTGCATTTTGTACTTTATGTGTTGAGAGCTACCATTTTCGATTGAACCGAATGTTTCAATTCCATGGATAGGCACCGTATTTGTCTGGTTCCTAACTCCCTTTTTTTCCCCCAAATTTTCTGCTTTCTTGTCCTTTCCCTCTTTCTTTTTTGTTTTTATACTGTATTTGGGGCATTGTGATTATGCATTTTATTTTTTGCGTGTTTTTTCCTTTTTATTTTTTTATTGGTTCATTGTAATCACGCACCTTAAAGGAATACAAAATAGTAGAGGCATACATACATGCACACATCACACAGCCCTTCCCCAATTCCCGTCCTATTCCCTACCCCCTCCTCTCATATTTGACTTGCTGATTTGCATTTATGTATTTATTTATTTATTTATTTATTTGGCGGTACTGGAGATGGAACCCTGAGGCCTTCTACTCCAGGCTAAAGTCCCTTTTGTTTTCTATGTTCTTTCTGCATATGAGAATAAACATTCTTACCCTCAGCTTTCTGGGACTTACTGATCTTAGTTAGCTTATATTCTCTAATTCCATCTATTTTTCTACGAATGATGTAATTTTGTCATTATTTATGGCTGGGTAAAATTCCATTTCATATACATGCTCAGTTTTTTTTTTTATTTCATTCACTTGCTGATGAACACATAAGTTACTTTCATTATTTGCGTATTGTGAATTTTGTTGCCATAAGCATCTGTGAAACTAGATCCCAATCTCTTAAACCACATTTGAGTCAGATCAAGTTGGATCAAGGATCTAAAAATTAGACCAAAAACTTTGAAATTACTAGAAAAGGGTATAGGATTAACTATCTTATAGGTATTGTCTAAATGAACCCATTATTAATTCAGATATTAAAACATATTTTAACACAATTATAGTATGTATACACAAAAAGGAGACAAATTTAAAAAATGGAAGTAAACATATGGTGGACCTTAACATATAACATGCACAAAAGGAGGAAATGCATTTTGGAACTGATAATTATACCTAAAATTAAAGGCTTGTTGAATAGGTTCTAGAATTCTCAAAACACACCAAATAAGACTGGTTAAGCATTCAAATAAAAATTATGCTAGGTAACACACAAAAGAATAATGTATAAGTTACATGTGGAGCATAGGCAAAAAGTCTAGGTTATTATACTTTGTGTATCATAAACTAGAAAGAATAGAGCCAAACAGTATCTATAGTGTTCATGAGGAATTTCCTTATGTCCTTACTTTTTAAAAAATGTCTTGTTAAATATATCTCAAATGAGAAAATTGGGTTAAGTGTGTTACTTACTTTGCTGTTCATCCTTAAAACCTTGTATTTCTCCTTTCTGTTAATAAAAATTAAGAATGGAAATTGCAGGTATTTCTTCCTATCTGCAGTTTTGGTTGTAAAGTTTCCATTACTCATGGTCAAACACAGTGCAAAATACTAAATGCAACATTCCAGATACAATAAATTTTAAATTATGTCCCGTACCTGATGTCAATAGCATGATGAACTCTTACACAATCTCCCTCCGTTCTTTCTGTGTACCTACTCAGGTTATTATTCTTGCCTATTGGTTACTCTCTCTGTGGCCATCTCAACTATCAGATCTACTGTCCCAGTGTCCCAGTGCTTGTGCTCAAGAAATCATTATTTAATTAATAATGGTCCTGCAGCACAAGTGATGCTACCCATCTTATCTCAGTAAATAGTTAATAATTTCTTGTTATACCTAATTTGTAAATTAAACTTTATTATGAGTATATATGCATATGAAAATATATAGTATATACATGGTTCAGCACTTTCTGTGTATGGTTCCAAGTCATCACTCTGGGTCTTGAAAGTCTCCCTGTTCAAGGGGAGACTATTGCACTTCGTTATACTTGTCTGTTTTTATATTAAATTTTGTTTAAGCAAGAGTTGTTCTGTAATTTTTGGCTTCATTGCCAATGTCTGATAGGAAGCACTTAATAAAGATTTTTAAAATTTAATGAATAAGCATTATGGTTCATTATGTGGTTTCTTAACTCCTTTGTTAGAATATATTATTCCCTATGGCTAAAACAATTTTATTTGTCATTCTAGTTGTAGAATTTCTACTTTCAAGTATCTCAAGAAATCTACAACTATATGACAATTCCTGATCAATTTTTTCTTACTCATGAATAAAACAATTATTCTCTTTTCTAATCTTTAAACTAATCTGTTTCATACTTAGACAATGCATTACAATTATTTTTTCTCATGTAACTAAACTATGCTCTTTGAAAACAGATCTTTTACTTTCTAATCTTTGTTTATCCAAGACCTGGAATAATATTTTGAATAATATTTTGAACATAATAGATCTTTACATTATGTCCTGTTAATAAATAAATTAATGAAAAAGGACTGATTATTGATTAAAGAAGTAAATATGTCTTTATTAATAGTCAAGGGTCTATTAATTTTTAAGTTCATTTGAAGTGCTTTAATTTTTCAAAAAGCACTAAAAATTCTAAATAAATCACTGTTTTTCTTTTGGTAGAAGATAGATCTCTTCAGACTAAACTTGACAATTTTTCATCCTGAAATCATATCCCAGATAACCTATTTACCAAACTTTAGATTGTTTTTTTCATAATACCCATAAGATTCATTAAATAATTTTTCTAATTGAAAATCTAAGGTAGATTACATGTGCCGTTTTTAAAAACTACTTAACAGAAAGTCATTTTTTTGTTTTTTTTTCCCTATGAAAACTCTTTAATTTTCCATAATCTCTTTGTTTGGCAAGTCTAAAACTTTGAAGTCAGCTCAATTTCTTTTTCCTTTGTGTGTGTTTGAATGTGTGTGTATGTGTCTGTTACTTGGGATTGAGCCCAGAGGCATTCTACTTAATAGCTATACCCTTTAATTTCATTTGCTTTTGTGTGTGTGTGTGTGTGTGTGTATAGGTGTATGTAATTTGGGATTGAGCCCAGAGGCCTTTTACTTCCTAGCTATATCCCTAGTCCTACTTTTTAATTTTTATTTTGAAATAGTGTCTCAACAGGTGGATGAGAGTATCCTTGTTGAGGCTGCAGTCGAACCTGCAAATCCTCCTGTTTCAACCTTCCAAGTTCTGGAATTACAAATATGTGTCGTCACGCTTGGCTTGAAGTCAGCTTGATTTCTAAATGTGATTCTGTAAATTTTTCTTCCTAGCTTTAAACTCTGAATCAAATGGGTATCCTAGTCAAAGCTAAGGAATTTCTTCTTTCTAGAAGTCACTCTTTGTTCAATTCTAAAATAAAGATGTGGGTTTTTTAATGTCCTAATATACATAGGATAACTTAATTCTAATCTACCCAGAACTGTGTCTGTACTCAATTTTATGCCAACTCATTCAGTTTATATCAACAACATGCAGTTGATTACACATGATATTTATAAAAGTATATAAAATATGAATACATCACTATTTTCTCTGGTAGAATATCTGTCTCTTCAGACTAAATTTCATAGATAGTTCTGCATAGATTAGCATTAAGTGATCCTATATATATAAAGACATTTAAAAATCCACATCTTTATTTTAGAATTAAATCATATTGAGAAATTAAGCTGACTTCAAGCCAGGTGTGATGACAGGCATTTTTTTTTTTTTTTTTCAGATCTGGGGATGGAACCCAGTGGCATTTGATTCCGAGCTACACCCCCTGCCCAATTTTTTATTCTTTATTCTTTTTTATTTTTTTTAATTTGTTCATTTATTATATTATACAAAATATTTCAAAATAAAATATGAGAAAAGAGAACTACTTATTTAATAAACATTTTGGATAAACTAAAAGAAATGAATGAGTAACACAAATATGAAATATTTTCATGAAGACAGTTTCGTTGGACAGGGCTACTCTAAATTATGCTGATAATCAAAAAGAAAAGTGTTATTAATAAATTCCCGTTCAAGTCCCTGTTCAGGCGTCTGCGTTTTTTCTTTCCAATACTACAAATCAAACAGGGTCTCACTGAGTTGCAGAGGGCCTCACTAAGTAGCTAAGGCTGTCCACAAACCGCGATCCTCTGGTCTCTCTCCCAAATGCTGCTTACAAGCATGTGCCACCACACCCGGCTGACACATGTTTTTTTTAAAATCAGGCTCTTGCGGGGCATGGCGGCGCATGCTTGTAATCCCGGCATTTGGGAGGCAGAGACAGGAGGATCGTGCTGGTTCTAAACCAGCCAGCTTCGCTGGCCTAAGAGACCCTGTTTCCAAATAAAAATATAAAAAATAGGTCTTGGAGTGTAACCCGGAGGTAGAAGGGTTTCCAGGAACCCCAGCACCACCAATATATATATATATATATATATATATATATATATATATATATATATATATACCAACTATATATGCCAACATATATATATATATATATCAAATCAGGGTCTCTGGCTGTTGAGGTTTACCTCAAACCTGTAATCCTCCTTTCTCAGTCTCCTCCCAAGAATCAAGATTATAGTCTTGTGCCACAATGCCTAGCAGTTGAAACATATTATCTGAACAAAATGGCTTTGTAGACTTCTCACTTTATATTCTTTTGTGTTTCACCTTCTTTCCTTCTTTTTCTTTCTTGTTACCTTAAAATAACAGTAACTCATATTTTTCTAAATATAGAAAACATAACATTAGTAAAACATCCCTAGTCTCAAACTCTAGTTCGGAATATTTGGACATTACATGTAAGGTCAGTATATAACTTAAAATATTGTTTCAAGCACAGAACAAGTCAGTATCTTGCTTAGTTCACTGAGCTGGTTAGGGTCAGGAGTCAAAGCCAGGTTAGTCGATGCCAGAGGCCACACTATTAACCTTCACACTTTCCTGCCCACTTGGGTATGGAAAATGCAGCACATCCTGGAAAGAGAGCCATTGTAGCTATAAGAAAGCATCAGAAAGCGAGAAAACACACTTCTCTGAGTAATTTGTGGTGGATTGTCTCACTTTATCTACTGTTTTCTTTTCTGCATATCTTTAATATTAGAGTCTAATCTTTCTTATTGCATAGACTGGCAAAAAATATTGACTTTTATCTGTGTCCTTCTCTTGCACCCTGTAATGATGAGCAATAAGAAGTTCAGGTCATTGTTAAACATTTAAAACATGCTTTAGAAGGTATAAAAATGACACAATTTTAAACATGTACAGAACTATTGAAAGCCTTTTGAATAAATGTTTTTGAAAAAAGTTAGGTCTCCTTTAGAGCTATCACTGCTTACTTGTCTGAGTTAACAAGATTGAGAGTTAAAAATCTTCATTTTCAAATACCTGTGCCTATTAATCTATACATAAATCTGTCTATCTAAATAGATATTGGAGAAAATTCATCATAATTTGAAAGATTAAGCTATTGTGACATTCATTCCACCCTAAGAAATAACATAAAGGACTTCCGGGAAGATGGCAATCGAGAAAAGCAGGGCTTAAGAGCCCCGCTAACAACCAATCTCTATTACCACAAAATCAGCACCTTTCATAGCTGGAAAACACCATCACCAGAGAAACAAAAAAATCACCAGCCCCAGAGAAGAGGGGGTCTCAGAACGGAGCTCAGAGCCACAGAGGAGATACGCCGGCCTCACGGCTGAGGACACAGCAGCAGCGCTTTACTGCCGGCAGCAACGGCAAGTTCACTGGATGGCTATGGGTCCAGACCAACACACTCAACAGCCCATCAGGCTCCAGAGAGGAGCGGCGGGCAGCGAGCGGAGGGAGCTGCTGTGGCACAGGCGGGTGGGATTCAGCAGATTTTCCGGCGCAGGGAGCATCTAAAGCTCCAAGTGGCTGGACTCAGCAAATGCTGCAGGGACTCAGAGCAGAGGTCAAAACCAGAGAAGAAATACGCCAGCCCCATGGCCGAGGGCGTGGCAGCAGCCCCATATTGCCACCGGCAGCAGCAGCAGCAGCAAATACACGGAGTCCACTATAGCTCCATCTGCATACTCATCAATGGTAAGTCAAATTGCAGGCCCAGAGGAGAAATCCCAGTACTGTACTCCCAGGGACTTGACCCAGTGGGGGAGTGGCGGTGGCAGAGATATCACACCATAGGAGAACGCCCAACCTGGCACCCCCCCCATGGTCTAAAGCAGCCTCTATTGACTCCCTGGGTCTGATACTCTGCCATACAACCCAGTAAAGGAGTAGTGGGGTCTAAGATACCACAGACTCGAGGTCCAGAGCACCTTAAATGAAGTCGTAGTGACCCAAGGGAAGAACCCAGAGAACGCACAAACTTCCGAAATCATGGGAAAGAGGAATAACACTGGAGCAGTGAATGCCCACAACCCCACAACATCAGAACCCGATAAAACAGAAATTCAGAGATTTCTAGAAGATCAAATCAGGAAAATAACTGTAGAAATAATAGAGGTGTTTCAAAAAGAATTCAGAGAGAGCCAAAAAGAGATAAAGGATGCAATTAATGAAGTAGAGGCCTCAATTCAAAGTACAAACAACCGATTAGACCACATGGAAAGTAGAATCTCGCTCTTAGAAAATGAGCAATCCAAAAATGAACGCATAGTTTTTAATCTAGAAAAAAAAATCCGACAGCAGGAATCTGACATTGAAGAAATATGGGCCCATTTTAAGAGAGCTATCCTAAGAATAACTGGAATAGAGGAGGGAAAAGAAGGTGAAACCAAAGGGATCAACAATCTCTTCAAGGAAGTATTAGCAGAAAATTTTCCAAACATAAAGCAAGAGGTTGATACACAGGTCCAGGAAACTTATAGAACTCACTTTAGACAGGATCGGAGAAGAGGATCCCCACGCCACATAATTGTCAAAATGACCAATGTGGAAGCCAAGCAGAGAATCTTAAAGACAACAAAAACAAACGGCCAAGTGACATTTAGAGGCAAACCAATTAGAATCACTCCAGACTTCCCAAACCAAGTCATGAGAGCCAGAAGGGCTTGGAGTAACATATTCCAAACTCTGAAAGAAAACAACTTCCAGCCAAAAATTTCCTACCCAGCAAAACTTTCTATCAAATTAAATGGAGAAATAAGAAGCTTCCATGACAAACAGGAACTGAAGGAATTTATGTCTTCAAAACCAGTGCTAGAGAAAATACTCAAAGAGATTAACTACAAAGAAGAAATAGGTAACTCACATCAGAACCAGAGAAACAAGATTTTCCATCCAACAGACAACTAAGATTAGTTATCTGTGGAGATTCATTATTTATGTTAGTCTTATACCTATCTCTAAATTGTATTGTTTGCTTTTTTTGCTGTTAATTTTTAGGATTTCTAGTTGGAATATTAATATACCTTCAGATATAGCATTTGGAAATATTTTATCCCATTCTATCAGTAACTGTTAACTCTGTTTACATTGTCTTTGGATATATAATATTTTATTTTTTAGGGAGTTTGTATACCCTTCTGTTGCCTGTGCCATTGAAATCATATCCAAGAAATCACTGCCAATTTCAATGTTGTGAGGTTTTATGACCCAGATTTTCTTCTAAAAGTTTATAGTCTTAAGATTTATATTTAGGTCTTTTATCTATTTTGAGTTAATATTTGTATATGTGTTAGGTAAGGGTCCAATTTTATTCTTTTTCATGTAATTATTATTTTTCAACAATATTTAGTTAAAAGATTATTATTTCCTCCACCAAATGTTCGTGGAAACCTTGTCAAAAATAACTTGACAATATATGGAAGAATGTATCTCTAGGCTTTTATTTAACTCCAATGGTTTATATATCTGCCTTTATAACAGTACTATACTGTTTCAATTATTGTAGCTTTATATGGTTTGAAATCAGAAAATATATATCTTCTAGCTTTGTTCTTTTTCGAGATCATTTTGGGTATCTAAAGTTCATATTCCATATTAGGATAGATTTTTCTGAAAAATAAATATATAAATATATGATAGTTTCACCTAAAAAAATAGAAAAAAATATTCTCTGGTAAGAAAGAAACCAAAAGAAATATTGAAATGTTATCTTTAAGTTATCAAAAGCTTGGTATCAGACAAATGAAACTGTTATGTGAGATTATCATTTTTAATTTTGCATAAATTGCTATAATATTAGATGTCAACCACTAAGCCAAGCATGGGAAGGAGGGATGGGGAGGGAATGGGGTGGGGATTGGGTGGGGGCTGACTGGGGGATGTGTGCATGTATGTCCACAAAAGTTTTTTTGTATCCCACTATGATGTATGAATACAGTGCACCAATAAAATTTTTAAAAAATAAAATAAAATGTTAAAAAAAGAAGTAACATAAAATGTCCATGTGTATAAATGTGCTCTTCATTTTATCAGTCTGATATTAAATTTTAGATGAACTATTGAAATAATTTAGACCAGTTTCATAGATGTTTAAACCTGTTTATTATTTAAATTACTATTCTTAAACTCTAATAAGCATATACGTTTCATATTGCTTAATCATATTTGATAGATAATTTTTATATATATGAAATATGCATCTAAACCAAGCACAGAGGTAAACCTATAATTCAGTACTTGGGAGCTGTGACAAGAGAATCATAGGTTCGTGGCCTGCCTCTACAACTTAGCAAGATCCCCCACAACTTAGTGAATCTTGTTTTAAAATAAAAATTAAAATAGGGTAGGAGTTGTAGCTCAGAGGTAGAATGCCTCTAAGTTAAATCCTTAATAATTTTTTTTAAGGTACTGAGGATGGAATCCAGGGGCATTTATTTACCTTTGAGCTATACTCCCAGCCCTAGTTTTTTATTCTTTATTTTGAAACAGGGACTCAGTAAGTTGCAAAGGAACTCAGTAAGTAGCCAAGGCTGTCTGCAAACTGTGATCCTTCTGTCTCAGCCTCCCAAAAGCTGGGAATTTAAGCATGTGCCACCACGCCCGTCTTCTCCTTAATTTAATGCTTTTATTATATTAAATATTCTCTTATTAATCTTATTAAATAATTTTATTTTAATAAATAATTGATAACCTATGCTTAAAGCTTGCACTAGCCACAGAAAATGGGAGTTTTCTCTGGTTTATTTGAAAATATTGAAATAAAATTTTGAAGATAAGTGACCTGTCCAGAGAGTTGTATTACACTTCGAGTCATAGTCATTGACCTCTGTGTCTACCCTCACACATATTTAAGTAATTATGGAAGAAACAACAGATTGATGACTTGTTTTATGTCACTGAAAATTATTTATTTTAGTCTTGCTACTAATGTGACTTCAAAGCTTTTTTAAGTTATTTTGGGCTTTATAGATATAAAAAAGTAGTTTTTGAAGCTCCACTAAATTCAGAGGAGCTCTTTGACAATTTTTTCTACTCATTTTCACCATACTATGTCAATTTCTAAATTAATATAAAAATTTATTAACAAACTAAGAAAACAAGAACCAAAAATTCATTGTTTTTTGTGTCTTGTGATGCAATATATTTTCCAAATCTCTTTTCTCTACCCACTATCATCATGGTCTTTTACATTATTTGATTATATTTGTGGAGAACACAATGGAGTGCAATACAGGTTTGTACATAAATGTATTATTTGTTCCACAGAAAGCCCTTTGCTCTGTGAAATAGAGTGGGTATTATAAAATCTGTATAACCAACAGTTGCCTGGAATCCTTAGCACCTCATATCTTCTGTATTAAATTTTATTTAGGTGACAAATTACTTAAATCCACATACCATACCTGAAAGATAAACCCAGAGCCCAATATCTCACAAAATCCCCAGAAAGCATGTGTACCTCCCAGTTATTCTTCTCTCATGTTACTGACATATGCAGGTTCCACTTTTCTATAGCTCACCTCTTACTCCAGATTACTTCTTTGTTCTGCTGTCATTATGAAGGAGGGGTGGAGGCTTGTTGTATTTGGTTGACTTATAAAAACTTGGAAGACCAGAGTAATATAGTAACATTATATAACAGCAACGTTAAATTTGTAAAATCAATACACGCTAGAATAAGTTATAGAAAATATATCTTCTCTAAATAATTGGCATTGTCTGTTTTTTGGACAATGATAGAACCATATGCTTTTGTATTTTTATTGATTTATTTTTTCGGTATTGGGGATTGAACCCAGGCGCATTCTACCTCCGAGCTACAGCCCCAGACCAATTTTTTTATTCTTTATTTTTGAAACAGGGTCTCACTATGTTGCCAAATCATTTTACCTTTTAAGTGACAATTTATCTATTGAAATGTATTTAAAAGCTTAAATGCAGCTATTTTGTCCTAAAAAGGCAGAATCCTCTAATGTCCATTTCAACAGAATTGCATATCTGATTTCTTGGTTTATCCAGAGAATTAATTTGTACTTTATTGAACCTTGATTTACTCAAAATTTTATAAAAGATGTTTGGTTACATTTAGATATCTTTTATGTGTAATAATTTGTACATGCAAATTAGAATCTTTCATTGCTAGGGAACCAATCTAGATGTCCATCAACAGACTGATAAATAATGAAAATGTAATATATATACACACATGGAATTTTGCTGTCAGCAAATCACTATCCTCTGATCTCAACCTCTCGAAAGCTAGGATTACAAGCATGTGTCACCATGCAGGCTGCTTTTATTCATTTATTTATTTTTGTATTAATTCAAAGGAAACCATGACTTTACTGAAATGTTAAATACTTTAAATTTAATTTCTTCATGATAAATATTTCAGTGATTTATTATTACTTGTTTTTAAAATTTATTTCAGCCGGGCGTGGTGGCACACGCTTGTAATCCCAGCATTCGGGAGGCTGAGATGGGAAGATTGTGGTTCACAGACAGCCTCAGCTACTTAGTGAGGCCCTCCACAACTTAGTGAGACCCTGTTTAAAAATAAAGAATGAAAAATAGGGCAGGGGAAGTAGCTCGGAGGTCGAATGCCCTTGGGTTCCATCCCCAGACGCAAAAAAAATTATTTCTTCATAAATCACTAATAGCTGGGTGTGTTGGTGCACGCTTGTAATCCCACCATTCGGGAGGCCTAGACTAGAGGATCTCGGTATACGGACAGCGTCAGCTATTTAGCTAGGCCTTTTGCAACTGGGCGAAACCCTGTTTCATAAATAAAAAGACTAAAAAATAGGGCTAGGAGTGTAGCTCTGAGGTACAATGGCCCTGGGTTACATCATCAGTACCGCAAAAAAAAAAAAAAAGTCACCAATATTTTTAGTTAAAAGTAAACCATTTTATTTTAAACTAAATGATAGTTAAGATCTTTCTTTTATTTAAGCATATGCAGTTACTAGACCATTCTTATTTTGCTTAACTGTAACTTATGCATGTTCTTTAAAGTAAAAGTCATTTGGTTCTTACTGGAACACTCTGCTTCATTTGATTGTCCCCATGATAAGTAGTAATTAATCTGAGTGTTAGCTCAGAGCTTCCCTGATTAAATAAAAAA
Organism: Muscardinus avellanarius; assembly: GCF_963383645.1. Lineage (NCBI taxonomy): Eukaryota > Metazoa > Chordata > Mammalia > Rodentia > Gliridae > Muscardinus > Muscardinus avellanarius. The sequence continues at coordinate 154,372,006 of NC_137786.1, forward strand.
GCAGTAATAATCATCATTGATAACTTGCATACAGTAAATTTCATTTTGTGAAGACAGTAAAATTTAGTGTAATAGGAGGCAGGCTCTCTAATAAGATTTTCTACACTGGATCATGGCTCTAATAACTATGTGTACCGTTTTTATTTAATCTTTTTAAATTTTAGTTTCTCCATTCATAAAACAGTAATATAATAATAGTTGTACCAAACCCTGTTTTAACAATAAGTACAAATCCACATAAAGCACTTTGCACTATGTCTGGCATTTATTTTTTCTAGTGTATTAAAGTGGCCCCACATATTTTACAGTGACAGAGTCAAAGTGAAGTCTCACTGTATTTTCAAATCCTATTTAACTTCTTTATATAATTAAGATCTTCCCTAACCTGGACTTCATGATAGTGTGACATATTTTTCATACTCTTGTAGAAATGTACATTTTAATAAGCAAATTTTGGAAAATACAGAAAAAATATTCAGATAAGAATTATTATTCTCACTACCAAGGTATAATCAGTTAATATTTGATATTTTGCTTAGATTCATTTGAATGTAAATTTTTTAAATATAAACATATATAACAGAAGCTCATGATTAAATGATGTAATATGTACCAAACACTGGGAGTAAGTGAAGTGATTAAAAGGACACATGGAGCTGGGTGTGGTGGCTCACGCTTGTAATCCCTGTGCTTGGGAGGTGGAGACAGGAGGATCCCACAGGTTAAGAGACCCTATTTCCAAATAAAAAAGTGTAAAATAGGTCTGGGAGTGTAGCCCAGAGGTAGAAGGGCTTCCAGGAACCCAGATCTCCAGTACAACCAAAAAAAGCACATGGCTTCATCGCAAGTTGATGATTAAAAGTCTATAACCATGGAAGAAACTATTTTTCTATGTGATAGGAAGTGAATATTGAGAATATATAAGGAACTTCTAAACCCACTAATAGTAGCACACCCAGATGAAAAACTGGGGAAAGAACATAAAACCAGTAATTCACTTGATTAGGCCAAGTTATTTTAACTTTTAAGTGATAATTTATCTATTGAAATGTATTTAAAAGCTTAAATGCAGCTATTTTGTCCTAAAAAGGCAGAATCCTCTAATGTCCATTTCAACAGAATTGCATATCTGATTTCTTGGTTTGTCCAGAGAATTAATTTGTACTTTATTGAACCTTGATTTGCTCAAAATTTTATAAAAAGATGTTTGGTTACATTTAGACATCTTTATGTGTAATAATTTGTACATGCAAATTAGAATCTTTCATTGCTATGGAACCAACCTAGATGTCCATCAACAGACTGATAATAATGAAAATGTAATATATATATATACACACATGGAATTTTGCTCAACTATAAACAAAAACAAAATTATGTCATTTTCAGGAAAATGGATAGAACTAGGGAATAATAAGTGAGATTAGCCAGTCTCATAAAAGTCAAGTGTTTCATTTTATATCACATTTGGAAGGAAGACCAAAAATAGAAAATAAAAGAACTTCAAAAAGTGAGGAGAGAAATCTGTAGAAAAATGGAAGAGAATTGGGGGTGGGAAAAGGGATAAGAAAACTGGTGAAGAAAACAATTCAAGTAATTTTATATCCTTATATAAAGGGATTACTACCAATCTCACTGTTATATACGACAGGGAAGGTGGGTGGTTGGGTAAGATCTGAAGGGAAACACACCAAGTACTGTGTACACCAAGTACTTTTCTCCATAAAAAAGTGATATTTTGTATCACTTTGAACCCTTCTCTTATGTATAATTCCAATGCAATAATAAAATTATTTTAGGAAATGAATTCTTCTGTGTTTCTCTGTGATGCTAAGAAGACTCATGACAGGCCATGGTGGTACATGCTTGTAATTCCAGTACTTGGAAGGCTGAACCAGGAGGCTCGCGCAGGTTCGAAGCCAGCCTCAGCTACTTAGTGAGGCCTTATGCAACTTAGTAAAATTCTGTTTCCAAATAAAATACAAAAAATAGGTCTGGGAGTGTAACCTACAGGTAGCAAGCCCTTGGCTTCCATCCTCCGTACCACAATAAAGAATAAAAAAGACTAATGAGCTAATAGTTACAATACAAATAATTATTCCTTTCCCTGGAGTCAACACTGTTCATTCAGTGACAAGATTGTGGTATATGTTGACCTAATATATGTGTGTGTGTGTATATATATATTTTTTTTTAATTAAAATATATATTAAATCCAAGTATTTTTGCATGAAAATAATTTTGAAATTATTTTAGGTCTGGTGTCTTTATTAACATCTTTTGCTTACTCTCTTTCGACTGATTTTAAAGAAAGACAGGTTAATTCTTGCATCTTAGCATCTGCTATAATGACAAATTTCCATTGACCTCCTTGACAGCAGATACTTTCTGAACAATCCAATAAGTAGCCGGTAAATCTTTACCTAAGCCTTTTTATTTAATTACTGAGGCTCTAATTCTTTGCTTGAATTGACAAACATGTAGGATTACATAAAATTCAAGTTTCAGTGCAAAGACCTTTTTCTTTTTTGTGGTTAACACTGCTACTTGCAGGGCTAAAAAGTTATTTTCCAGACCAGAACTTGAAGCTTCCATTCATCATTTTCTTAACTAAACCTGCCACTTAGCATACTTTTCCCCATCAGTGAGTGCTCTCAGCATTTTGCTTTCAGCAGAGTTTGCATTTGTTTCTGACCCACGTTGGCCTTATTACAAAACCATCCATTTAGATCAATAAACCTCACATAACAAGAGTCAACTAAGCCAGTGTTCACTCCTTTCAAACTCTGAATACAAGTATTTAAAACTCTGAATACAACACTGCATGAATTGACCATCCAACATTTTAATTGTCCCTACAGAGAGGAATTAGACACATCTTCATTCCAACTGTGGAATATCTGAATACCAAAGGCAAAATTGATAATTATTTTGAAAATGATGCTTTCTCAATATAACTCTAGTACCTTATTAAGAATATCCAAGCCGGGTGTGGTGCCGCACGCTTGTAATCCCCATGCTTGGGAGGCGGAGATAGGAGGATCTTGCTGGTTTGGAGCCAGCCTTGCTGGTTTAAGAGACCCTGTTTCCAAATAAAAAAATATATAAAATAGGTCTGGGAGTGTAGCCCAGAGGTAGAAGGGCTTCCAGAAACCCCAGTACCATAAGGAAATTAAAAAAAAAAGAATATCTGATAGGTATTCTTCAAAGTATATAGGATTATTGAAACCAAAATCTGGGATGCACCTTAAGCTCTGATATTCTTCTTTTCCACAAACACTCAAATGCATATTGATTTATCACATTCATCATTTCCTAAATAACACTAAATCCTTATCACATTATTTTACTTCTTTGTTCACTCCTACCATACTATATCAACATACCGGGTCAGTCATGTAGACTTTGGAATAGGCTGTACACTACTATTTCTCCTTCATTTCTTGACTTATCCAATGTGTGGTCTGTAGTACTACCAAAGAGATTTCTCTAAAAACAAAATATAAACTGGCTCCCTCATAATCTAGACACTTCAGGACAACACTGAAAAATATACACTCTGTCCTGAAACATACCTCTTTGTCTACTCACCTTTCACATAGCTTGCTGCATAGTTAACTTGACATACCTACAATAATATATAAATTACTATTATCAATAATAGTGATTAGAAAAGGAAAAGGAGAAGGAAGAGATAATAGAGGAGAAAAAGAATTATTAATATTTGTTTAGCAACACTCAATATGTGCTAGATATAATTACATAAGCTTGCATGGATTACTTATGAAATCATGATAGCTTGAGATGAATATTTAAAAATATTCTATGGACATAAATATTTTATTTAAGATATTCAATGACTTGCCCAAGGTAATGGAGCATAGTCATATTTAAATTACTGCCTGATTCAAAAGCCACACTCTAAAAATATGATGTACAATTTATATTTTTTTTACATATGCTCCATCCTATATTATCTTGCATATGCCAGGACTACGTCTATGAGTGACTTCTTTCATGAGAATTTTACGAAAGTATACTTATTACTATGCCTATGACATGGAACTAATTGACCACCTTTCTTTTTATCATTCTGTGTGTGTGTGTGTGTGTGTGTGTGTGTGTGTGTGTGTGTAGTAAAGGGGTTTTTGTTGTTGTTGTTGTTGTTTTGGTGGTACTGGGGTTCTTGGAAGCCCTTCTACCTTCGGGCTACACTCCCAGACCTATTTTATTTTTAGAAACAGGGTCTCTTAAGCCAGCCGGTTTGCTTCGAACTTGCAAGATCCTCCTGTCTCTGCCTCCCAAGCTCGGGGATTACAAGCGTGCGCCACCAAGCCTGGCTTAGTAAAGGGGTTTGAACCCAGGAGTGTTCTAACTCTGAGGTATACCCTTAGCCTTCTTTGTTTTTTGGGGTTTTTTTGTTTAAAACAAAGGGCCTTACTAGGTTGCTGTGGCTGTTCTTGAACTTGGAATCCTCCTGTCTCAGCCTCCCAAGTACTGGGATTACAGTCAGACATTACCATGCCCAATTCATCCCATGGCAATTTACAAATCATGGGTTTTGAACCTTTAAAAAATAAAATATATATTATATATATTTTATTATATTTTATTAGTATGTTTTATTAAAATGGTAAAATTAGGATGAATAGTCAATTATTAATCATATGTAAAGTTGCTAAGCTAAAATATACTACTAATGCAAATATAATCCTTTGTTCTAAGGTAATGATGTTCCTTCCTCCTTTTGAAATACTAAATTTCCTTTCTTACATGATATTATAACACAATTTTAAATATTCTTAAAAACAAAATTGAACACTCTAAGCCCTCTAATTTAGAAATATTATTAAAGTAAAATTTAATAGCCTAGAAATTCTTGCTCTACATTGGCATTCATATAGAGCCTTTGATTTATTTATTTATGTATAGTTTCTCTTCAAGAGCAAAACTTTAAAGACAATAATAATTTCTTGTTACTTTTCCCAGTTCCTGGGGGGATTGATTATAATTTTTGCTCTGCAGTATATGCTTAATCTTTCTTTTGAATTAAAAATCATACCTGTGAAGGTTCTTGTAAATCCACACTTTCTTTAAAATGCCGTTAGTCGCCATGTTTATCCCCTACGCTGTGCTATTAACAATACTGCTATTACTACCGCAATTATCTCGCTGCTCTCTTACATTACCACTTGAGTGTTTTGTGTGTAATATCCCCTTTCTCCCTTCATAAACACATGCTGTAGCAGATGGCCCAGGCTTAATTATCTCAATTTAGCAGAAGAAAAAAGTAAAAATCAAGGAGATTAAATATTTGGTAAGAATTCTTCAATTATTAACTTATGGAACTAGAACCAGTGCTTGATTCTTTTGTCAGTCTGATAAACTTTTGTACATGTGGCACCATATGCAAGTTTTTACTTTACAGACAAGTTTATAAACCCAACATTATCAAAGCCTGGATACAGTATGTTTTTCATAGCAGTAGTAGTGTCACACTTAAGAGGGTTTTTTTTTTTTTTTTGGTAGTTTTTTGGGTTGAACTTAAGGGCATTCTACCTTCAAACTATACTTTGAGCCCCCTCCCCCTTTTTATTTCTTTCTTTTTTAGGTGATGGGGATGGCACCTAGGGGCATTCTACCTCCAAGCTATACCCCCAACCCAATTTTTTATTCTTTATTTTTGAAACAGGGTCTCATTTAGTTGTGGAGGACCTCACCAATTAGCTGAGGCTGTCCCAGAACCCACTATCCTCCTATCTTAGCCTCCTAAGTGTGCACCACCATGCCCAGCTATTCTGACCCCTTTAAATCCCCCCCCCCCTTTGGAATCAGGGTCTTGCTAGATTGCTGAGTCTGTCCTCAAATCGGAGATCTTCCTAACTCAGACTCCCAAGTACTGGGATTATAGTGGGTGCCATCACTCCCCTCTCTCATAAAGATATTTTAAAAAACAATAAATAATTAGCTTAAGCAGATGATAGTTCATTAGTGGAAAGACCTAAATCAGTATTCTTTGCCAAACTTGAGAAGTCACTGTTACATTGGTCAGTATCATATCCAAAGGCTTGAATTCACATTTGGTATTATTGTTGTTGTTGTTGTTGTTGTTGTTGTTGTTGTTATTATTATTATTATTATTATTATTATTATTATTGTCTGGGGATAGAACCCAGAGGCATTCGACCTTTGAGCTACATCTCCTGCCCTATTTTTTATTCTTTATTTTGAAACAGGGTCTCACTAAGTTGTGGAGGGCCTCACTAAGTAAGTAACTGAGGCTGTCTGCGAACTCTGATCCACAGGTCTCAGCCTCCCAAAAGCTGGGATTATAAGCACGCTCCATCATGCCGGGCTTAGTATTAACTAATATATCTCTTCTCTCATAATGAACCAGAATTTAATGTATGAACGTGTTGATTGCTTTCAAAGTTCCTAATGAAACGGGGGTTTCTTGAGAGGAAACCCGGCGTTTCCTCGAGATGAAACGGAGTTTTTAGTCAGGCACAAAAAATAAGAAATCAGATGCTTTCCCTAATATGTGAGAGTTAGGGAGAAATGGGTCATAGGAGGAACTCTTGGAAGAGCATCAGTAACTTTTAACTCTGTTTACATTGTCTTTGGATATACAATATTTTTTTATTTTTTAAGGGAGTTTATTTACCCTTTTGTTGCCTGTGCCATTGAAATCATATCCAAGAAATCACTTCCAATTTCAATGTTGTGAGGTTTTATGACCCAGATTTTCTTCTAAAAGCTGATAGTATTAAGATTTATATTTAGGTCCTTTATCTATTTTGAGTTAATATTTGTATATGTGTTAGGTAAGGGTCCAATTTTATTATTTTTCATTTATTATTATTTTTCAACAATATTTAGTTAAAAGACTAGTATTTCCTCCACCAAAAGTTCATGGAAACCTTGTCAAAAATAACTTGACAATGTATGGAAGAATTTATCTCTAGGCTTTTATTTAGCTCCAATGGTTTATATATCTGCCTTTAGAACAGTACTACACTGTTTCAATTATTGTAGCTTTATATGGTTTGAAATCAGAAAATATACATCTTCTAGCTTTGTTCTTCTTTGAGACTGTTTTGGGTATCTAGAGCCCATATTCCATATCAGGATAGATTTTTTTTCTGAAAAATAAATAAATGTATGATAGTTTCACCTAAAAAAAAAAAAAAAGAAAAAAAATATTCTCTGGTAAGAAAGAAAGCAAAAAGAAATATTGAAATGTTATCTTTAAGTCATCAAAAGTTTGGTACCAGACAAATGAAACTGTTATGTGAGATTATCAATGTTAATATTGTATAAATTGCTATAATACTAGATGTCAACCACTAAGCCAAGCGTGGGAAGGAGGGATGGGGAGGGAATGGGGTGGGGATCGGGTAGGGGCTAACTGGGCGATGTGTGCATGTATGTCTACAAAAGTATCTTATTTATACCACTATGATGTATGAATACATTGCACCAATAAAAAATAAATTAAAAAAATAAAAATAAAAAAAAAATAAAAATAAAAATAAAAATATTAAATTTGAAAAAAAAAAAAAAAAAAAAGAAGGAACTCGACGTTTCCTTACCTGGTTCTTGTCTATGGTGAGCGAAGAATGACACCCGCAGACCTCAGGAAGGGGAGTAAAAGGTTTATTGGAAGCAGCAGGGAATGGGGAAGGGTGGCTGAACACCCCAAAGGGGCTGGAACTCTGGGTCCAGCAGCTGCCTTCAGGATAATACTTGAGAGTAGCCCAAGCCAAATTGCCTTCAGGTGCAGGCTGCTTTCTTTCAGAGTCCACGCGATCTGCCAAAAGGGAATAGAGAAAAGTGGCCGAACACCCCAAAGGGGCGGTCAGAACTCCGGGGTCCAGTAGCTTCCTTCAGGGTCACTACCGGAGTGTCGCCCGAGCCAAGTGCCCGCTAGTTGCAAACTACTTTCTCCCAGAGTCCACGCGATCTGCCAGAAAAGAGGTGCAGGTCACCCCTAGGGGGCTGGCCAGCCTTGATGTTCAGCAGAGGCCTTCAGGTCACTACTCGAGAGTCAGCCGAGCCACGTGCCCTCAGATGCACTCTGCCTTCTCTCAGGGCCAACACGACCTGCGAGAGAGAGAACAGCTCCCCAAAATGGAAGGGGGTTCTGAGAGGGAAAGCCCCTTTTGCCGTCCGACTAAAGCAAAGGCATGACCGCCTGTAAGTCCTCTTTTGATTAGGGTGACTTTGGGATTCCAAAGAGAATTCTGGGAAGTAGCTCTCAGAATTTGCATAGGGTATTTGCAAATCCTTTGAAGGGTCTCCTTTCAGGAATGCCAGACTTGCTCAGTGGGTTTGTTGATTAGTAAACAGATGGCTTTGTGAAGCTCTGGCCTTCTTAGCTCTGAGCCTTTGGAATTGCAGGTATTTGTCACCCTTCAGGAAACTCAGGAAATTCAGAAAATTAGCTTTTTTCTACCTAGGCCTTTTCCCTATCTGCCTATTTCCTTTCTATCTCCTCACTAATTCCCTTTCTTTTTTAGAAAAAGTAAAACCAACTCAAATGAATGAATAAATGGTTAACAGTTTAATCTTGTAAATAAATAAGAGGTATCACTAAACCTGCAGTCCTTCTGAAAATATTGTTACAATTCACAATTTCAAAAAGAAGACTGAGAACTATGTTTTTTTAAATAAAAATTTTAAATATATTTAGACATACCAATTGTCTAAATATAATTTGCCAACTTAAAATATACTTTCCATATTAAAACTTCCCCATGTCCACATGGAACCCAGACAATAAAATGATGTAAAGCTATTGCAACTTTTATAGGTAACTCAAATGCGTACGGTTCTAGGAATGAGACTAATTTGAGCAGAGTGGACTCTATGCACAAAACCAAGAGTAGATTAAAAACAGGAAGCCCCAAATCTGGGCACCTCTTTGCCAATCACATATTATTTGACCTAAATGCTTCTTCTGAGATCTATTCTTATCTTTAGTTAACTCATCAGCTTTCCATTTTACCCAAAAGAAATTTCAGTTTATTTCACATATATAAGTTACTCTTGTGCAGGGTTAGCTTAGTGGGAAAAAGAACTCAAGCAGATGAGTTTCAAAAGAAAAAGTTTAAGTTTATAAGCAAGAAACCCCAGGTAAAATCAGGACTAGACATTTGAAAAGGGCTATACAAACTAGAAGCCTTGATTAATCTATGAACATTTGGAACCACATTATGACTTATATGGACTCCAGGTATTTTTGCATTCATAGGATTTTTAGCCTCTAAAATATTAAAAATATGTTATGGCTACTTTCTTAGAAAAAGTAGTATAAACCAAACAGTAATCATTATTTTTATTCTCTATTTTTTCTGATTTTAAAGAAATTACTTTTTCTGTACCAGTATTGGGAATGGCCTAGGAAGATTTGGGAAAGCTCTGATTATTAATATATTTCAAAAGAAAATAAATGATATATTTCAAAATAGTTGTGTCAAAATGGCAGCAGACATGGGTAAAGAAAGAACTTGATTTCTGCCTAAAACAAGCAGCTATTCCAATGTATATTAACTTAGCTCAAAGCAATTAACCAGTCAATAGGAGAGGAGAACTAGGCCTGTCTCTAAAGACAGATCTTAGTTGAGGAGAACTAGGCCTTTATCTAAAGACAGATCTACATGATTGGATAAGCCAGCTAAGATGGTAGGAGGGGTTGACCTTCAGGAAAGGAGACACCTTGCCACACCTGGTTGGGGGAGGTACCTTACAGGGATGTTCACTAAGTCAGAGGCACGCAAACAAGATGGAGGTCATGGGTATAAAAGGCCGAGTCCACGTGTAAGCCCTTTGGTGCATTCATTTCGAGTCACCCCCTCATGCCATTTTGGCATGGGGCTGTATTTCTATTTTCTGTATTTCTATCTTTCTAATAAACGTCTTTAAATCTTCAGCAACTGTCCAAGCTATGCATATTTATTCTTAGCTTAGGACAAGAGTTTTTCTTCTGTTTGGGGTCATTTTGGATTTTGTTATGGGTTGGGCGAAAGTGTGTCCAGGACCCTTGCAGGCGTTCCCGGGAAACAGTTTTCACAAACCATATTCTCCCAATCTGTAACATTTCTGTGCTTGAAAGTACAATGAATCTTATACATTGTGCCTAATGAATAAGTCACCCCATATTTAAATGATTGCTTTAGTGATTATTATTTTAAATTTAATTTTAGAAATTCACTCCTTCCCATTCAACTAGAAAAACAAAATTGACTAGTATACTAATTATAGCTAACATTACTTTGCAAAGATGATTACTCTGCAATATGCACTCATGCATTGTTTTGAGTACTTTAGTACATATTAAGTCTTTTAATTTTATAGTAATCATAAAAGGTTATATTATTTTCATAATATCTTTTCTGGATACTGCTACTATATGAGAAAATTGCTAAAACTAAGTATCACAAAATAACAATCATTTTATTGTTTCATAATTATGTGGGCAAAATAGTTTGCCAATGCTTCACCTGGTTAAATCTCACTAAGAGTCTTTCAGGCAGGTAAGGTCAATTAATGGCTGGGATTACACTCTTAGGAGTACGAACTGACTGAATTTCCAAAAAGACTGTTCTGCAGGGATAGCAGTTGATGCTGATTCAAAATACTGGCATAGTTGAAGCTATCGACTGGACTGATTACAGTTATTCTAAGATTTCTGGATTTATATGTGGGTTGGCTTCTGTCCAAGAAAGACAGAATACCAAGTAGAAGTCTTCTCTTATTCAGCCTTGAAAGACACCAAGCAGTGGGTGTGTTGCATTCCATTAGAGAAAAGTGAATCACAAGGCAGTCACATGCCTTTAATACTAGTTCTTGGGAGGCTGAGACAGGAGACTCAGTGAACTGAGGTGAGCTGCAGCAGTTTAACAAGTTTCCCACCAATTTGGTGAAACCTTATTTCAAAATAAAACATAAAAAAGACTGGGAATGTAGCACAGAGATAGAATGTCTCAAAAATCAATCCTAAGTACAAAAAAAAAAAAAATACAAACCAAAAAGGCCAGTTCAGAGGCAATTACAAGCATCAACCATACTTTTCAAATGAAGTGTCATCAAATTCCAGAGTTGTTGGAAAACTGTCACAATATTCTCCTGATAGTTGAAAAAATTAGGTAGGAAGATATATTCTTCCTGTACCAGTATTGGGAACAGCCTAGGAAGATTTGGGAAAGCTCTGATTATTAATATATTTCAAAAGAAAATAATTGATATATTTCAAAATAGTTGTGTCAAAATGGCAGCAGACATGGGTAAAGAAAAGACTTGATTTCTGCCTAAAACAGGCAGCTATTCCAATGTAAACTAACCTAGTTCAAAATAATTAACAAGTCAATAGGAGAGGAGAACTAGGCCTTTTTCTATCTAAAGACAGATCTTAGGAGAATTAGGCCTTTCTCTAAAGACAGATCTACATGATTGGATAAGCCAGCTAAGATGGTAGGAGGGGTTGACTTTCATGAAAGGAGACACCTCACTACACCTTGCTAGGGGAGGTACCTTACAGGGTAAGGGGAGGTACCTTACAGGGACATTCAGGTAAACAAGATGGAGGTCATGGGTATAAAAAGTCCGGTCCATGTGTAAGCCCTTTGGTGTACTCATTCGAGTCACCCCTCCATGCCAGTCTGGTATGAAGCTGTTCCTGTTCTCTGTATTTCTATCTCCTGTATTTCTATCTTTTCTGCTTTTTCTGTTTTTCTGGGTTTTTTTGTTTCTTTGGGGAGTTTTTGGGAAATTATTCCCAGGGGTCTAACAAAGCTCCCTGGGGACAGTTTCCCAAACCGTAACACTTTCTATGATTACACAACTTATAAATGGAAAATCTAAAGTTTAAATCCATGCAGCTCTGGCTCCAGAGAAAAACTTCTTCATCAAGAAAAGATTTGCCAAACTTATATAAATAATCAAATTTTAAGAGAATGAACAGAGATTACAATAAGAGAGGCCATATAACTGGCTCGATATTATTAAATAAACTAATGTAAAACTTAACACTAGAATACAGGCCATGTCTCTAAAATAAACTATCATGTCCATTTCATAATAACTGCAGTTCTTTTTCTGTGATAGTTACATCATATTATACAAAAAGAGTTTTAAACATTGAAAACATAACAATTAGAGAGCCTTCATGCTGTAATGGAAAAAACATAAATTTAAAAGCAAGCAAAAATATTCTATTTGCTGAGGATTTCCCTCCATTATCTGGAGTCCCTCTGGGGTTGATTAACAGAGGAGCTACCTCTGAATATGTGTAAAAGTATGACTATAGCATGGTTAACTTGAATATTCATTGTTGGCAAGGGGTGAAAGGGAAGAAGGGGTAGGGGGAGAGGGCATCAAGAACAGTCTGAATGTATGCCATTTCCAATATATTTCACATAAAATTAAAAATAAACATAAAAGAGAAAAAAATTTATTTGCAGTTATTAAAATTTTCACTGAACCATGAATCCCACAATTTCTCAAATGGAATTTTTTATTCTGAATCATTTACTGTATTAAAAATATATTGGATCTCAATAAATGTTATTTCTAATTTTAGAATTAGGTACAGCTTGGTTCATGTTATAAGCATAATTGATGAATATAACTATATCAAGTTCACCCCATAAATGAAATATAAAGAACTCAAATTTTGATGTTGTAGACAATGTCAATTTAATGGTAAAAATAATGAGACTATGTCAAATAGCCATGTCTCACTGAATTCTGTCTTGGAATTTGTAAATGACAAACTTTGGAGATAAAAAAAGTCAGTGTAATAATAGTATACCAAAGGTAAGCTAGGCATGGTGGTGCATGCTTGTAATCCCAGTATTTGGGAGGCTGAGACAGGAGGATTCCGCAAGTTTGGAGCCAGCCTCAGTTACTTAGTGAGGCCCTATGCATCTTAGTGAGACCCTTTTTCAAAATAAAGAATAAAAAATAGTGCTGGGGAGTGTAGCTCCAAGGTAGAATGCCCCTGGGTTCCATCTTCAGTACTGAACAAAAATAACAAAGTATACCAAAGGTAAAGTCGGCCAGAAAAGAAAATGAGTAACTGAATGATATAAAGAGTAAATAAAAGTTTAAGAGCACAGAGCTAACAAAAACTATGAGACAACATTCATAACTTAGTATTATATAAGGAAAGCACATAGGTTTTATATGCTTTCCTTACATAAATATGGTTAATAATTATAGAAAAAACTTCCCAGACTGGTTCTTGGTTTTCTTATGGGATACACTATTGTATCACATATATAAATTAGTGTCTTTTTGACAAATTTATTTGAAAATTACAACTGAATTATTGATTAACCTTGAAATAACATGAGTTAAAGTGTAAGTTATAAATAGCATTTATATTTAAAATATATATAATATGCTTAAATATTTTAATTTATCTTTTTGAATGAAACACATTTTAATTTAAAAGATAAGTATTTTAATGTAAAATACAAATATGTGTTACTTTTCCAATTAATATACCTTCTGCTTCAGTCAGCTTTTCTAGTTTCTGTGACCAAAGCGATTTGATTATTAGATGACTCAAATTTGCCTTACTTTACTCTAAAGAGTATATCTTGCTTCTACAAACAGGCTGTTAGCATTACCATAGTAACAAAGATAAAAATGCTGAATCTTACACAGATACCAGACTAAAATGAAAATTAAAGAAACACCATATATATGTCCCTCACATAGTTACAAGTGCTATCAGAATAAAAAAGAGACGAAAGAAGGCTGGCCTATTAATTTGGCAACACAAATAAATATGCTACAACTTAGAAAGCCATGGATTTGGGAAAAGCTGAAACATTATCCTATCTTATAGATGCTGACAAAGAGAGCTATTGGTCCTATAAGCAAAATAACTGAGCTTGGGAAAGAAAAGACAATGTGTTAAAATCCTATTTAAGACCTGACATCCAGGGGGGCAGTAGTGTCTCATTACCTTAGTGTGATGCTTTCTCTCTTGCTTTGCAATAAATCCTACTTTAACTTTACAATTGAGTTTTCTGTCTAATTATTTCTACATGAGCCAAGGAAAATAACTCATAGCTGGGTGGGAGGCAAGCAACCACCCAAAACCATAACAAAAGTACTCCCAAAAAACAACTTTGAAAAGGAATGATTTATTGGGGGTCATTATTTCAAAGGTTTCAGTCCATAGGGCAAACCTAGAGGCAGGAACCATGGGGTGACTGCCCCTGGGAATAGGGCAGATGGACAACTTTCACATCATGGTGCCAAAAGCAGAGAGGAAAAAAAGGAAGAGAAACTTAGATAATTAATCTAACCACTTTAGAGGTAAGGATTGTAATTGCATTAAGGAACCTATCACTATTATGGCAGAGAAACAAACAATACATAGACAAAAGAGATTACTCTGAAAACTCCTTAGCCTTGAAAACTCCTTAGCCTATGGCGAGTTTCTTCAGTAGATACATTGCCTATTGATAAATGAGCTTTATAACTTGTATATAATATTACTTAATTCTTATCATAATATGTTGACATTCAAAAATTCTACAACTATCTGAAAGCATCATCATAATTTGAATCTAGCTCTGTGTGACCCTAAATCTTTGTAGTATCTGCTCTAATAGCACCAAAGGAGTCTCTGTCTCAGAAAATAGGCATTTGCTATGGTGAACTATAGTTTTTCAGATATAATAGTGAAACGGGGGTTTCTTGAGAGAAAACCCCCGGTGAGTTCTTGTCTATGGAGAGCGAAGAATGACACCCGCAGACTTCAGGAAGGGGAGTAAAAGGTTTATTGGAAGCAGCAGGGAATGGGGCAAGGGTGGCTGAACACCCCCAAAGGGGCTGGAACTCTGGGTCCAGCAGCTGCCTTCAGGATAATACTTGACAGTAGCCCAAGCCGAATTGCCTTCAGGTGCAGGCTGCTTTCTTCCGTAGTCCGCACGATCTGCCAGAAGGGAATAGAGAAAAGTGGCCGACCACCCCATAGGGGTGGTCGGAACTCCGGGGTCCAGTAGCTGCCTTCAGGGTCACTACCCGAGTGTTGCCCGAGCCAAGTGCCCATCAGTTGCAAACTACGTTCTCCCAGAGTCCACGCGATCTGCCAGAAAAGAGGTACAGGTCACCCCTAGGGGCCTGGCCAGCCATGATGTCCAGCAGAGGCCTTCAGGTCACTACTCGAGAGTCGCCCTAGCCACGTGCCCTCAGATGCACTCTGCCTTCTCTCAGGGCCAACAGGACCTGCGAGAGAGAGAGAGAGAGAGAGAGAGAGAGAGAGAGAGAGAGAGAGAGAGAGAGAGAGAGAACAGCTCCCCAAAAGGGGAGGGGGTCCCGAGCGGGAAAGTTTTGCCATCTGACTGGTGATGCCTGACCTCTTGCAAGTCCCTTTGTGGTTAGGGTAACTTTGAGATTCCAAGGAGAATTTGCATAGGACATTTGCAGGTTCTTTGAAGGGTCTCCTTTCAGGAATGCCAGACTTGCTTGGTGGGTTTGTTGATTAGGAAACTCAGGATGGCTTTGTGAAGCTCTGGCCTTCTTATCTCCTGAGCCTTTGGAATTTCAGGCATTTGTCGCCCCTCAGGAAACTCAGGAAATTAACTATTTTCTACCAAGGCCTTTTCCCTATCTGCCTATTTCCTTTCTATCTCCTCAATAGGTCTTCACAAGTGTCAAACTTACTCTAAAACAAAACAAAAAATAACAAATAATAAGCTATATCTCTATCCCAAAGAATACGTGGTAATAATTCAATGTAATATTATTTTTTCTTTTTCTTGAAAGTTCATTCCAAATGTCTCAAAACCAAACAAGATATAGAATTCAGATGACATGAAAAGCAGCATTATACATTATTAGGAAAACAGAATTGTTCTCTCACGTAGACCTGTTCCTATAAAGATATTTAATCTATGATTCTGGCATTTTTTTTATCAGATACTAATAATATTGTGTTGATATTGATTTAGTAGTTCTGAAAATGTAGCATATACATAGATAAAAGTTGTTGATTAGGGAAACTACAGAATATATAATACTCTGTACTATCTTTGCAATGTTCTATAAATATAACACAGTTCTAAACAGTAAGTTTATTTATATTTTTGCTGTAAGCTTAAGCAATTTTATTATTACAAAGAAAGATAGGACAGAGTTAACATTAAAGAAATAAATGCAGTGAAACAACTTGAAAATAAGTTACTGAAGTTTTGGGACACAGAACTTTTTTTTTTTATAAATATACATTATCCTTTATCTTGCTCAACCAATAATCTTGTGACCTGACTAGATCCTCTCCTTCTCTGGGACTACTCTTTCATAGGAAAGTGTTTGTGGGATGTTTGTTTGCATATGTGATAATGATGGTGTACCAGTATTAGAAAATGGCCTAAAAATATTTGAAAAAAAATTGGTATTAATGTATAAAAATTGGTTTATCGCCAGGCATGGTGGCACACGCTTGTAATCCCCATGCTTGGGAGCAGACAGGAGGATCCTGTAGGTTCGAAGCCAGCCACGCTGGTTTAAGAGACCCTGTTTCCAAATTTAAAAAAAGTATAAAAATAGGTCTGAGAGTATAGCCCAGAGGTAGAAGGGCTTCCAGGAACCCCCAGTACCACACACAAAAAATGTTGGTTTATTGGTAGTGGGTCTCAAAATGTAAAAAGAAAAGCAGTTAGGGCCTGGTTACTGCCAGGCACTCAGGTAGCTGTTATAATGCAAAGTACTCTCCCTAAAAGTAATTAGCAAGTGGATAGACGGAGTTGCAGCCTAGGACCTTCACATTCAAAAAACAAGTTTGAATAATAAAGAATATTTGGCAAAAAGCTAAGAATTCCCCAAGAGTGTGGGAGGAGGGTATTGATCATTGTGAAAGGGAAGCAGATACCCCCTGAAAGCCAAACTGCTTACATGTACCCTAAAGCTGGGGCCCTACTCCATCCCTTCTCAGCATGGAAGAAGTTAATGAAAGAGATTTTGGTGTCCTTATTCCTTTGCTATGGATGCATGCAAGAAGTAAAAATAGGGAGAGATTGATGGGGATTGACCTTGTATTGAGGTGTATAAGAGCTGTAAAATTAAAAAATAAAAAAAACCCTATGTTTACCTTTGGCCTTACAGGTGTCAGGAAATTAATAGAAAGAGGGAGGAATGTGCTGGTATTGGGGAATGGCTTCAAAATGTATTTGAAAATAGCTTTGGTATTAGAAAGCTACAACTTGGGTATAGGGGAGGGACCCTGCAGAGTTTCCTGTACCAAGGGTGATTAACAAGAAAATAGAGGGAGCCCATGAACTTTTGCAATTTAAAGACAAGTTTATATAGATAATTTCTAGCAGACAGACTAGGATGTGGGAGGAAGGGCCACAAGCCTTCAAGAGATACCTGACTTTTATAATCCTTATCAAAGTGACACCTTTTAGGGTCTTAAGGATTTGAGCTTACACATATAGGAAGAAGACTTTTGGTCAGACAGGATAAACAGGAAGTTTAATGAAAGCCTCTTGGTTTTCCATTTTATCTTTTCACAAAAATTTACATGTTCAAGGCATTGGTTCTTCTTAATTTTAGTTACACTGAAGATGACATGTCTGAGGGTACTTTAAATAAAAAGAGCCTGAGGTCTCATTTTGTAAACAGGAATCATAAGAGTGTTTTTAAAAGAAACTTGTCATATATATCATATTATTATTAGTGTAATCATAAAAATGATTGACTATTTGACAACACTTCTGGAACACAAAACATATACTTATATTATTATCCATAAAGAATGATTTTCTTCTGTTTAATTCATGTTAGTATATAGGTGATATTTTAATTCATTGCATATAACATTTACATAGAATACAATCTACTGCTAGTGCATGACATTTATTATTTGTAATGCCTCATATTCATGTGCCAAGATGCATGTCTTAGTTTTTGAAGTGCCATACAGAAGAACATTATAATGAAAGCATTCTTTATTTTACAAAATATATTTCTGATTTTGCACCATTTTTTACAATCAATTTAATTTATAAAAGGCAAGGTATATTGTCAATCACTGGGCATGATTTAAGTGATGGATTTTGCCTAGAATAGTATAAATAATTTTAGTTTGTTATATTTTCTTGGAATCTTAATGGTGCAATAAAGTTATTCATTCTAGTGAGATTCAAAATGAGGCATTCACATTTGCACACAACATCTCTTGGTCTGTTTCCCTCCTAAGAAGTGTTCTACCTTCCAAAATTTACAAATTTTTAAAGAAACTAATTTACACTGGAGGAATTAAAATTATCACAGAAAAATGTGACTATTTTTTATTACAAAATATATACACCTTTCAAAGACACTTTGTTTTCTCATTAGAGTGGAATGTTTTTACTTTCTTATTATAACAGCAAATTGAACCACTGCTTTACAATGGGAGAAAGAACAAAAAACTGAGCCTTTAAAAAAAAACTGACTTTGCAATTAAGCATTCAAGCAAGCATGCATAATTATTTAACAAGCCATTGCATGTGCCAGAAAATGGAATAACTCAGGCTATTAGAAATATTAATACCTGCATGGCATGCATATACATGTGTATATTATTATAAAATGATAACTTTAATTATCTTTCTTATTCTGGAACATTATGATTTTTTAGTTTTTTACTTATTACACTATTACTTCTTAAATTAAAATCTTTATTGTCATTTTAATTTTGTTCTCTCTTAATTTAGATATCAAAGAAGGACTATATAGGGGCAAGTGCCATTCATGGTTTCAAATTTATATAGTGTACACTTACTGTATACTTCAGAACCATAAGATCTCATCCCCAGTATCAGCCCTTTCTTCTGAGAACTAACTTTCTTTTATCACACTCTAACTTCCTTCAAGGGAGTTAGACAAGTTCTATATTCTAAAAAATAGCCCCAACCCACTGATTTCTAGTTAAAGGAAATGAGTGCTAAATCTGAACTTGAAAATCAAGACCTCTGTGCCCATCCCTGGGAAATGTGCTCTAAGGAAATTTGATCCTTTCCATTGAATGCATTTGAAATCTATAAAACACACAATGAAGAGTGAAGATACACAATTTCTCTTTCTGCCTCACATCTCCATGTTCTGAGCTTCAGATCCTGGAATGAATCTTGGAATCTTTAAAAACTATGAGAAAACCAATCTTTCCCCCCTAAGAGAAAACCCAGTATTGTGTAGCCATTAATTTTGGATTATAGCAGTAATTATAGTTGACTGAGACAGCTCCATTAAAAAACTTAGTGCTAAATAAGATAAGCCCAAATCAGAAAACTAAACTTTGAATGTCTAATAAGAAAGATAAAGCAAAAACAAGAAGAAAGAAAAAGAAAAGGAAAAAAAAAAAAAAACGGAAAAGGAAAGGAAAGGAAAGAGACCTCGTGAAAATTAGAAGACCAAATAGAGAGTAGAAGGTAGAGTGAAAGGGAAATTACAGGAGGGAGGGGGGCAGAAAAGATGGGGTTCACAGAAGGAGACAGTGTTGTTATCTACATGTATTACTTTATCCCCATGAATCTCACTATTTTGTGAAATTACAGTGTGACAATAATAATAAAGACCTAAAGAAATGTAAAAAATATACAGTATGTTCTTGGATTGAAAGGCAAAAATATTGATAAACTGCCATTTATGCATGATATGATTTGCAATTTCAATATAATCCTGGAAACTTGGATATTAAAGTTGCATGATTAGCTAGGCAAAATGCTGTATTCCTGAAAACCCATTGTTAGAAAGGCTGAGACAATAGGATCTAAGGTTCGAGATCAGCTTCAGCATCTTAGCAAAATCCTATTTCAAAATTTTAAAAAAGCCGGGCGTGGTGGTGCACGCTTGTAATCCCCGCGCTTGGGAGGCAGAGACAGGAGGATCGCGCAGGTTCGAAGCCAGCCACGCGCGCTGTCTTAGGAGACCCTGTTTCCAAATATAAAAATGTAAAAAGAGGTCTGGGAGTGTAGCCCGGAGGTAGAAGGGCTTCCAGGGACCCCAGTACCACCAAAAAAAAAAAAAAAAAAAAAAAAAAAAAAAAATTAAAAAAAAATATATTTTAAAATTAACTATAAGTATGGCTCAGTGGTTCAATGCCCATGAGTTTATTACCCAGTACAAAGAAGAAGTAAAAAATACAAGATTAGAAATAGTTGCTTTACTGAAAGTATTAGCAGATATATAATAACTTTTCTTTTTAAATTTTTTTTAATTGGTGCATTATACGATGGTGGAGACATACATGCACACATCACCCAATTATCCCTTTACACAATTACCATCCCACTTCCTCTACCTCCATCCTTTTCATGTTTGGCTTAGTGAATGATATGTTTGTTAAAATACATCATGTGCATTAGACAATTTCCTTCTTCCCCCCTCCAATCCCCTCAGGTCGACTTATTTGCTTATCTATAAAATCTCCTTCTTCACCTACATTTCCTCCTATGACCAATATCTCTCTAGCTTTCACAAATTAGGAAGAGCTTCTGATTTCTTATTTTTTGTGACTGATTAATTTTACTTAGCATAATGTCTTCTAGTTCCCTACATTTTCCTGTAAATGATGTGTGTTTTAACTTTTCTTTTTATCCTTAAGTAATTGCTGAATCAAAAATGTCTGTGACTATATGTACATGTTTGAATAGTAAAGATAAATAAGATGTGAGGCAAAATAAGAATCTAAATTTATATCCTAAAGAAGGTAGTTTTGTTCAAGAACCACTTTTATTCTCCCATATTTTGATGGACTTATCTTAGTGATAAGTTATTTCAAATGTTTTTCAAAACTTCTATTATTGATATTACACTTTAATTTTAAAGTTTTCTAAACTGGGCATGGTGGCATATGCCTGTAACCTCAGTATATGGGAAGATGAGACAGAAGTTTGCAAGTTTAAGTCCTCCCTCAGCAACTTAGCAAGATCCTCAGGAATCTAGTGTGATCTTGTGTGGAAATAAAATAGGATTGGGGTGCAGCTCAGAAACAAAAAGACCGAATTTAACCTTAGCATTATTAAATCAGTAAGTAAATAAATAAGTGTAATGTATAACACATGAATCATGGAAGAAATGTCAATAGAAATTAACCAAAATATTTTGAATTAAATAAAAATGCACTGTATCAAAATGTATAGATAAAGTCAAAGCAGGGCTTAATAAAAATTCTAGCATTGAATGCATGTATTTAAAAATAATAATTTGAAATCAATAATGTAATATTCCATCTTTACAATCTTGCAAACATAAAAAACAAATGAACAATATACATCCAAGTTAGGCATAAAATGAAATAAAAGTCGATGTAGTAAATTGAAAACATAGACATAACTGAGAAAATTAAAACATAAAGCTGGTTCTCTGAAAGGCCAGAAACATATTGACATCTCTCTGGCTAGGCTAAGAATAAAAAGAGAATAAAAAATCAATAGTATTTGAAGTAAAAAGAAAGCCTCACTCTAGTTCCTAGGAACATTAAAAGAATGGTAAAACTCGAGTATCACCAAATCGGTTCCTTAAAATTTGATCACCTAAGTCATGTACCAATTCCTTGAAAGACACAATCTGTCAAAATAACAATAACACAATAACAGAACCCCAAAATACAAAATTACAGAGATCGACAGAAGAACAAATCATAATTTAACAGTAAATGATACAGGATTTCTGAAAAAAATCTAGAGAGAGCACAAAAGAAATAAACAAATAAAAAATCTGATACCCTGAACAAGAATCAGAACGAAGTTTTAAAGAAAGTGAAGGATGCAATAATTGAAGTGAAAACATCAATTCAAATTATAAAAAATATATTAGACCACATGAGAAATTGAATCTCACTTTTAAAAGCTGGTCACTCTGAAGCCAGGCATAGACATGCATGCTTGTAATCCCAGCATTTCAGAGTCTGAGACAAGAGGATAACACTTTGAGGACAGCATCAGCTACTTAGTAAGGCCCTTTGAAACTCTCTGAGACAAGTTTTTCAAATAGAGAATTAAAAAAAAAAAAGGACTGAAGGTGTCACTCCAAAATAGAATGCCCCTAGGTTGCATTCCTATTACTTCGAAAAAAAAGAAAAAAAATGAGCACTTCAAGAATTAACATATAGTATATAATTTAGAGAAAAAAAAAACAATTTGACATCATGAACTGGACATTGAAAAGACAAGTACCCATTTTTTATTTTTACTTAATTTTTTGGTTGTACTGGGGTTCCTGGAAACCCTTCTACCTCCGGGCTACACTCCCAGACCTATTTTTATACTTATTTTATTTGGAAACAGGTTCTCTTAAGCCAGTGAGGCTGGCTTAGAACCTGCATGATCCTCCTGTCTTCGCCTCCAAAGCGCAGGGATTACAAGCATTCACCACCATGCCTGGCTTGACATGGACCCATCTTAAAAGAGTTAAACTAAAAGTAGGTGAAACCAAGGGGATCAACAATTTCTTCAAAAAGTTAATATAAAAAAAATAACCAAACATAGAAGAAGAGATTGATACACAGGTACAGGAAACTTATAGAGCCTCATTTAGACAGATCATAGAAAAATATTAACATGCCACGCAATAGTCAAACTGAACAATGTAGAAGCCAAGTAGAGAATCTTAAAGGCAAAAAAGCAAAAGACCAATTGATATTTTGAACTCTGAAAAAACAACCTGTAGCTAAAAAATTCCTACCCACCAAAACTATCTCTCAAATTTGATGGATAAATAAAAATCTACGACAACAAAGAGAAGCCGAAAATAACTTAGATCTGAACTAACACTATAGAAAATAATCTAGAAGATTAACTGCAAAGAAGAAGTAAGTCATAAATGTCAGAACCAGAGAAACAATAATTTTCATCAAACAAACAGCCAAGCAGAAAGGAACAAACATTACTTCAAATGGAAGTAAAAGCCAGGTGTGGTGGCGCATGCTTGTAATCCACGAGCTTGGGAGGCAGAGACAAGAGGATCGCGCTGCTTCAGAGCCAGCCTTGCTGGCTTAAGAGACCCTGTTTCAAAAAAAAAAAAAAAAAAATATATATATATATATATATATATATATATATATATATATATATATATATATATATGTCTGGGATTGTAGCCCAGAGGTAGAAGGGTTTTCAGGAACCCCGGTACCACCACAAATCAAACAAACAAAAATCAAACAAGCAAAAAAAACCCCAAAGTTAAATTCACAATATTAAGAGCTAAAATCTCTCAATAACCATGCTGAACATAAATGGCCTCATCTCCCCAATAAAAAGACACAAGGTGAGTCAGGCATAGTGGTGCATGCTTGTAATCCCAGTGCTTGGGAGGCTGAGACAGGATGATCACACAGATTCAAAGCCAGCTTTAACTACTTAGTGAGGCTCTCAGCAACTTAGTAAGACCCTGTTTCCAAATAAAGTATAAAATAGGTCTGGGTATATAGCTAGGCAGAATAGCCCCTGGGTTCCACCCCCAGTACCCCTCCCCCCCAAAAAAGACATAAGGTGGCAAATATGTTGCCATCTATCTGTTGCCTGCTATCTGTTGCCTGCAAGAAAAATATTCACAAACTAAAGTGAAGGGCTGGAGAAAGGTCATTTATGGCAACAGAACTTGAAGACAAGCAGAGTAGCAACTATGATATCAGACAAATTAGATTTTAAGCACAATCTTATCAGAAGAGACAAAACAAGTCATTTTATACTAGTAAAAGGAACAATCAATCAAGAAGAAATAGTAATAGTCAACAATTATGCCCCAAACATAGGTGCAGCCACTTCCATAAAACAAACTCTTTGTGACATTAAGTCACACATAAATCTCAATACAATAATACTTGGAGACCTCAAATCCCCTTTCACACTGCTAAAATGACCTTCTAGAGAAAATAGCAGAAAGATATCTCAGACCTAAAGAATACCATAAACCAAATAGACTTATTAGACACATACAAAATATCCCACGTAATTACAGCAGAGTTCACATTTTTTTCAGCTGCTCAAGGAATCTTCTCCAAAGTAGATGACATTCTGGGCCACAAATTGAGTGCTAGCACATTTTAAAAATGTTACATACTCCCATGAATCTTTTCAAACACAATGGAATGAAACCAGAAGTCAATATAAGAATACCCAGAGTAATCAAATAAATATATGGAAACTAAACACCACACTGCTGAACTAGAAATGTGTCACTGAAGAAGTAATGGGTCAAAATTAAAAATTTCTAGAAACAAATAAAAATAGAGAAAAAAAAACAGATCAAAACCTAAGGGATCCCTTGAAGACTGCTTTAAGATAAAATTTTATTGCATTGAGTGTCCACATAAGAACAGAAAATTATCAAATAAATAACATAATGACATGCCTCAAAGCCTTTGAAAAACAGGAACAGTCTAGCACCAGAACCAGTGGAAGGCAGAAAACTATTAATATCAGAGTAGAAACCAATGAAGCAGAGAATAAAGATTGATACAAAAAATCAAGAAAAAAGCTGCTTTCTCAAAAATTAAGGTGAATAAACCAGTAGCCAACCTAACTATAAAAAGAATCAATTCAAACTACTAAAATAAGAGATGAAAGGGAGATATTACCACTGAAAGCATAGAAATCCAGAGGATTTTTAGAAACTACTTTGAAAAATAGTACTTCAACAAAATGGAAAACTTAAAAGAAATTGATACCTTTCTAGACACATACAACCTTCCTAAACTGACCCAAAAAGATATAGAAAATTTAAACTGACCAATAGCAATCAAGGCAGCAATAAAGAGCCTACCATCAAAAAAAAGCCCAGGATGACCATATGTCTTTTCAAGTGAAGTTTACAAACCTTTATGGAACACCTATTCCAAATACTCCTCAATCTATTTCATGAAATAGAAACATAACTCTCCAAAATATATTTTACAAATCCAAAATCACAATACCAAAACCAAATAAAGATAGATCAAGGAGAAAAATAAAAAACCTCCAGGTCTATATCATTGATGAACTTAGAGGACAGACTGCTAAACAAAATATTAACAAAACACATTCAAACTCACATTAAGAAATCATGCACCATGACAAAGTAGAGTTCATCTCAGGGATGCAAGGCTGGCTCAACATATGAAAATCAATCCATGTAATTCATCATGTAATCAGAACCAAAGACAAAAATCACATGATCATTTTAATAGAAGCTGAAAAAACATTTGACAAAATTTATCACCCATTTATGCTAAAAGTACTTCAGAACCTACCATGTCATCCAGCAATGTCACTTCTGAGTATCTGCCTGAAAGAATGGAAAACAAATACCAAACTAATGCATACATTTCTATGTTTATAGCTGCACAATTTACAATTGCCAAATTATGGAACCAGCCAAGATGTCTATCAACATTACAAAACTATAAGATATGTACACAATGAAACTTTACTCCACCATAAAGAAGAACAAGATTATGCTATTTGTGTGGAAATGGATGGATCCGGAGAATATTATGCTAAGCAATATTAGTTAATCTCAAAAAGAAACTAGGCATGGTGGCGCAAGGTTGTAATCCCTGTGCTTGGGAGGAGAATCACACAGGTTTGAAGCCAGCCTCAGCTACTTAGTGAAGCTCTCAGCAACTTAGTGAGACCCTGTTTCCAAATAAAATATAAAAGAGGTCTGGGAATGCAGCCTGGAGGTAGAAAGACCCTAGTTTCTGCCCCCAGTACCACCAAAAAGAAAAAATCACAAAAAGAAAAAATTGGATGTTCTTCCTAATATGGGGAGGCTAAGGAGAAAAAGAGTCATAGGAGGAACTCTAAACAAGGAAGGTAAAATCATAGAGGAGCATATATCATGACAACTGATAATGGAAGGGGGAAGAGGGAAATTCCCTAATGTACATGATGTATATTCACCAACATATCAAAGTCAATCTGTAAGCCAAACATGAGGAGGGAGTAGGGAAGAAATGGGGTGGAACTGGAAAGGGCTAAATGAGTGATGGGTGCATGTCTGTCTCTACCATCTTGTACCCCATTAAGATGTATGGCTACAATGCACCAATAAAAATATAAAAAATAAATAGGCAAACTATAAACAAAAATAAAAAGATAAGTAATGAAAATTACAGTAAAAGACAGGACATTAATATTGATTTTATAGAAACCAAAAAAGATTATGAGAGTGCTATGAGCAACTTTATGTCAACAAATTAGATAACCTAAATAAAATGGGTAAATCCTAGAACACACATTCAAGATTGAATAATGAAAAAATAGAAAATTTAAATACTTCTGCAATAGTAAGAATACTGAGTAAGTAATGAAATTCCTGACAAAGAAAATTTCTGGACCAGTTAGATTCACTGTTTTTTTTTTTAACATTTCAATAAATTACAAAATTCTTGGATATATAGCCAGTGAAATTCTACTCGGCATTAAAAAACAAAATTTTGTCATTTGCTGAAATCAATGGACCTGGAATATACTATGTTAGGCAATATTAAACAGTCACAGAAAATAAATAATCATTTTCTTTCTGTCATATGTGGATACTAGAGAGTAATCACAGTAACAGAGGGACTTTAGTTAATAAAGGAGAAATCTCAGTGGAGTGGTGCCATTGGTCTACGGGAGGGTGGAGGGGGGAAGTCAATGAAGAAAAAGCTTCTATTGAAGTTGTGTACATATGTGAAATTACCAATGCCACTATCAATATCATGTATGGAGAAGGACAGAAGGAGTGGGAGAGCTGGGGCAAGCTTACCAGGTACTGTGTGCATGTGTCTCCCTATGGCTCTGGTCTACATTATGATTTAAAAGCAGCAGAAACAACCTCTTAGACAAGGAAAACCAATTCAAGCATCAAATAACCCCTTATGGGATTTGTTTCAAAGTCTGAAGAATTTCTAGCTTGTCCTATGGACCTCAATATCAAAAACCACAAGTTGCAAATTTAATAGGTCATTTAGTACCCAAAGGTCAATTATGAAGGGCCTAGAATTTTTTCAATTAAAAGAATATATTCTTTGGGTTCTGTTATGACTCAGACAGTGTTGACCTTTTTTTTTTGTACTGTGGGTTTTGATTCCCCCCCAAATTGGTTTTATTTGATGTACTCAAGTCTTAAGTTTCTCAATAAAAAATACTCCATAAAAAATAAAACTACAATACACAGATATAAGATAAAAATAAATTAATAAGCAGTCCCCAAAATGAAGTACTTAGGTATATATCTAATAAAATAAACATACAATAATTATTAAATTAACATAAATTCATTCCAGAGGATGTTAATACAATATGAGCAATGTCCTCATAAGGACACAGAAATTTAGACAAAGAAAGGTGCGGAAAAAAAAAACAACAGTAATAATACCAGATGTAGGTGACCATTTATATCCAAGAACATTGTCTCGAAACAGATTCTTCCTCAAAGGCTTCACAAAGAACCAACCACAGTGACACATTTATGTTTGACTTCTATCCTTCAGAAATGTGAAAACATAAATTTCTTTTGTTTAAACTCTGTAGTCTGTAATATATTGTTATATCAGTCTTAGGAGACTAATACACATACTAAGTGCATTCACCAGTCCAAAATGTCCTCATTCTCTCTCTCTCTCTCTCTCTTTTTTTTTTTTTTTTTTTGGCAGTACTGGGGATAGAATCCAGTGGTGTTCTACCTCTGAGCCTTAATTTTTATTCTTCATTTTGAATCAGGGTCTCACGGAGTTGCAGAGGGCCTCACTAAGTAGCTGAAACTGTGAACCATGATCCTTTTGTCTCAGCCTCCCAAATGCTGGGATTATAAGCATACACCATCAGGCCCGGCTTCATTTTGTTTTTAAAATTTGCCTAACATTTAATATTTTAATTTTTAAAAGTTAAATTAACAGTTTTATACAACACACACACACACACACACACACACACACATTTTTCAAACTATTCAAAAAAGTGAAAACTAAAAGTATTCCATTTTCTTTCATAAGAATCAAAAAAAACACTATTAAAGTTTTTATATAAATATTTTTCTGCAGGATTCTTCCACTATAAGTACATATATCCAAAGAATATTGATTAAATTATGATGAGAATGATGATGATAGCCAATTCCTAACTGCTTATATGTTATGAACAATGTACATATGCAAGTATTTAATTTTCAATATAGTCCAAAGGTAAGCATCATTTTAGTTTTATCATATATTAATTTTTACATTAAGTATTATGGATGGAAACCTGAGATATAAAAAATAAAAATTTATGATTTATCAACCTCTTTATCATTTTTAATTTTTTTTTAGTTTCCCTGTGGAAAAATAGTAATTGTAGTGGAATTTCTTAGTTATCAATTTGTGTGTAGAAGATCTGAATAGGTACTAGAAAACTTATTTCAAAACTCTGAGAGATTTTAAAATTCTTTCTCAACATATAATAGTGTCTTTTCCCAAGGTGAAAAATTTTTGAATATAAAACTTGCACTATTTTTTACACAGAATGTACTTAAATAGTTTATTGGAATTTCATAAGAGTCATATTTTAGAAGTATGTTAAATTAATCAGAACACCAGGAATCTGGTTGATTGCTTATAGGAACTCTATTAACAGAAACATGTGCAGTAATTATTGTAATGCTAATTGCCCTTTTTTCTTTCTTGATTATCTTAAAAAGAATCTAGCCCTTGTCCCCTTTCATCATAAGAAAAGTTAGCTTCCAAATAACCTCTAACTAAATAAAATTCTTAATCATACTCCTTTATAATAATATTATATCAAATTATATAAATTATTTTAATTTGAATATCAATTTTCATTTTCTTCAGAAATATATGCTGGCTGCATAGTGTAATATCTTAATTCTGTATGCATTTACATTTTTATATAATCTCCAATATATTGACAATTAACTCAATTACTTCTTTTAGGATTCCACTCTGAGTTCTGTGGTCTCATTAACACATTTCATCTCTCTGGAATCCCAAATCTTACTCTGTTTGGATACTCATAAATGAATATTTATGTGGTGTT
Organism: Muscardinus avellanarius; assembly: GCF_963383645.1. Lineage (NCBI taxonomy): Eukaryota > Metazoa > Chordata > Mammalia > Rodentia > Gliridae > Muscardinus > Muscardinus avellanarius. The sequence continues at coordinate 154,401,012 of NC_137786.1, forward strand.
ATTTTTATCAGGAACTATAAAATTTTTACAGACATGAAGCAAACAGAAATGTGAATGCTAGTTGTTTTCAAAACAATATTCTAATTTTTTAAAATGTTTTCATTTGAATTGACAAATTATAATTATTTTACAGGTACCCTGTACCTGCAGCGCAGAGATTGAACCCAGGGACATTCTATTTCTGAGGTATACTCTCAGGCCAATTTTTATTTTTTATTTTGAAACAGGATCTCACTAAGTTGCAGAGGGCCTCACTAAGTAGCTGAGGCTGGCTGAGAACAGGATCCTTCTGTCTCAGCCTCCCAAGTACAAGGATTACAAGGATGCACCACTAACCCTGGCTTTGTTATCTAACAATATACAATGCATTGTTACTGACTAGAGTCATCCTGCTGTGGAACACATCTATAAACTTATTTTTTTTTTTTGGTATATTTACTTGAAACTTTGTACTCTTTGACTAATAACTTCCCATATCTTGCTTCCATCCACCCCACACTCTCGTAACCAACATTTTGTCCTCTACATTCATGAATTCAATTTTTTTTTTTTAGATTCAATATGTATACACTTGAGTTCATGTGCTGGTTTTCTTTGCCTGTCGTTTTTCACTTAGCACAATGTCCTCTAGATTCATCTATGTAGCTTCCACAGAACAGAAACTTCTTTTTATGGCTGCAAAATATTCTACTGTGTAGGTGCCTTTGTGTGTGTGTGTGTGTGTGTGTGTGTGTGTGTGTGTGATATTCTTTTTTTTTTTTTTTTTGGTGGTACTGGGTTCCTGGAAGCCCTTCTACCTCCGGGCTACACTCCCAGACCTGTTTTTTAAATTTTCATTTTGGAAACAGGGTCTCCTAAACCAGCGCGCACGGCTGGCTTCGAACCTGCGCGATCCTCCTGTCTCTGCCTCCCAAGCGCGGGGATTACAAGCGTGCACCACCACGCCCGGCGTCATATATTCTTTATACAGGCATCCATGATCAAACTTTATTTATTTATTTATTTATTTATTTATTTATTTATTTATTTATTTAGTGGTACTGGGGTTCCTGGAAGCCCTTCTACCTCCGGGCTACACTCCTAGACCTATTTTTACTTTTTTTTTTTTTGGAAACAGGGTCTTCGAAGCCAACACGCGGGGCTGGCTTCGAACCTGCACGATCCTCCTGTCTCTGCCTCCCAAGCGCGGGGATTAAGGTATAAAAATATATACCATATACATTAGTGTATATATATTAATAAATATAACGATGTATATTTAAAAATTTGGGGTAATGATCTACATACACAAATATGATGTCTAATGCAATACCAAATATATGCATATTTTTGTATTTGTGTGTGTGTGTGTGTGTGTGTGTGTGTGTGTGTGTGTGTTTGTTACTAGAGATTGAACCCAGGAGTAATTATACCACTGAATTACAACCTCAATTCTTTTTTTTTCTTTTACTATGAAACGGTGTCTAATTTACTATATATTTGCCTTGATCTGAGTTTCCTCCTGTCTCAGCCTCCCAAGCACTGGGACTACAGTCATGTAATCAGTCACACTTGACATATATGTTTATATTTAAAGAGAAAATATGGTAAATAATAAAATTACAATAATACTTATATCAGGTTATTTTGGAAATTAAATATGTGCTGTTTTGCAACTTGATCTCAACTATCAGTATTCCACGCAATAGCTTACCTATGGATATGATAGATAAAAATCATCCTTCACTCCCTAAAAGTAAGTAACATGACTTCTATAAACAACTGAGGATACCTTTTGTTTACCTGTATCCAACCTTTTTGTAGATGGAAATATTGAGGTATCAGATAAGAATAGTCTAAATCACTGTAAAAACTTCAGGTACTCAGCCACACTAGTGACTGCCTTTTTGATACTCAATATTCATATGTTGTGTGGAGCATCTAAATACCAACACCTCTCTATCTAGTCATGTATACATTGCTGAATAAAATTTAAAGTGTGACAAAATTCAGCCAGAGCATAGCTGTCATTCAATTTTTATCAAGATATAATTTTGTTGATTAAACTAAAAATGAGATTCCTTAACAGTTTCTAGATTCAGTCTGATAAAAATGATATTCAAGACTTAATATCAATTTTTATAGTTCACTAAAATAATAAAATGTTAATCTATTAAAGGCATCAATTAACAAGACTGGTGAAATTTTTGTATATAAAAGTGCCTTGTAAGTAAGTGCAGCAATTTGCATACTTGGGTAACAACACAGCAGTAACAGCAACATGAATTTACAACAGTCTATTTCTAGCATGAAAACTGATCATTTTTACAATTAATAATGATTAAAAGTCCTATAGGAAGTCGGACATCATCACAAAAGGGCCTAATAGATGTCAAATTGGCTTAGATTTCTGCACGTCTCTAATGTAAATACTGTCACTTGATGTACAAAAGATGAGTTTTATTCGATCAAAATTCAAATTGAAGAGAAACAATGAGAAAAACTGCTTTCAAATTTTGTAAGAAAAAGGTAATTATAATCAGCAAGAAGTCCATCCAATAAATTGTAGGCATTTTTCTCTCTAGGGAGTAAAAGTTGCCATAATAATTTTAACATGTTATTTTAGTGTATATATTGAGATTTTAAATTTCCTATCAGAAGCACAATTTAAAAGTTCTGATTTTTTTGCCCTAGTGGTACAGATAATTTTTCTTTTAAACATAAAATACTTTGTAGAATGTTTCACTATGAAAAGTAAACATACAGTACTTGTCCCACTGAATGGTTTTTGATATGATTAAAATCCAAATTTTAATTTTGGTACTGAGAATTGAATACAAATACATTTTACCTCTGAATTGCACTCCTAGTCACATGTCTTTTTGATTTATGTTTTACATTTTGAAATAGAATCTCAGGAAGTTAATTATGCTGGTCTTATACCTGTAATCCTCTTGTCTCAGCCTTGCGAGTACTGTAATTATAGTCATGCACTACCAAGCCTGGCCCAAATCTAAATTCTAAGCTCACACTAAATCAAGAAAAGTGAACTTTTATTGGTTTACTACCAACTCCATTATCACTTTATCTGATATAATTATTAGAAAATTTCACAAATGAAAATAGAATGTAGTTACTAGCTCTTAGTGAAACAATTCTCCAAATACTGAAATATAAGAAAAGGCTTCTGAAGCTGTTGAAGCTGCTGACGTGAAATAGGAACTCCTACACCATTGATGGGACTGCAAACTAGTACAACCACTAAGGAAATTGATATGAAGGTTCCTCAAAAAATTAGGAATGAAGAAAAAAAAACATATGATGCAGGTAACTATTTGGTATCTTTCCAAATAAATTAATATCAGAATACAACAATCCATGCATATCTATGTTTATAGTATCATGATTTATAATAAACAAATTATTAAACCTATCTAAGTGTCTGTAAACAGATGGACAGATTACACAAAATGTGATATATATGTACAAAATGGAATTTTACTCAGCCATAGAAAATCAAAATATTGTCACTGGTAGGAAAATAGGTAGAGCAAGAAAATATGCTAAATAAAATTAGCCAGTCTCAGAAGGTCAAGGGTCAAATATTTTTTCTCATATTTGGAAGCTAGAAAGAAAATAGGAAAGAAAAGAAATTCCAGATAAGTAAGGAGACCAGTAGAAGAGTGGAAGGGTGATGGGTAGGAGAGTGAGAAGAAGAAAATAATGAACTGATGAAAAAGAGTTGAAATTATTTTATGACTATGTAAGAAAATATCACGACCAAGCTCATTACAATGTGTGGGGAGGGGTGGGCAGGGTGGAACCTGAGGAGAAACACATCATGAGCCATGTGCATTTTTGCTTGGATGGCTTGGAACCTTGTTATGATTTATTTTTAATTAATAACAACATTCATTTATTTATTTATTTTTTTATTTTATTTTTTATTTTTGGTGGTACTGGGGTTCCTGGAAACTCTTCTACCTCCGGGCTACACTCCCAGACCTATTTTATATTTTTATATGGAAACAGGGTTTCTTAAACCAGCGAGGCTGGCTCCGAACCTGCGCAATCCTCCTGTCTCCACCTCTCAAGCGCGGGGATTACAAGCATGCACCACTACACTGGGCAATAACAGCATTTAAAAAGACCTTTTAATATGATAGATTCTTGCAGGGCGTGGTGGCGCACGCTTGTAATCCCCGCGCTTGGGAGGCGGAGACAGGAGGATCGCGCAGGTTCGAAGCCAGCCGCGTGCTCTGGCTTAGGAGACCCTGTTTCTAAATAAAAAATATAAAATAGGTCTGGGAGTGTAGCCCGGAGGTAGAAGGGCTTCCAGGAACCCCAGTACCACAAAAAAAAAAAAAAAAAGATAGATTCTTCATGATATTCATAATATTCAAACATGCATATTTTAATACTATAACTCTTCCTGTTGCAGCTGCAGATGGTTTGGCACTGATTCTGATACCCGAATCAGCTTTTAAACAATGTCATATACTGCCTACTTTTACCTTGAAAAGAAAGTTGTGTTTGGTGCTTCATGATTTTCATTTTCTCTTCATCTCATCTCCCTTTTCTTGTCCATTGCTCTGATCCAAACTACTTCCTGGTTCTTGTATTGGCAAACTAAAAATATGGAGTCTGTTGACTGTGAATGGTTCTACCTACATTGGTTCTATAGTGTAGGCTCGTCCATCTTTAAGTGGTAGCTAATCATGTGGCCAAAATACGTTTATCTCACAAATATAAGAAGACAACTCACAAAGAAGGCATGATGGCACATGCTTATAATCCCAGTACTTGGGAGGCTGAGATTGGAGGGGATCACAAGGTCGAAGCCAGCCTCAGCTGCTTAGTGAGGCCATCCACAATTTAGTGAGACCATGTATCAAAATAAAGAATAAAATATAGGGCTGTGTGTAGCTCAGGGGTAGAGTGCTCCTTCCTTCAATTTTCCAGTACTGCAAAAAGAAAAAAGAAAATACTTTTCTTTTTTTTTTTTTATTTTTTTATTTTTTTTTAATTAATTTATTTTTTTAAATTGGTGCATTGTAGTCATATATCAATCACATTGGAGTACAAGACTTGAGAGGATATACAAGCACACATCATCCAATTAGCCCTCCTCCAGCCCCCGTCCCATTCCCTCCCCCTCCCTCCATCCCACACTTCTTTGGTGATTTACTTTGATACATTTGTTTATGTACCTCCTGCATTTTAAAGAGGCTCCGTCCTCCAGTATTACATACCCTCTGATTGGTCACATTAGTTGCTTCACTATAGGGCCCTTTCTATAGCTCAACCTCTTCCTGTTGCCCTTTTCCTCCTAGTTATTGCTGATTAAGAGAAGCGTCTGATTTATATTTTCTGCGATATTTCTCTGTGCATGCTGCGTTGCAAGTACCAATCTCACTCTTGATGGTCCCAGTAGTGGCCTGGCTACTCAGTGGACTGATCCAGACCTCGCTGGCTCACGCAGCGGCCTTGCCTCATGGGAGGACCCAGTTCTGGTCTCGCTGGCCCCTGAACCGGTCAAACCCCTAAGCTGGCTTTGGTCCCGACCTTAGAGGCCGCAGGAGTGAACTTGCCTCACGCCAGGCTTCGATGCTGGCCATTGGCCCCTGCACCGGTCTAACCCCTTGGCAGGATTCCAATCCCGGCCTCGGAGGCCCCAACACTGGTAATGCCTCATGGCAGGCTCCGATGCCGGCCTCACTGGCCCCAGCACCGGCCTAACCCCTTGACAGGCTCTTATCCTGGCCTCAGAGGCCCCAGTACCGGCCTTGCCTCAAGGCAGGCTCCGATGCCGGCCTCGCTGGCCCCAGCACCGGCCTAACCCCTTGACAGGCTCCGATCCCGGCCTTGGAGGCCCCAGCACTGGTCATGCCTCAAGGCAGGCTCCGATGCCGGCCTCGCTGGCCCCAGCAACGGCCTAACCCCTTGGCAGGCTCCGATCCCGGCCTCGGAGGCCCCAGTACCGGCTTTGCCTCACGGCAGGCTCCGATGCCGGCCTCGCTGGCCCCAGCACCGGCCTAACCCCTCGGCATGCTCCGATCCCGGCCTCGGAGGCCCCAGCACTGGTCATGCCTCACGGCAGGCTCCGCTGCCGGCCTCGTTGGCCCCAGCACCGGCCTAACCCCTTGACAGGCTCCGATCCCGGCCTTGGAGGCCCCAGCACTGGTCATGCCTCAAGGCAGGCTCCGATGCCGGCCTCGCTGGCCCCAGCACCGGCCTAACCCCTCGGCAGGCTTTTATCCTGGCCTCGGAGGCCCCAGTACCGGCTTTGCCTCACGGCAGGCTCCGATGCCGGCCTCGCTGGCCCCAGCACCGGCCTAACCCCTCGGCATGCTCCGATCCCGGCCTCGGAGGCCCCAGCACTGGTCATGCCTCACGGCAGGCTCCGCTGCCGGCCTCGTTGGCCCCAGCACCGGCCTAATCCCTTGGCAAGCTCTTATCCTGGCCTCGGAGGCCCCAGTACCGGCCTTGCCTCACGGCAAGCTCCGCTGCCGGCCTCGCTGGCCCCAGCACTGGCCTAACCCCTTGGCAAGCTCTTATCCTGGCCTCGGAGGCCCCAGTACCGGCCTTGCCTCACGGCAGGCTCCGATGCCGGCCTCGCTGGCCCCAACACCGGCCGAACCCCTCGGCAGGCTCTTATCCTGGCCTCGAGGCCCCAGTACCGGCCTTGCCTCAAGGCAGGCTCCGATGCCGGCCTCGCTGGCCCCAGCACCGGCCTAACCCCTTGGCAAGCTCTTATCCTGGCCTCGGAGGCCCCAGTACCGGCCTTGCCTCACGGCAGGCTCCGATGCCGGCCTCGCTGGCCCCAACACCGGCCGAACCCCTCGGCAGGCTCTTATCCTGGCCTCGAGGCCCCAGTACCGGCCTTGCCTCAAGGCAGGCTCCGATGCCGGCCTCGCTGGCCCCAGCACCGGCCTAACCCCTCAGCAGGCTCTTATCCTGGCCTCGGAGGCCCCAGTACCGGCCTTGCCTCATGGCAGGCTCCGATGCCGGCCTCACTGGCCCAGCAGCGGCCTAACCCCTCGACAGGCTCCGATCCCGGCCTCAGAGGCCCCAGTACCGGCCTTGCCTAACGGCAGGCTCCGATGCCGGCCTCGCTGGCCCCAGCAGCGGCCTAACACTTCGGCAGGCTCCGACCCGGCCTCGGAGGTCCCAGCACTGGTCATGCCTCAAGGCAGGCTCCGATGCCAGCCTCGCTGGCCCCAGCACCGGCCTAACCCCTTGGCAGGCTCTTATCCTGGCCTCGGAGGCCCCAGTACCGGCCTTGCCTCATGGCAGGCTCCGATGCCGGCCTCGCTGGCCCCAGCACCGGCCTAATCCCTCGGCATGCTCCGATCCCGGCCTCGGAGGCCCCAGCACTGGTCATGCCTCACGGCAGGCTCCGCTGCCGGCCTCATTGGCCCCAGCACCGGCCTAACCCCTCGGCAAGCTCATATCCTGGCCTCGGAGGCCCCAGTACCGGCCTTGCCTCACGGCAGGCTCCGATGCCGGCCTCGCTGGCCCCAGCACCGGCCTAACCCCTCGGCAGGCTCTTATCCTGGCCTAGAGGCCCCAGTACCGGCCTTGCCTCACGGCAGGCTCCGATGCCGGCCTCGCTGGCCCCAGCACCAGCCTAACCCCTCGGCATGCTCCGATCCCGGCCTCGGAGGCCCCAGCACCGGCCTTGCCTCACGGCAGGCTCCGCTGCCGGCCTCGCTGGCCCCAGCACCGGCCAAACCCCTCGGCATGCTCCGATCCCGGCCTCGGAGGCCCCAGCACTGGTCATGCCTCACGGCAGGCTCCGATGCCGGCCTCGCTGGCCCCAGCACCGGCATAACCCCTCAGCAGGCTCTTATCCTGGCCTCGAGGCCCCAGTACCGGCCTTGCCTCAAGGCAGGCTCCGATGCCGGTCTCGCTGGTCCCAGCAGCGGCCTAACCCCTCGGCAGGCTCCGATCCCGGCCTCAGAGGCCCCAGTATCGGCCTTGCATCACGGCAGGCTCCGATGCCGGCCTCGCTGGCCCCAGCACCGGCCTAACCCCTCGGCAGGCTCTTATCCTGGCCCAGAGGCCCCAGTACCGGCCTTGCCTCACGGCAGGCTCCGATGCCGGCCTCGCTGGCCCCAGCACCAGCCTAACCCCTCGGCATGCTCCGATCCCGGCCTCGGAGGCCCCAGCACCGGCCTTGCCTCACGGCAGGCTCCGCTGCCAGCCTCGTTGGCCCCAGCACCGGCCTAACCCCTCGGCAAGCTCTTATCCTGGCCTCGGAGGCCCCAGTACCGGCCTTGCCTCACGGCAGGCTCCGATGCCGGCCTCGGTGGCCCAGCACTGGCCTAACCCCTCAGCAGGCTCTTATCCTGGCCTCGGAGGCCCCAGTACCGGCCTTGCCTCACGGTAGGCTCCGATGCCGGCCTCACTGGCCCCAGCAGCGGCCTAACCCCTCGGCAGGCTCCGATCCCGCCCTCAGAGGCCCCAGTACCGGCCTTGCATCACGGCAGGCTCCGATGCCGGCCTCGCTGGCCCCAGCACCGGCCTAACCCCTCGGCAGGCTCTTATCCTGGCCCAGAGGCCCCAGTACCGGCCTTGCCTCACGGCAGGCTCCGATGCCGGCCTCGCTGGCCCCAGCACCAGCCTAACCCCTCGGCATGCTCCGATCCCGGCCTCGGAGGCCCCAGCACCGGCCTTGCCTCACGGCAGGCTCCGCTGCCAGCCTCGTTGGCCCCAGCACCGGCCTAACCCCTCGGCAAGCTCTTATCCTGGCCTCGGAGGCCCCAGTACCGGCCTTGCCTCACGGCAGGCTCCGATGCCGGCCTCGGTGGCCCAGCACTGGCCTAACCCCTCAGCAGGCTCTTATCCTGGCCTCGGAGGCCCCAGTACCGGCCTTGCCTCACGGTAGGCTCCGATGCCGGCCTCACTGGCCCCAGCAGCGGCCTAACCCCTCGGCAGGCTCCGATCCCGCCCTCAGAGGCCCCAGTACCGGCCTTGCCTCAAGGCAGGCTCCGATGCCGGCCTCGCTGGCCCCAGCACCGGCCTAACCCCTCGGCAGGCTCTTGTCCTGGCCTCGGAGGCCCCAGTACCGGCCTTGCCTCAAGGCAGGCTCCGATGCTGGCCTCGCTGGCCCCAGGAGCGGCCTAACCCCTCGGCAGGCTCCGTTCCTGGCCTCGGAGGTCCCAGCACTGGTCATGCCTCACGGCAGGCTCCGCTGCCGGCCTTGTTGGCCCCAGCACCGGCCTAACCCCTCGGCAAGCTCTTATCCTGGCCTCGGAGGCCCCAGTACCGGCCTTGCCTCACGGCAGGCTCCGATGCCGGCCTCGCTGGCCCCAGCACCGGCCTAACCCCTCGGCAGGCTCTTATCCTGGCCTCGAGGCCCCAGTACCGGCCTTGCCTCAAGGCAGGCTCCGATGCCGGCCTCGCTGGCCCCAGCACTGGCCTAACCCCTCAGCAGGCTCTTATCCTGGCCCCGGAGGCCCCAGTACCGGCCTTGCCTCACGACAGGCTCCGATGCCGGCCTCACTGGCCCCAGCAGCGGCCTAACCCCTCGGCAGGCTCCGATCCCGGCCTCAGAGGCCCCAGTACCGGCCTTGCCTCACGGCAGGCTCCGATGCCGGCCTCGCTGGCCCCAGCACCGGCCTAACCCCTCGGCAGGCTCTTATCCTGGCCTCGAGGCCCCAGTACCGGCCTTGCCTCAAGGCAGGCTCCGATGCCGGCCTCGCTGGCCCCAGCATCGGTCTAACCCCTCTGCAGGTTCCAATCCCGGCCACGGAGGCCTCAGTAGTGGCCTTGCCTCACAGCAAGCTCCGATGTCGGCCACTGGCCCCGGCGCCCGCCTAACCCCTCAGCAGGTTCCGATCACTGTCTCTGTGGTTATTATTTCAAAGGTTCCAGTTGTAGTTTATCAGATCTCTGCCTCCCCCGAATATTGGCCACTGGCATTGCCACTGCCTCCACCGTTTCAAATCCTTCCCAGGCTCTTTTTCCACTCTGAATGTTGTCCAGTGTTCCTAAGCATGCGTGATGGTAGCATTCGACATTTGGTGTAATTTCTCCAAAAAAATATAAAGTTGGTAAGATCCGGTTTCTGCTTCTCCTGAATACAAGTCTCCACCACCATCGCGAAGAACTCTTTCAACACCGCATTTCTCCTTGGTCTCCGCTAAACTCTCTCCTTATATGTGATGTCTGAGATTCTTAACAATATAGAGAAATAGCAGTCCTCTTTCACGGAGAATTTTTCCATAAGTTCCAGTGCATTTAGATAAGTTTTGTCTGCATCTCCAGTGTCCTGGCATCCATAACGGCTTTCTTACCACCTCTCCGATATTTTTCTTTATCTTTTTCTGTTCTGGGCCCGGTTTCTCCAGGGGTCTGGCGTGCTACTCGCAGTTCGGTCGGGACCCAGAGTCCCGCGATCCGGGCCCCAGCTGGCGTGCCCTGTGCTCGACCCCCGCCCAGAACCCAGCATCTTACTGGGCCTGGTTTCTCCAGGGGTCTGGCGTGCTATGCGCAGTTTGGCCCGGGGCTCAGGGTCCCGCGACCCAGGCCCCGGCTTTTGTGCGCCTCGCGCGACCCCTGCCCAGAACCCAGCGTCTTACTGGGCCTGGTTTCTCCAGGGGTCTGGCGTGCTACTCGCAGTTCGGCCTGGGGCCCAGAGTCCCGCGACCCGGGCCCCATCTGGCGTGCCCAGCCCGCGACCCCAGCCCAGAACCCAGCGTCTTACTTGGCCTGGTTTCTCCAGGGGTCTCAAGAAAATACTTTTCAAAAATTGAAGTAGAGGAGACATAATTTGTGTAGGCAGTCAGCAAATATTTTTCTTAAATAATTTTTGCAATGGAACCTGATCAGCAAACCATACATTTTCCTGTGATTTGAAGGAAGAGAACGTACAATAATCTCTTTTATTTTCAGGATGTTTTAAATGGGCAAACAGACGTTTGGAATGCCAGGCATATTCTGTATGTTCTACATTGACATGAGGTTGGCACATGTCCGGGAAAGGAGCAATAGTGTACATTGTTAATTCAATCGTGGAAGTTGTACTCTTTTATTTTTCAGGAAATTCATATTTAGAGCAAAATAACCTTGAAATATCTAACTTAATTAAAAACTCAGACTTAGGAATATGTGATGCTAATAATGCCTTTCAAATGCTTAAATCATGTCTTTTTAATTGAGATTAGAAAGATAAGTAGATAGACTAATTGCCCAGGAGTATCAAAATAATTGGGTCGCACACTTTAGCCAAATTTTGGAATATTTACTAGAACTAGGTAGACTCTTCCTTTTGTGATCAATACAATTATTCTGATGGAAGGACTTAAGGACCTAATTACTTCAGTATCCAGTGGTGGTTTATATCTCCAGGAAAAAAAAAATTTGAACATCTTTTATATGTGTTTTATATATTCTAAGTATGCTAACTTTGTAATACTGAGCTTCTTTTGTACACATTAAGTACCATTTGTGCCTAAACATAAAAGACTTGTTATTTGTGAATAAGAGAGGATGGCTAACAACTCCAATTTTCTTAAAATTTTAATTTTAATTTGAAGTTAATAGCAAAACTAAAAGAAAATACAGAGATTTTCCATATAGCCACTACTCCACCATCAACATCCCAACCAGTGATATATTTGTTGTATCTAGAAATCCTACTTTAACATATCATCACTGCAACATCTATAATATACTTGAAGGAACACTTGTTTTTTGTATATTTAGACAGATGTGTATGTATTTACATCCACCTTGCAGTATCCTGAAGATAGAGTCACTATCCTAAAATTATGTCCTCTGCATTCATCCTTAAGGATTTCTTGAATCATTTATGCTATTACTATCTCCATTTTTCTACTTTTCCCAGGATGTTATATAGTCGGAATCCTATAGTACATCGAGTTTTCAGGTTGGATTCTGTCACAGAAATAAAATTAATTTGTTTTATTCATGTCATTTCATGGCATGTTAGATTGATTTCAAATTGTAGGCAGTGCTATGGATCAAACCCAGGGCCTTGCACATGTAAAGCAAGTGCTCTATCAGTGACCTACATCCTTAGCCCAAATAACTGCCTTTAGAACTGTGTAGTATTCTGTTACCTAAATGTACCACAGTTTATTCACCTATGGATGGCCATTGAGGTTGCTTTCAAGTTCTGGTAATGACTTAAAACACCTGTTATAAACATTCCTGTGGAGGTTTTTTTCATAGATGTTTCCAATTCATTTAGATAAATGCCAAGGGATGTCAATACGGGGTAATGGTGAGAGAGCATGTTCAGTTTTGTAAGAAACTCACAAAATGATTTAAAAATGATCCTTTTGCCTCCCCACAATAAGTGGGAGTTCTTCTGGCTCCACATTCTCACCAATAGTTGATGTTGTCAGTGTTCTGAATATTGGATATCCTAATAATTAGGGAGTAAAGTGGTATCTCATCACTACTTTATATTTAATTTTTTATTCATATAAATTATTGATATCGTATATGCTTCTCCACCATTGACATTTTTCTTGGTAAAATTCTCAGCTCTTTTGTACATTTTTTAAAAACTGGATTGTGTATTTGTTGTTGAGTTTACAGTATTTCTTGTATAAAGGTGTGTCTTTTACAAGTATTTTAGTCTGGGGATTGTCTTCTCACTTTCTTGATAGTATCTATTTAGAATTTTTAAATTTTAATGAAGTCCTTCTTATCAATCATTTCTTTTTTTTTTCTAGGGTGGACTTGATAGTTTTATTGCCGCAGATTGTTCACATGTGTGAGATGTTATATTTTGGCCTTCACAACATCATTATAACAAATACTTTGATATAACAGATATCAAAGAAGCTGAATAAAGACCTCCATACACTGACATTATTCACCCCAAAATATGGATTTCTTCTCTTCTTGCATTCTCCCTTGGTGCTTTTGTGTCTTCAAAAACATAAAAAAATATTTCAAGAACACATAGCATTTATAAGATGCTGCCAGCCAATACTTTCAACAAATGATAATGATTAAAATTAAAAGCAATGATATCTGTGAGTTAAATATAATTATGTTGTTTTTAAGAAATGTGAATGGCTGATATGAACTCAGCTAGAAAAGCCACTTGGGTGGCTTGTCTAAAATAATTCAAAAGAAGATGATAGAGAATGGGGGAGAAGATAGTGAAGGCAAATTAAAAATAGATTGGAAAAGTGGAGGTGAATTATTTCAATCAATTATTATTTGACTATACTTTGACGGTTAAAAATATTTCTCACACATTTTAGAAATATTTTAAGAATGTGTTGGCTCTGAAGACTTAATGTGATATTAGAGGACAGGTCTCTGCTATTGTCACAGAAGCATGCCAGCAAAGTAGAATATTATTTTAAAATGAGAAAGACATTTTTGTCAAGTTGTTTTGTACATTTATGGAGGAAAGCCTCTATAGCCTCTTACTTAATCCCACACATGGAGAATCATTGTCATGCACGGAAGTAGAGTTAGTATAGTTATATCAATTTGGAAGATCTTAGAACAATGAGAGCAAAATGCATTTTCTCACATTGGAAGCAATAGTTAATAGTGACCAGAGAATAACTCCATGTTTTACATTTATGTTTAAAAATGGGATACAGCCAGGAATGGTGGCACATGATTGTAATCCCAGTACTAGAGAGGCTGAGCTGGGAGGATCACAGGTTCATGGCCAGCCTCAGCTATTTTTTTATATTTTATTTTGTTTATGTATGGAACATATTGGAAATGGTGTACATTTATATTGTGCTTTGCACCCTCTCCCCCACCATTCCCCTTCCCCGTCCCAATAAAGAGTGTTCATGTTAACTATGCTATATTTATACTATTACACATATTCGTATGTAGCTCCTCCATTGAACAACCTCAGCTTTCTTTTTCTCTTATCCTTCCATTCTAGCTTTGCTGAGATTTCCCCTCTATCATCTGGAGTCCCTCTGGCATTACCACTACTCCCTAGCTTGGGCATATTAGAGAAAACATATGTCCCTTCTCTTTCTGTGCTTGACTAATCTCACTTAACAGAATGTTCTCCAGTTCCTTCCATCTTCTTGCAAATGCTATTATTTTATTCTTTCTTATAGCTGAAAGCAATTTTCAGCAACAAGAATCAGGCAGGAGGCATCACAATCCCAGACTTCAAATTATACTATAGAGTAATAATAGTAAAAACAGCATGGTATTGGCACAACAATAGGCAGACTGACAAGTGGAACAGAATAGAAGATACAGAAACAAACCCACACATCTATAGTCAACTGATCTTTGACAAAGGGGCCAAACTCATACTCTGGAGAAAAGACAGCCTTCTCAACAAATGGTGCTGGGGGAACTGGCTATCCATTTGTAGTAAGTTGGATCTGAATCTTTACTTCTCACCGTGCACAGGAATCAACTCGAGATGGATCAGAGACTTAGAAATTAGACCAGAGACTGTGAAGTTATTAGAGAAAGGCATAGGATCAAACTCCAACATATAGGCACAGGGAGTAACTTTCTAAACAAGACTTCCAAAGTGCAGGAAATTAAAGCAAGAATTAACAAGTAGGATTGCATCAAACTAAAAAGTTTCTACTCATCAAAGTAAACCATCAAGAACCTAAAGAGAAAGCCTACAAGAATGGGAGAAGATCTTTACCAGCCACCACTCTGATAGGGGGCTAATATCCAGAATAGACAAAGAGCTCAAAAGACTCTGCACTAGCAAAACAAACAATCCAATCAAGAAACGGGCAATTGAACTGAATAGACACTTCACAAAAGAAGAGATACAAATGGCCAATAAATACATGAAAAGATGTTCAACATCACTAGTCACCAGGAGATAGAAATCAAAACTACACTGAGATTTCATCTAACCCAATCAGATTGGCAAGCATAAAGAAATCAAACAACAATAATTGCTGGCGAGGATGTGGGGAAAGAGGAAATATTTTACATTGTTGTTGGGAGTGCAAACTAGTTCAGTCGCTATGGAGATCAGTGTGGAGATTCCTTAGAAAACTGGAAATAGATCCACCATTTGATCTGGCTATACCACTCCTGGGTATCTTTCCAAAGGGCTTGAAATCAGAGAACTACATTAACATATGCATACCCATGTTCATAGCAGCAAAATTTGTAATATCCAAAATATGGAACCAACTTAGGTCTCCATCAACCTATTGCAAAATTATGGGAAATACACACAATCATTTGTTTTTATGGATCATGCCTTTTATGGTTATGGAAAGTCATTCTCATACCAAAAATCATCTGGGTTTTCTCCAATGGTATCTCCCAGAAGTTTTGATGAATGTTTTACACTTATGTATGTGATGTTTTTTGGCTATGTGATTCATTTTGAGTTGATATTTAGAAAGGGCATACTAATTGTGTTTAGATATAGGGTTTATTTTTGCATGTAAATGTCCATTTTTTCAGCACCATTTGATGAAAAGACTATGTTTTCTCATATTGCTATACCCAAAGATGAAAAATAAAGCATTTGGCTATATTTTTGTAGGACTATTATTAAGCTCTGTATTTTGTCTCATTGCTGTACTTTTCCATTTATTCATCAATATTACATGGTTTTGATCACTTTATAATTTGTCTTAATGTTGTGTATTTTCATCATTCCAACTCAATCTACTGTAATACTCAGTTGTCTATTTTGGGTCTTCTGTCTCTCTATATAAACATTATAATCAGTTGATTTTGATATGCACATAACAATTTACTGTGACTAATTAACCTTTCACAATGCATCTATAAATTAAGTTAAGAACTAACATCTTGATATTGTTAAAACTTATTTATGAATATAGAGTATCTATTTGTTCTTTGTACATCATGTACATTAGGGAATTTCCCTTTTACCCCCTCCTATTATCCCCTGTTAGGCCTTCTTATATATTTTATTTACTTTTCTTGTTTTAATGCATTCCCTAGATCTTCCAGTATGATATCCAAAAGAAATGATAACACAATTTTTGCTTTGCTCTTGATTTAGTGGAAAAGGTCTTAGTTTCTCAGTCTATGTATGCAAAATGTAGAATATTTTATTTATTTATTTATTTATTTATTTATTTATTTATTTATTTCGTTGGTACTGGGGATGGAACACAGGGGTCTTCTACCTCCGGGCTACACTCCCAGACATATTTTATATTTTTATTTGGAAACAGGGTCTCTTAAGCCAGCTGAGGCTGGCTTTTGAACCTGTGTGATCCTCCTGTCTCAGCTTCCCAAGTGCGGGGATTACAAGCATGCACCACCATGCCTGGCTAATGTAGAATATTTTAAAGACATTATTTATCAATTTGAGCAAATTATTTATTGCTCCAAGTCTACAGGGAAGTTCTATTATGAATGTAGGTTGAATTTTAGAAAATTCTTATTCTGCATATTATATTTTGTTCTTAGTGTATTGATGTGAGGATTACATTACCAATTTTTTTTTTTTTTTTGGTGGTACTGGGATTCCTGGAAGCCCTTCTACCTCCGGGCTACACTCCCAGACCTATTTTTACATTTTTTATTTGGAAACAGGGTCTCCTAAGCCAGCGCACGTGGCTGGCATCGAACCTGCGTGATCCTCCTGTTTCTGCCTCCCAAGCACGGGGATTACAAGCGTGCGCCACCACGCCCGGCTACATTACCAAATTTTTGAATGGTAAACCAACTTTGCATGGTAAGGATAAATTTACTTGGTTATAATATATATATATATATATATATATATATATATATATATGCATGTCTTTTATCAAATTTTGAAGGCTTTATTCATTATTTCATTATTCATTATTTCTTTAACTATTCTCTCTTCCCCTTTCTCTCTTATTCCAGAATTCTCACAATGAGTATGTGGGTCCATCTACTTTATGGTGACCCACAAATCTACTAGACTTTGTTCCCTTCTCTTTCTGTTCCTCAGATTCAATGGTTTCCATTGTACTATCTTTGTTTTAGTGATTCATTCTGCCTTTGAGCTCCTCCAGAAAATTTTTTTGTTTCAATTATTTCACTTTTCACCTTCAGAATTTCTTTGTTGTTGTTATTATTGTTCTTCACATCTTTATGTATTTATGTGAGCCTTTTAAAGACAAATACTTTAATGTATTTCTCTAGTAAATCTTCCATCAGTTCTTATCAGAAACAGTGTCTGCAGTTTTTTGTTTTGTTTTGTTGTAGTTTTCACTAGAAATGGGATATTATTTACATTTTTGATTTATATCTTATGATTTATTTGCTGAAAACTGCACATTTGTGTCTACTATTATGGTAGTACTGATAATCAGATTCTTCCTTCCTACGGTTTTATAGTGTTATATAGTGTTATTAATATCATCATTGTGTGTTTTTTTGTATTTTTATTGTTTGACGGCCATACACTATCTTTGCACTAAGAATATGCCTAATGTACAAAGTTATTCCTGACTTAGGTCATTTGTGACTCTGAGCCTTTTCCTGGGCGTGCACAGTCACTTTCTAATTTTTCCTATATATGCAAGACTCAAGTTCTTTCCAAGACTCTAATCTTTAACATCTTCTCAAACAGATAGATAGAAGTGATTGATTAAAAAAAGGTGACAGATTTTCTAGTTACCTCAAAGTCATTTCAACTAGAGGTAGAAGGGCTCCCGACACTAGCTGAGGTGTATCACCAGTGGCTGTCTACCCCTTTTCTGCAACTCTATAATCAGAAGTAGCAATCAATGATCAGAGTACAGATCCATGTTCCATGGAGATCAGAGTCCTTTCCTTCTATTGTGTTTTTGTAAACTGTGGGCAATTGTTCCAAGAACACATTCACAGCAGCATGCCACAGGGCCAGTCTGAAGAATGGATAGCTGCTGCTGTGCTAAGAGTTGAAATTTACCAAAATCAGCAATAATTTGCTCCCCAAGACTTCCCCTGGAAGTTGGAAGTCTTCAATGCACTCCAGAGTTCCAAAATCGTTACATTTGATGTGTTCTTCCAGTGCAATTATTGTCTAAATGGGGACACAGATTTCTGTAGCTTTCTATTCTACATTCTTCCCAGAAAACTTAGCTAAATATTGAAGACAAATTGTAATCTTCTTCTATGATGCTTTCCTTTACTTCATTTTGCAATAGTGAAAGAACAGACTGGAATCTTTTACTATTTCAAATGGACTCAAGAATGAGAAGAGATATATAACTTCTTTTGGTATATGTCTTATTTAAGAATACTTGAAAAATTTAATAACCTATAAAAATGACTATATCAGTATTATAGCAATCCACCAACAAATTTATTGTATATATAACAAAAAGTAGCAGATATATTAAAGTTTTCAAAAACACACTGATATTAAAGTTTTCAAAATGCATGGGAAAATTATTTCACAAATAGAATTTGATGTGAATTGTGTATTTTTTCTATATGTTAAGTATACACTTAAATTACAGAAAGCTTTCATTTGAAATATTCACATATATAAGATGATAGAACTGGAATTAGCATTAGAAATTATATCAGCCACTTCAATTTATAAATTAAAAGTAAATGAAGACAGAAGTCAAAGTACTTATATTGTACATGCACAAACACAGAGACATAAACATGCAAACTTCCAAAGTACCTGGCTAGATTTTTTTTCTAAAAATTCTACCTTATGGCTCCTATTCTAGAGATATTTTGGTCACACATCACTGAGTGTTGTTTCACAGACTGCTAGACATTAATAGTGCCTAATTCAGGGTCTTATTTACTGATTAAAAAAGAAAAAATACATCAAATGCTGAAGGAGATAAAAATCTGTCACTGACATATATCAGAACATCTGATTATCTGGAGTAGGTAGCCTACCATATGGCAGATTTCTAATAAATGTTTAATCACAGTAAGAATTACAACAATAGGAGCAACAAATAACAGTAATTAAAGCAATCTACCACTGACTGACTTAACCACTCTAAAATTAAAATTAATGAAAGCCAACTACAAGAAAGAAACAGGAAAGGTATATGTGGTAAAATATTAGGATTTTGGAAAGACAACCACTTAATGAATAGTTATTAAAAACTCTGTTCTATTATATAATGATGATTTTCTAAAAACATATATTTGAAAACAAACTTCTTACAAAATGACAAATATTAATACCACTATGTGTATATGTGTGTAAGTGTACATCTCCTGTGTCTCATATAGATTTTAAAATTGCTGATCCAATTGCTACAGGTTTTTCTGTTGGAATCAGTTTGGAGAAAGGTGTGGTGTTTAATGTGGCACCACTGACAGCAGAAAATCAGTATCACCAAGCATATTAAGCAACTGTTAGCCCTGAAAGGAGATAGAACCTAGAAAACTGAAATCACAGAAAAAATAAAAGGAGGGGAGGTGACTAGTGAGGGAGGTAAAGTGCAGAAGAAGGACCTTAAAGAATTAAGAACTGAGAGAAATAGATTATTCAACAGAGACTTTCTAATGGTGAATATTTCCTCTATTATGTCAATGTTCCATTTTTCAAATTTTATTATGAAAACTTCTCAGATTTGAGAATAGTAAGATAAAGTTTAGAATGAATACTAATTTATATACTTTAAAGATTCTACATTATTTTTTTATCCTTCGAACCATCTATTAATCCATCATTTTTATGGTAGTGGGGATTGAACTCAAGGACATTCTGTCTCCAAGTTACACCCTAAGCCTTATTTTTTATTTTTTATGTTTGAAACAAGAGTCTCACTAAGTTGTGGAGGGCCTCATTAAGCAGCTGAGGCTGTCTAAAACCTTCATTGTCTCAGCCTCCCAAGTATTGGGATTACAGTGTGCTTTTGATGGATCTCAAAGTACCTTACATACATCAGTACACTTTCCCTTAAATATTGTTGCTGCATTCCTCTTCTGAAAGATCAGATTTTCTTTTCTGTAGTGACATTGTTTCTCACTTAAAGTTTTTGATTATTAAAGATTATGATATTATATGCAAATACATTGTGAGATGCTTTATTGTGGGATGAAATATTCTTTTTGAAGACATTCATTAACACATTATAAAATTAAAGATTTTCTAGATTTAACTGTTTTGTCAAACAAAACTATGCACAGTGCTGAAATTTAGTAAATAATTTTTGTTGTTTATTTATTTTTTTCATACTGGGGTTTAAACGCGGAGACATTCTACCTCTGAGCTATATTCTCAGCTTTATTTTTTTATTTGGAAATGGTCTCACTGTGTTGTGGGGCGCCTCACCAGGTTGCTGACATTGGCTGTGATCCTCCTGTCTCAGTCTCACAAGTACTGAGAATACAGTTGTGGGCTGCTGCAACCAGTAAAGAATTTATTACTATGAAATATAACACAGGGACCATTTATTAATATAATTTATCAACCTATTTTTTTCTAAATGACTTAATATCTACTTACTTATAAAATATCTCTGACTGCAATATCTTTGACAAATATCTATACTTCAATTTTACTTATATGGCAAGCCAAAGGGGAAACATTATATGTTTATATATTTCTTATAAAGCTAATAAAACAGTATGATGTATATTGTTATATGTATATTTAAATATATATTATATATGACATATAGTATATATATAACATATATAACATATATATATATGTATATATATATATATATATAATATATTCTATAGCTAAATTGTGGTTGAAGAATTCTAGTCCTTGAAAATGTGAAAATGTATGGGTGTAATCTACTTTAAGATTATAGAGTAAAACATATTCTAAAATTTCTGGCATATTAAGAAATAATCTCCAAAGGTGTGAAGCATTGGTGTCCCAATGATATAATATTAAGAATATAAATAACAATTGGAACAAACCCTATATGAAAGTTATCCTCACACCTTACTTATTCTATCTGTAGGATTTGACAACCTTATTCTTAAAAGAACACTTTGAACCCCTAAATAATTAAATAATATTTGGGGGCAGATTTAATGTTTTATCAGATTGTCCTTCCCAAGTTGATATAATATTGTTTTGTAATAGCATGAGATTCCATTTTTCGATCATGTTTCCTAAAGTTCGTTTTATTAATACATCCTTTCCTGTTCCTGGAGTGAAGTGTCTACCAAGACTAAAGTTGAATGTATACATTTGTATAAAGTAATTGGTTATTCTAAGCAATATAAAGTGGCCTATAAAATAGAATATGAAAGACATAAAAATCTTATATTGAAAAATCTCTCATATCAATTTTCCATGATATTTTAAATTCATTAAATTGCCCATTTCTTTGTATAAAAGCTTTACATAATTAAGTCTCAGTTGTAATGGCATAGATTTGGAATGTCCAACTAGCCTTTATTGGAACAAAGTAGCACTGTTGGAAGCTGGACTTGGTTGCCAAGAAGGGGTGCCAGGAGATGTAGTCTTTGGAATGTATAAGGTCCCCTCCTCTTCCTGCTTTCTCTCTGCTTTCAACCTCCACAACGTGAGAGCGGAGCTTTGCACACTTTCTCTCCTCTTTCTATCTCCATGCCCTGAGCTTCACTTTCTGACCTTTCATGAATTTAGTCCAGAATCTCCAAAAAACAGTGAGCAAATAAATCTTCTTCCTCTAAATTTTGTGGTCAATCATTCTGGATTATTGCAATGAGAAAGTTGACTGAGGCACTCAGTATTACATGAAGGTAAGAAGAACAATACATCAATTCACAACCAGTTATCAGTACTTTATCATAAGTGCTTATAAACTCTTTCAAAGAGTAAGCAACATTATTGGTAGCTGTAACACTTTAAGCATACCTCCATTTTGCCACTCTGCTTTTTAAATAATACATAAAATCTTTAGAAGTTGGGGAGTTTCATGGGTTGATCATTTTTTAATGTTCAACACCTACTACTTGTCTTAGACATGATATGTTCTCAGTAACTTTTGAAGAGAATTTAGAGAGGGGGAACTAATGGATTGATCTCTTGTACTGAGGACAGAGACAAAGGGTAACCTAAGAGTAACAAACTAGCATAGGTGATCTTGGGTAGGCATTAAAAGTGCAGCGTTGGCGTAACATGTTATTTGTCAAATTTTCTTTGGTCTGATACATAGACAGCCACAGAATTTATGGATCCAGAAAGGATGATTCATTCTGTCAACTCGTTGAATGTCATTGTACTTTTAGTGAACAAAGCTGTCAACTGTTTTAACAACCCTGTAAACTCAGCAGAAGCCATTCAATACCTTTTCATTCTGATCCTAATCATTTGTAAAAAGCTTGCTGTTCATAATAAACACCTATAAAGAGAATGCTTGTGTTTGCAGAAGGAGCTTTAGTTTTCAATGTGTTTGTTTATTTCCATATCCCCACGATGTAAACACAACCTGTTTTTACGATGTCAAAAACCTATAATGATCCACGGCACTATGTGCATTAAAACACTCAATTTCCAGATCTTAAATAATATATTGCTACATGACAGAGTGTTCGTGCTATAGAATTCCAATAGATATATTACATTTTCCAAGTATATGGCTTTACCAATACATTTTAACATGGATTTAACCATGTAATAAATTATCCTTTGCTTTAAACACAAGGATATTTTTGTAGAAAGCAATTTAAAGTAAATATGTTATTTTTGTGAATGTGATTATATATGCAAGTTTAATTCCAGTGTTCAGTTGTTGCTTTTCTATCTTAGGGTGCTGTACACTTGAAAATACTTTTATAGATGTTATTAAATTCATAAGACCATAAAATTGGGTTGAACCTAGAAAAAGTTATCATTGGGAGCGAAAATAGTTAGGGTAGAGAGTCATATCTCTTTTTCCAAGAATCTTTGGCATTTAATTTTTATCCTAAATAAACCTTTGCCAACCAAATGGCTTGGGAATAATATACTTTGCATCATGGAAACATTAGAAAAGGGACTCTAAAACTCTTAACTACATACTAACAGCAGCTGTATTAGAAAAAATAAAAAGAAATACCTGAAAAATAAGTGCATCAGAGCAAGAAAAAAAGATAATCAAGTTCATCCTATTTTCTCTTAGCAGCACTAATGACTCAGTCTCCCTGTGACAGCTCAAGGTCTTTTTTCAAGCATAGTCAATAGTGTTAGCTAATGTAGGGTTTCTTTGTCTATCAAGGGGCATAGCACACTGCAAATATAAATGCACGGAGCAGGAAAATATCTTTGTATACTATAGATACATATTACACACACACACACACACACACACACACACACACACACACACACACACATTTTCTAGATACCTGGATATGAGGGTGCATGATTGTAGTCCCAGTACTTTGGAGGCTGAGATAGGAGTATCACAGATGGGAGGCCAGCCTCAACTACTTAACATGGCCACAGCAACTTAGTAAGACCATGTTTTAAAAATAAAATCTACAAAAAGCTAGGAAAATATCTTGGGCATGAAATGGTCCTGGGTTCAATACCCAGTACCAATAAAAGAATGTATATTTGATATATATTCATGACCAAATATCTTCTTAAATCAGACAAGAAAAATCTATTTCAAAGACCTAGATATCTCTTTCAATAATCATATAAAGAATGTTCATCTAACAAGACTTAAGGATATCATCAATGGACTCAAAAACTAAGAAAAGTAAGTTATGATGTGTATAAACTCAGGTGCTTTGAATTAAAAGCAAAAGCGGGATTATGGCTTAAAGGAAGAGGTTATTTATTTATTTATTTATTTTACCTGAACAAAGTTGGTTCAGAAAATAAAATCATGAACAATAAAATCCTAAATCTTGTCCTGAACACCTTTCAGCTATCACATTGTAATAGTGAAAAGACTGGTCATAGCATTTCCGTTACTTTCCTTCCTGTTTAAAATGTTCATGTAACTTTTGGTTAAAAGTAGAATAAAATTCACTTTTCCTACAGTTAATTCTGCTCTACCTGATTTGATCTCTGTCTGTCTCTCTGACTGAGTTCCTTCTCCACAGTAATAATCCTCCATTGACACTGACATTCATTCACTCCATGGGAATCCACGTCACACTCATCCTCATGATGTCTTTGTACATTTAGTTCAATCTTCCTGAAATATTCTTCTCATAGATCTTTCTAATCCTATCTCTTTCCTATTATCTGATATCATAGTACCATTTCCCAGAGAGGTCTTTTCTACCGACTCAAGTATGTAATATCCTAAACTTTTTCACCCACAACCTTATTATTTCTTTGCTGGATAATATATTACAAGGCATATTATATTGTTTCAAGGTTTCTTTTTGCCCTTAACAGACTGTAAGCTATATGGGTGCAGAAACTTTCATTTTTTTTTCCACAAGGAGCAATACAAAATCACATCCTGAGTATTTATTAAATATATATTTATTAAATAATTCAACATGTATTTCTAAATATCAGCTATATGCCAGGTGCTGTTTTAAGCGCTGCAATTATGGTAGCTTAAACACAGAAAGAAATCCTGCCTTTATTGTCTGGTGACAGATATTAGCTTTGTTGAACCCATGATTCTACAAAGCATTAGTGAAGACAGCACACAACAGTTTGAGTTTATCTTTGATTAATTTTTAGCTCCTGTTAGAGGCAATCCACTAGCGTAGCTTTAGTTAGATAATTATAAATTAGAATAAATTTAGAGTCACAACCCAGCCACACACAGGGAAGGAGATATCCTAATATGTATCTACTCTGTTTTTCTCCTTGATTGCCTGACACATAGGGATACATACACCCTTCTCCCACATAATAAAAGAAACTCCTGCCTAGTATAACTTAATGATATTTTAAGTGCAACTGCAAACACAATTTCCAGGTCTCCAATGAGGGGAATACTGAATCACTTCAATTTGTTTCACCCAATTATCAGGCATTCGGGAAGTTGTCTTAATCTAGGACTACGGGATTTTGTCTACCCTGAGAGACTTTCTTCTTAGCCTATCTACTCTGTAAAATGGTAGTTTTTTATACTATAAACAGAGTAACAAATTTATCACTATCATTTCATAACATATATATAAATTCTCAAAGGAAACTATCACACCATATTGAACAGGAGGTAGAAGTGTTATGTGGCCAAGTGTCTTAAAGTGTCTTAAAGTTCAAACATTATAAGATGGTGGGGGTAATGATCTTAAAGAGTCAATAGGAAATTAGAGGGAAATATGTTCTACTAGGTAGTTCTAGAGTAACAAGAGCTGGCAATATATGGCCCTCTTTATGAATAATTACTTTACATAATAAAGCATTTCATAAAAATGAATATAATATAAAGAACAACTATATATCTCCCATAGAAAAGAAATATAACTTTGCCCCATACCTATTTCATAGGACTCTCTGTCCTTTTTTTCTTAAGAAATATATAAAGATAACCCTGAATTGTCACCCCCCCAAGTACCCCCTATTTCATCTTGGTATTAATCATTAAACTAAGGTTTATGTATATTACTTTTATTTGTGGATTTTATTTTTAAAGCAAATATATATATATGTATATATATATACATATATATATATTTGCAAATATATATATAGCAAATATATATTTGCTTTTAAAATAAAGAAACTAAATATATATTAAAAATAAATAAATTGCTATTTTAAATGTTTTAAATTCTATTTTGTGGTACTGGGGATGGAACCCAGAAGCATACTACCTCTGAGCTATACCCCCAGCCCTAGTTTTTAGTCTTTATTTTGAAACAGGGTCTCACTCAGTTGCCAAGGGCCTCACTAAGTAGATGAGGCTGTCCTCGACCATGATCCTCCTGTCTCAGCCTCTCAAATGCTGGGATTACAAGCATGCTCCACCATGCTGAGCTCTGAATGTTTTAAATTTATAGAAATTACATTACTTGTTATTTCTGATTTTATTTTTATTTTGTATCCTACTCGATATTAGGTTGATACTCAGCTATGCCGCTCTACATAAATTTGCTTTATTAAATTTATTTGCTGATGATTCTCCTGTCTGAGAAGCTCAGATTATTTTTACACTGTTCCTGTTATGAAGAGTGCTGTTGCAATAAAGTGCCCTTGAGTGTTTCTTTGTGCTCAGCTGTGAGTACTTCTCTAGAGTAGTTGTCTGGAGGTAGTATTTCTAAGTGGAAGGAATGGGCTTTCTTTAGCTAATATGCATGAATTCTCCTCATATTATTCAAATGTATGCTCTCTCCAGGAATATATAAGAGCAGCAATTAGTCAACTCTTTCCCTAAAACTTGGTACTTCCAGTCTTGCAAATTCTTGACCTTTGATTAGGGGACTGTGATCTTAATTTATATTCATCTAATGAGTATCAATAATCATCTTAGTATGAGAATGTCAGTTTGCTAAGATGATGGTTGCAAAATACCATCAACTGTGTGGATTAAGCCACAGAAATGTGTTTGCCCCTAGTTCTGGAGGCTTACTTCTAAGACCAAGGTGTTGGCAAGTTTGGTTTCTTCTGGAACCTGTATACTTGCTTTTAGAAGGACAGCTTTTCACTGTGTCCTCTCATAGTTGTCTCTTGGATGTATGTACACAGGTTTGATCACTCTCTGTCCCAGTTTCTCGCTTGCTGTATCTCATGCTCTCTCTCTCCCCCACTCCATGTGTGTGTGCATGCATGTGTGTGTGTGCATGCGTGTGTGTGTGTGTGTGTGTGTGTGTGTGTGTTGATGGTGGGAGGGGGTAACTGGGGATTGAACCCAGGAGCATTCTACCTCTGAGATACATTCCCAGCCCTATTTTTTTTTTTTAATTCATTTTGAAACAGAATCTCACTAAGTTACAGAGGGTCTCAGTAAGTTGCTGAGGCTAGCCATGAACCTGTGATCCTTCTTTATCAGCTTCCCACGTACTGGGATTATAAGTTGACTGGCTTTCCTCTTCTTAAAAATACACCTGTAATATTGGATTAGAGCGCACCATAATGACCTCAGTGTAATTTATTGTCTCTTTATATTCTATGCATCCAAATATAATCATATCCTGGCATGCAGTGGATATAGACCTTTGACATACTATTATTTTTTGGTTGGAGTAAATAATACATTTCAATATGTTATTTCAGGCAACAAATGAAAATGAGACATGTGTCAAACCAGAGAGTTGTGATAGGACCCAATCTGCAGTTTCTGACAAATCTGACACTACCCCCCACCAACATAAACAAACACATATGGATAAAAAAAACTCTTCAATACTCCCCTGCTATAACATATAACTTTGGCTTTAGAGATTGGTGAGGTACACAGTAAGTAGAAATATAATTGCAATCTTCTAGAAATGAAAAATAAAAAGTTCAAGCATGTTTGAATTTGATGCATTTTCTCATATGACACTTCTAGAAGATGAAGCTTATATATTTCACTCACACATATACACACACATACATGCACACACATATTATGTTTTCTAGAAAGAATAGATGGAGAATTCTGAAACAGAGCATTTAAACAAAAGAAGAATGAACTTATGTAAATTATGGAAGTATTCTTACTTTATATAGTGATGTTAAGTTAAAAACTCTATGTAGATATTAAATTAATACCATTTTGAAATATTTAATCTAGAAATCATCAGATATATTTTTTCATTTTTCCATTCAACAACAATTGTCTACAGATCTAAAGATCTAAAATGTATTGATATATTTACATATACTTTGTATTTCATATTGTTTCAAATGATCCTAAATGAAATAACTTCTTAATAGTTTATAGATTTAAAAATTCCAGAGATCTTTTTAATTGGATTCCAGGCTTCTTTTTCCATCTGTGCTATTCACTAGATGACATTGTTCCTACTGTTATTGCCAGAAAAGAAAAAAATCAGGAGAACAGGAGTAGCAAGTGTATCTGCTTCATTCTCTCTCCTTGACGCCTTCCACTTTTCTTCATCCATGTACTACAGCTTTCTTTGAACTCAAGGAGTGTTCTTTGTGAGGCAGTGATAGAGTGCAGTGCAGAGCAATGAGAATTCGGCACATGGGGTGACGGCTTGCAGTCTTTTGCCTTCAAAAGAACTGAGTTTTCAAAGCAGTCGCTGTCTTAGATGACAGACTTAAGACCAAAGATCAGAATATTCAAGAAAAGACCAAGGAAGTACTTGAGTAAATAAAATTATCGCATTAGAAATAGAGAAGGGGGGAAAGTTTTTCCATTTAAGCAGCAGAAATTTTAGAAATTTTTGTGTCAAGGCAATACAATTATATTTGATTTTAGAACTCACAAGAGCAGCTTTCAGATTATCATAGAGTGAACACAGACATTTTTACTTGGAGATCCATAAAACAGACCTTGATATCAAAAGGAATTATGCAAGTTGATCTGTCAGTAATGTGGTTCAATTCTTCTAGGACCTTCTGAATATATAAAGAAGGCATCTCAGAATTGTCTGACTAAATAACAGGAGGTGGGAACAGCTACCCATTACCAACCATCCCCTCTTGGTTGAATCTTGGCACCTGGTATATTAATATCTCTGTAAGTTTTATGTGCACGTTCTACCAGTGTCTATAATTTTTGAGGAGCCCTCAGGCAAGAAACAGAGATGTACTGCACAAACCAGACACCAGATGCTCTCAAGCCAAAGTGAGTTTAAGCGGCTAAGGAAAGGTCTGTGCTTAAACGCCTGAAATCAAGGGTTGGATTGAGAGGCTGCAATTCTAAAATAGCAAAGATATCCGTAGTGGGCCACCACTGGTACAATGCTAATATGGTCATATTATATGTATGAAAACACAGATGTCCGTGAGACTTTAAGGAGATAAAATTTCTGCAAAAGACTTACAACACAAGAATTACAGAGACATGCTATAAGATGCACTGCTGCAACTTGTATTGGTAGTCATCATCATTCTTCTCTACCAGCTCTACTACATTTCACTCTTTGCAAGGGCTGCAGATAGAAAATTTTGTTTTCCTAGTTATGTGACATAAGCCTTCATGTCTATTAAATCCTTGCCTCTATGTTTTCTTCAACTGACTATTCATCATTTTTATTAGGCTGGGAAATTACTGATTCCACACTGACTCTCAAATTTACACAGACTTCTTTGTGCCAGAAATACTAACACATCATGATAGAATTTATGTCCTATGGATTATATTTTGTCTGCTGGTCTATTGATCTAAAGATGCAAAGTAACTGGTTAGGTTCAATTATAGATATAGGAATAGCATATACTATATTCAACTATAACTGTAGCAATATTTTAGCTATAGTTATCTATCAAAAATTCTGGCTTTATCACTCAGATTCCCCTTTAAGACTAAAGGGCTTATTTCCACAGATCAAAGATGTTTGTAGGGTGACGGCCTTAGGAGATTTAAATCTTGAGAGATTTTTTTTTGGCTGAAAAAGAGTATTATCTTCTTAATGTTAAGCTTCCTTTCTTAGAAATTCTAAAGTCCAGATGGGTTAATGCAATCAAATAAAGATGTGGCCTCCTCACTCCAAATTGTGATGGCTCTCATACAAGAAATGTTAATTCTATGAACACTTTTTAATAAAAGTTTTGCATGCTAACTTCCAACTCAGGGTATGTCTTCCTTGGTTTCTAATCTGTGGTAGTTCATACAAAATGTTGTTTTGGAAAGAAGTGCTAAAATGGAACTTTGGAGCTGAATTATATTGTGGCGGCTGCCAAGAGGGACTAGATAACTGGTAATAAAATGAGCTCATGTAGCACCTGTCATAAGGTAACATTGGAATTCACTCATCACTTCTTTTTGTAAGCTGTAACATGTTCTGTTAGAAGGTGCTACCCTACTGTATGGAATAAATAATGGTTATAAGGACAATGGAATTTGATGAATGGTGCTAGGGCTAATTGATATTTTAAGGAGACCTAAAATATGTGTAGGATAATTATCTTTCAAGGTAAAGACATAGGGGAGCATGAGGTCTAAACTCTGAAGGAGCTGCAAGATGTAACACATCTCCTGGAAGCAGCTAGGAAAGAATACACGACTGATTGTAAGTGACAGTGAAAAGTCAAAGGGTACTTAATGTAAAATTGTGTGAGATAAAGCTTATAAGATAAAAACTTTAACTGTGATAAAATATTCCAAATTCTGTCATGCATACAAGAGGACAGTGCTAAAACAAAACAAATTACAACACTCAAAGTGAAGTAAAAAGGCTAGCACTGTAATAATGAATAGAAGCATGGATGGTAACTGGAGGTCATTATGTAAGTGACATAATCCAGGCCAGGAAAGACAAGTACTTCATGATCTTACATGTGGAATATCACTCCTGGAATTTTAAAATGTTGATGTTATAAAAGTTGAAATTTTAATGAGCATTAACAGAGACTGTGAGTGAGGTAGAAGAAGAGATGAGGAGAGGTTGGTCAATAGATACCACATTATAATAGGATAGAAGTAAAAATTCCTGGAATGCTATTAACTACTAGAGTGACCGTAGAAAAAAATAATGCACTGAATCTTTCAAAAATCTAGAAGAAAAAATTTTGACAAATTTGACTATGGAGAATGATAAATGTTTGAGGAGATAACTATATTAAGTCAAATTTAAAATTATGCAATGATTACATATATCAAAATATTACCTTATACTCCATTAACATGCACAATTTTATGTTTTTATATCATTTAAATATATTTTAGAAATGATGTAAAATATAAAGTAAGAATAAAGTATAAATATCAATTAACTAAAAACGTACATACAGAAAGAAAAAGGCTGGAGTATATTCATTGCATAAAATCAGTTATTCCACAAGAGTCCAATATTCCACAAAATCATCTTAAGAGCAAACACATTTACCAAACGATCGAAAGGAACAGAAGCCAAGCATTACTGTGAAGTTAAGCTCAGTAGTGGCTCTACTCAGTATATAAGAGCTGAAAGCAAGTTTCTTATTATAAAAGTTATCTAACAAGTAGCCATAGAGATAATAAAATCAGAACATAATAGAAAACAAGTATAAGTGTAGGACCATCAGTAGTCAACTGCGTGCTACTATGATGAGAAGCCAAGTTGGACTGGTAACCATTGTGCATGGATTATGGAAAGATAAGGGGATGGTTGATGAATCACAGCATCCTAAGGAGTGCACTAGATGGATAGCCCATGCATTTATAGTATTCACCAATAAATATTATAAGTATATTAACAATATATAAATATTGCATTTATTTATCAATCTATTTAACCAGATGGAATCAAGAATGTATAAAAAGGAGGCTAATATTGAAAATTCTGGGGGAAAATCATGATTTTCTGTCAACATTCTGGCCCTGAGTCAGTTTCAGGATAAGGATCATCAATAGAGTCAAGACCAGAAATCCAAATAGTATTTTATACCATCATTATAGCTATGTTCAATCCTCAAGGAGACTATTTGCAATGTATTTATGTATCCATGAACCTGTTAGTGGGAATCCCCAAATATTTCAAATACTATTGTTTACAGGGTACAAATTAACATTGAGACCTGAAGTATCATTGTGAATACTGACAAAGTGAGGATATAAAAATGTCTAATAAATATCTGTGAAGATCGTATCTAAGTCACACTGGGTCAACTGGTCATTTCTGTGGTTCTCAAATAATTGAAATTAGAATATAAATACATGTTACAATGTCCACATTGATTTTTTTTGTCAGGTAAAATAAAGGCTATTGTAGTTAGGAATTCCCAAAGGAAAGTGTCTGAACATGCTACCCAAAATCTAAGACAAAATAGTAAATCAAAATCAATATGTCATTTCTTGGAAGATGACAAATATTGGTGTCACTTTTAAAGATTCATAGAATGCATAGTTTGTGTAACCATCTGTTTCAGTCAGCATTTCTGATTCTTTGACTCAAAATACCTGATATTTTATTTTAGAGAAAGAAGGTTTGTTTACTCACATTTCTGGATATTTCAAAGGCAGAAGTCCATGTTAAGGACTTCAGGGCCATGTCTGCGCAGCTCAGTGCATGAGGTCAGGAAGCAGAGAGAGTGTGAGCAGAAGGACTCTGTTCTCATGTTGTGGGTCCTGGAAACAAAGATAGTGACAAATAGGAATTTGGAGTGAAGGATGTATGCAGCCTCAATGGCCACAAACTCAGGCAACTCATGGGTGCTTTGCCTACAACATGAGACATGAAGAATATTCTAAATCTAAACTATAAACACTATATTACAAGTTTGACCTCTTACAAATCTGGAAGAATCCTGTAGGATGATAGGATATCAATGAAAACTCAAATAAGTAGGGGCCCTAATAACAGATACTATTCAGACTATTACTAGTTTGAATTTTCAGTGGTGTCCTTTCATCTTTTAGGATTCTTCTTGTTTTATTAGGTACATAAAATATGGTGAGTATACACTCTAATGAGTGGTCTCTTTTGCATCATTATAATAAAGGGAGATCATAGCCAATTCATATTTAACTCAGATAATAATGTACATTAATAGGGTCCAAGTTAGAATCACTACCTAATAATTAAAGAAAATTGTATACTGTCATTGGATATGACTTAGTATGTCAGGCACAGGAACACATTCATAAAAAAGAAAGTATGAGGATCATACTTACATACACTACACAATGAGATGCACTGATTTCATCACATGGCGCTATATAATTCAGAATTCTTGCCTAAAAGCAGCTTACTAATAACTGAAGCACATCAGGAAGGTAACAACTTGTACTTGTAGGATTCCCATCCTCAGGAACTCAGTACACAAGCTAAAACATTATATAACTCTGTTCCTAAAAGGGTAATGCATTTGCATTTGAGTTCAGAAATCAAAGGATGAAAATACTTAAAGTGATTCATTTGGGGAATGTGTGTACTGTGTTATAAAACAGGAATAGACTCTGCATATCTAGAGTTCCTGAATTCAAGAAAAATATATTACTGAAAACTATTTGCTATAAAACTATTCTTTTGGTGTTACACAGTAGCCTTTGTCAGTAAATTGTTTAACAAGCCTTTGCTTTATGTGCTGACAGAAACTCTGAGGTCCTTAAGGTAAATCATTAGCAGAAGTTGCTGTCAATTTTGATAAGAAACAATTATTCCCTCAATTATAGAAGATATATGAAGTAATTATGTTTTAAATTGTTGTAACACTGGACATGGTGACACACAATTGTAATCCCGGTACTTGGGAGGCTGACAATAGGATCACAAGTTCAAGGACAGCCTCAGCAACTTAATGAGGTCATCTGAAACTTAATGAGACCCTGTTTCAAAATAAAAATTAAAATAAGGCTGAAGGTATAGCACAGAGATAGAATGTTCCTGGGTTCAATGTCCAGTACCACACATACATATGCAGACAAAATAAACCATTATCATTTTAATTTAACATATTTATAAAATAAAATGTGATAATTCAGTGTCCATCTATAATGTATATTTTTCAAATCAAGGTGGTTTAAACATGCCTTAAAAAAAGTTTTTTTTTTGTTTTTGGTGGTACTGGGGTTCCTGGAAGCCTTTCTATCTCCGGGCTACACTCCCAGAGGTGTATTTTGAAACAGGGTCTCTTTAAGCCAGCGCGGCTGGCTTTGAACCTGCGTGATCCTCCTGTCTCCGCCTCCCAAGCATGGGGAATACAAGCATGCGCCACCATGCCCGGCTGCCTTAAAAATTTTAAAACAAAAACTCTACATATTTATGAGGTTTGATTTAACAAAGTTACAATATAAACTGATCAACTCAGAATAATTGATATTTACATCTCCTTATCATTACTTTGTTTGTGGAGTATTTTAGCTCCTCTCTTCTAGTTTTTAATAAAACATATAATAGATTATTTTGAACTATAGATGTCTCACTAAACCATAGAACACAAGCACATTACTTCTATCTAATCATGTTTTGGTCTTTGGTCTTCTGAGGAACCTCTATACTGGTCTTCATAGTCACTATATTAATTTGAAATCCTACTAACAAAGTGTAAGAGTTTCTATTTCTCCACATCCTTACAACATCTATTATTGTTGGTAGTTGCCATGGTTAGATATAGAAATGTCACCTGAAAAGCTCATGTATTATGTTCAGAATTGATGCAGTTATGTCATGATGACTGTAATTTCATCAGTATATAAATCCATTATGATGGTTTTACCACAGCCTGGGTAGTAGTGTAGACTAGTGGGGTGTGGATAGAAACGTTGAAGACCTGGAGGTGTGACATTTGGGATTGAGCTTTTATCTTTGAATCCCCTTGCTTGCTCTTTGCTTCCAGTCTCTGTGGTTTACGAACAGAGTTTTGAGCACTTGCTCTCCCTGCTTCCTGCTGCTATGCCCTGAGATCCAGACCCTGGCCTCACATGGACTGAACTAAAAATCTCCATAAAACTGTGAGCAAGTGTATATTTCCTTCTCTAATTTATATGATCAGGCTTTTTGGATTATAACATTACAATAGTTTTCATTATTGCCATGGTACCTGGAATTAGATGAAATATCAGTACAATTTTGAGTTACATTTCCCTAAATGCTAGTAAAGTCAAACATTTTTCATATATTTACTTGCCATTTGTATTCATTCCTTTGAAAAGTGTCTATTCAGTTCATTCTCTTATAATTCAGTTATTTGTTGTTTTGTTTAAAGCTTTTGAAGGTTTTGGTATATTTTAAATATTAGTCCTCTATCAGCTGGCAAAGAGATTTCTCCCTATTCTATAAGAGTCTTATCTTGG
Source organism: Muscardinus avellanarius (assembly GCF_963383645.1). Lineage (NCBI taxonomy): Eukaryota > Metazoa > Chordata > Mammalia > Rodentia > Gliridae > Muscardinus > Muscardinus avellanarius. The sequence continues at coordinate 154,435,607 of NC_137786.1, forward strand.
TTTTACTTTGCTGCATAGAAGTTTGGTTTTTCTTTGCTGCATAGAAGCTCTTTATTTTTTGTGGTAATGGAGGTTGAACTCAGGGGCATTCTATCTCTGAGCTATACCCCTAACATTTTTTTTAAAGTTCTTTTGGAAACAACATTTTACTAGGTTGTTAAGAGTCTTACTACTTCAAGAGACTGTGCTGTGATTCTCTAGCTTTAGTTTCCCAAGTACTAGGAATTACAGGCACGCACTATCATACATGGATAAAACTTTTTAATGAAATACCATCTCACTTATTGATTTTTTATTTCTTGAACTTTGGGGTACTAATAAGGAAGTCACTACCATCCTGTAAGTAGGGGAGTTGTTCATACACCTTATTCTAGTAACTGATTTAATTTACAGTCATTTTATTCATCTTGAGTTGACTCTAGTATCTGTTAGAGATTTGGGTCTTTTCCAGTTGGCATTCTTACAGCTATGATCTAGTGACTTGACCAAATAATTTAGAAAAAAAATTTATGGTCTCAGATTCAGTCCATGTGAGGCTAGAGACTGTGTCTCACAACATGGTAATGGGAGGCATAAAGAGAAAAAGCACATAAGCTACAACACTCACATTATGATGGCTGGAAGGAAAAGAGAGCAATGGGGGAAGAGGAACCACATTTAATCCTCAAGACTACACCCTCAGGAATCCATCCATTTCAGCCACACTCTAAAGACCCAGGACATCTAGGTCACACCCCCGATATATCCATTACACTTTTGAGATTACAACCTTTATGACTCAATAACATCATCTCCAAACATTAGTAAATTAGCTTTTTAGGGGATATTTTGTATTGAACTATAAAATTCTGATCCTGGCTCCTAAAGGGCTTATGTAAAATCAGAATGCAAAATGCATTTAGTTCTGTCTAAGAGTTCCCACAGTTTTTCTTTTTCTTTTTTTTTTTTTTTAACTTGGGAGATCAGTTTATTTAACTGTGGAAAAAACAGACTAGCCAGGCCAAGGACGCAGTCCAGCCCTCAGTCCAGAAATGCGACCCCCATAGTCTTAACAGTTTTTTTGTTTTGTTTTGTTTTGTTTTGTTTTGGTGGTACTGGGGTTCCTGGAAGCCCTTCTACCTCCGGGCTATACTCCCAGACATATTTTATATTTTTATTTGGAAACAGGGTCTCAAGCCAGCTGAGACTGGCTTTGAACCTGCGTGATCCAACTGTCTCAGCCTCCCAAGCATGGGGATTACAAGTATGCGCCACCATGCCCGGCTATTGAGATTTTTGAGACTTATATGTATTATAAATTGTCCTTTGTCAGAAAAATAGTTTGCAAAATATTTTTCAACTCAGTTGATTTATTGTTTATTTTACTTTTCAGAAGTTTCTTAGCTTTCTGTAATCAAATTTGTCTATTTTTGCTTTTATTGCCTGTGATTTTGGGGTCTTTTCCAAAACGTCATTGCTTATTTTTTTAGTTATTTCATAGTTGCAGCTATTAACAATAATTTTTTATCAATTTTGAGTAGATTTCTATATAGGGTGGAAGATATAGTACAAATTTCAATCTTCTGCATATAACCATCTAAATATGTAAAATGGGAATGTGTTCCAACCACTTATGAAAATTATATGGACATATCTGAGAAATAACCTCAAATGTACACTTTCCAGTATAGAATATGTTATTACGGCAGCTACTGTAGCTTATAGCTCAGAGAACTGACATAATTAAGTTCATTGTGGGCATCACTGTGCACACCATCAGTTGGTGATCAATAATTGGTGCTCACTTTCTGCAGAGGCTTAAAATTAATCTAAAAGTTGTTCTTCAAGGTACAGTTATTTCAGAAATGGCCATAGTATGATTATTCTACAGAATCTTAGGAGATCTTTGCTATAAAAATCCTATATATTTCACTTTCTATCACACATATTTAAAGATTACCCAGAGAATATGTTGATTTATATTCATCATGTTCAATTTTCGTTTCCTCACCACAGTGGATCAGTATACTATACAAAATTTAAACATGATCAATATCCCAGTGGGCCCCAAGGCAAAGGACAGAATGTTCATTACTCTACTTCCCATGTAACTGGGAACTGCTTTGATCTTTTCTATTGATTGTAAGTGAAAAGAAGGCATTTGCCAGGTCAATAGGCACATATTAAAGATCAGAAGCCATATTGATCTGTTTCTATAAAGATACCACATTAAGCATAATACCCACACACTCCATGATCCATCTGGATTTTAAAGGGACTAAATATGAATTTAATGGAGATATTGTGGGAACACTCCTTTTGCCTCTTTTATTTGTGGAGTCTGGTGGTAATCTCTGAAATATCTGCCCTGGGGTTTGGTACTGCTTCTGACATACTATAATATTGGCTGGTCTTTGAAAACGGCATCCCAGGGTCGTCTATTGACTATTTCAACAATGCCTTCAAAGATCAGTAGACATGTATTAGCTTTTTACAAGTTTCTGGTCTTTCCAGACTAATTTTTCACAGAATGACTGAAGATATAACCAGCTCTGGTTGGGACTCCAGGTAACACTGGCTTTCACAGTTTCCTTCTCTAAAATAAGCGATATAGTATGTTAGTTTACTTGATTTTAATATTTGATTCAATAGACAATCTTTAAATTGTTTGGGTATTTCCCTTTCTCTGATGAAAGAGACTGTATATTTTGGACATTGCAGAATATATGTGTGTGTATATATATATATATATATATATATATATATATATGTATATGTATATATATATGTATGTATATATGTATATATATATGATTATCTTCATCATCTCATAATCAATAGGCTTTCAACTTTGCTATCTGCATTGTTAATTTTGGTTTTTACAGCAATCAGCAGGGATATCTACTATTGTTTTTCTACTTCCTTTCCATTAATATATTTATTTATATATATGTTTATATATGTTGTATTGAGGATTGAACTCAGGGACATTCTACATTAATGATACATCCCCAGCCCTTTTTATTTTTTATTTCATAGCAAGGGCTCAGTAACTTACTGAAGGCCTTACTCGGTTATTGAGGCTGGCCTCAAATTTTTTATCTTACTATCTCAACCTCCAAAGTCCTTGAATTACTACGGGAATTCACCACCACAGCCATTTTGGAAGTTTTTACTTTCATAAGTGTTTATGTTGTAGTACTGAATACAGAGTTTTGGAGTTTAAAGAAAATAACTTGTCCTTTCAGTTGTAAGGCTTCTGCATCAAAAGAAGCCATGTCTGAAGAGGTCATGGTATGTTGGTTCACTAAGATGCTGCCAAGATGAGAAATGACTTTGAGGAATTGTAATATTAGGTAGGGAAGATTCATGAATGATTAGATCAAAGATTGAACTTGGTAGTATGGTTTTAAAAACATCACCATTTTTTTCACTTTCTGAATCCACAATTTTAGCAATATGACTTTCAGCCCTTCTCATAAAAAATTAAATCTACATTCCTATGACTTTAATCTGGTGAAATGAGGAATTAGACTAAAACAGAAGTGATGGTGCTTCCACAAGTTTATGAAAACAGGGAAAGCCTCCAAAATGCCACAGTTGCTTTCAGAAAGAAACCATCATCACATACTGAAAAGGTCATTATCATTGTAAAAGTAGAGGGCACTGAGTGTCTGCAATATTGTCCACCTATTTTACTTTTAGATACTTTGCTGTTTTTTTTATTTTAAGGCCGAGACTTCTCTATGTCAATTTCCAAACTAACTTCCTCATTTTAATACCTTCAAATTTTGGCTGCTTTACTCAATTCAGTTAGTATGTATGGGTTGTGATTTAAAGTCTTCAAAAATTAGGGTAGAGTGGATTTCAATGGTAGAGAATGTGCTTAGTTGAACAAGACCCTGGATTCAATACCCAGCACCACATTTAGGTAGACACATGCATACACATGCACACACACACACACACATTCCTTTATAAGTTTTTATACTTGTTTTCCTCTGTGTTTTTTTTACCTTTATGACATTATAATATACACTTTCATGTTTATTTTGTAATACGCTAGCACACTACTGACATACTTATTATGATTAAAAATAAGAAAATAAATATGTATAACCTAAAAATCTTCAACTGATTTCCATATGTTTATAACATGTGCAATGCTAGAAAAGATAATCTTGAAATGAAGAAATATGCATAAAATTGTTCTTTCTAACATTACATAATGTAAGTCATTTCTAACAATGAGTTATAATTTAGGAAATTAACTTCTTGAATAATTCCTGGAGTTAAATGCCAATCAAAGATATTTAAGAAAATATACAGAGGCAATACACTTTTTCTATTAATATGTTCTCTTAAAGTCATTGACTCAGTAAGAGATGAACCAGAATGATTTTTTCCTTATAAGAACTAATTTTCCTTGTGTAAATTTGTTCAAATAAAGCCAGTGAAATTTCATCATGTACTGGATTTTTCTGCTACTCTGCATAAGCCAGGACACTGAATTTCCTGCCTCTTAGTTTTTAGGAAGATTAATAAAGTCTTTACACTTTTATTCACTGACTGAAAGTTAGAAAATGTTGTTTAGTAGCAACTAAGGCAACCATATCTAAAACTTAGTGACTTGCTTTTTATGAAGCTGACTTCATGTGTTTGATTTGCCATTTTCCATGAAGAAATAATGGCATATTTAAGTAGAAAAACTTAAATATTTTATCTTACTGAGTCAAATGCTATTAGTGTATTATTAAAAATAATGTGCGAATTTGAAAATAATTTAACAGATTTCTTAAAATTCAAACATATAATTAATATAATATCAATTAAAATTTGTGTGTGCATTTATAACTTTGCTAATAAAAGCTACTATCTATAGAAATTAGAAAAGGCCAAAATAAAAAAATATTACTGGAGGTATACTTTTGAAGAAAAATTTAAGAATAATTAATAATAATTAATGCATATAAATATTAAAGAACAAAGACTATTTTGCTATACTCAATTAATTCACTGTAAAGTAAGTCATATAATACAAATATTTTGCCAATGCATTTAATATTTGCTTCATTATTATTTATAGGCCTACAGTCTATGTTATTTTCTCATATCCTTTCATTTTGTTCTTTTTATGAACTATTAAAGCATGCCTATTGAAACTGGCTTTATTCATATACACTGTAATTTTGATCATATCTATTTTTGTGCATGTATAATATGTATATGTATATATATATACATGTATATATGTACATACATATGTTTGTGTCAGTAAAAATTGGCAAATTAGGGTGTCAGGAATGACAGCTGGCGGGGCTTGTCGAGATGATGAGTACCGACGACTCGAACACAAACCCACGAGCCGGGAGTCAAGTCAAGCAAGATCTCATTTATTTCTCTCCAAGCAATCATATATATAGCACCAAACCACGAGGGGAATTCCCATGGGAAATAGCCTAGCCTATCTGGGATAAAGATCACTAGCACGTAGCTCACAGCCAATCCCAGGCCAGTACATGAGCCGTTCATGTGTGCGGAACCTCCTTTAAAGGGAAAACTGCTCAGTCTCCCCACCCATAATGAATGGGAAAACCATGCCTTCATAGCTTCCTCCAGGCACCATCTTTGCCCCTTTTCTGCTGAATCACTTTACTTAAAGTTTTGCCTTAGGCTGCAGGCCGCTCAGGCTGAGGAAGGCTGCATCTCCTTAGGCGCTGTATGGACACACCCCATCATATCCCCCTTTTTCTTTTATTTTATCGGGACTGTGCCTGTCTTAGGTTGTCCCCATCGAGTACCAGGGATTACCCGTCATTGGATAGTACAGATCGATGCTGTACTTCCTGTCTTAGGTTTCCATGGCCCCTGGGAATCTTACCCATCATTGGCTACCAGCCCTTCAACATGCTGTGATTTTTCCCATCTGGGGAAATTGTAAGGCGGGAGAGGGGTGGTCATATTCAGAGCGCCAATCCTAAGATTTATTTTCTTTGCTGGCAAGCCTTTAGTAATGCACTTCTATTTGGTTGATTTTAATAGAAACTGGACTAATCTATTAAAATCACAGGGGTCTACAATGTACAAAACTATGATAAACAGCAAGGGGCCCAACAAAGGAAGAAAATAGGGCAAAAGTAAGTCTCAGACAATTTCTGAGACAGACTTAACACCATCAATTGGAGGGAGTTTCCTATGTAACTCAAAGGCTATCCCAAGGCCAGCTGCACCCATGGCAGTTCTGGCAGTAATCTCCAGGCTGATTAAGAGCGGAATGGCTTGTACTGCTCTCCTTTTTCGCCCTCCCCAATCAAAAGGGGGGGATGGTCATTGATTTATTCCCAAGGATAATATTTATATTGGGGAGCAGGGAGGCAAGGGTGCAAAGGCCTGTCCATGATGGGGGCAAAGACCCATATGCAATACTATCACCACACACAAAAATTAACCTGGGAGGGGGACAAAGATTTTGGGAGGGAGATTTAACAGTAATATTTATAGAGCAAAAACTTGAATCATCAATGTTGGGTGTCCAGTAACAGGTATTATTTATTGATATTTTAAATGGCTGAACGGATAATAGGAGGGACATAGAGCAATTGGGGTGACCTAGTTTTGGGGACTCCTTTTGATTAATTAGGGCCAAGGGCTGAGGTGTTCCGGCTCGAAGATAAAGCCAACAATCTCTAGCTACTTTGATGGAGGAAAAGGGAATCTCTGTGGTCCAATGCCTATGAAAAAGGGAAAGGCTGGAGTCTTTTGATAAATTTTAAATATTTAGCATTGATAATGTATTTCTTAATTGATCATGTGGGGGTAGTAACTCCCCCTTTTGTTTTTGTAATTGAACCTTTAGGCTATTATTTTTTTTATTAAAGCTTGTCCTTTTGGGTTATATGGAATGCCCATAGTGTGAATAATTTTCCACAATTGTAGGAAGGAGACAGAATGTTGACTAATAAAACAAGGGCCATTATCAGTTTTGATTTGTTCAGGAATATCAAGAATAACAAAACAATGAAGAAAATAACTTATAGTATGTTTTGTCTTTTCACCTGAATGAGCTGAGGTCCAATCAGCCCTGGAACAGTTACCTATGGAAACAAAAATATACTTAAGTTTTTCAAATGGTTGAAAATGAGTTAATCCACTTGTCATAATCCATTGGGGTATATGCCTCTTGGATTAACTCCGGACAATTGAAGGGGGAAGGTATTTGAAAGAAGGGTTGGCATGATTTACAAGTGCGAACAATTCTTTTTAAATCCTTAGTAGGGATTTGAGGATATTTGTGTTTTAATCCCCTCCAATTTACATGGGTTAATCGATGAAAATCCATGGCCTCTTTTACAGATAGGGCTTGAACTTTTGTGCAGGCCATCCCTGTCCCTTCGCAACGGCACTCGCCCATCTCTTTAGGACCTATTGTCCCATGTTTAACTGCTGTTGTTACAACATGCCAGAGGCTGTTTATCTTGGAGACCTGCTGAGGATATGGGTACGGCCCGGCGCAAGATTTACACCCTCTTCCCTGGATTTTCAAGAGCCTGCGAGAGCTCACTGGACGCCACCGGAACAGCAATGCTTTCCAAGGCACAGGCCCCTCTCTTGGGGCGAACCCATTCCAGGGCGCCCTGTTCTTTACAAAGAAAAGAGAACTCTCCCCGGGGCTCCCGCCGGCTTCTCCGGGATCGGTCACGTTACCGCACTGGATGCCTCGCGGCGACCATCTCTGCCACTTTGGATTTGGGGATCTGAACCCGATTCGCTTTCGATCGGCTCTAGTATCAATTAAATATTTAGAATTTTTATCTCCAATTGTGACGACCATCTTGGGTCTAAACCCATTTTTTACCGGGGCTGGGGGAAGCCCCCTTGGGAGGATAAAAGCTCCTCCTTTTAAGTTAAATTTGGACCGGCAGTCCCAGGCCCAATGAAAGCCCTTAAGGCATTTGGGGCAGGGGGCCAGGGGGTTTCCCCATTCTTCCCTCCTCCCATAGGAGGTGTAGCCTGGGACAGACACTTTCAGCAGAAATGGCCCTCTTTTTTGCATTTGAAACACGTGGGGGGGCAACCCTTGACTGCTGCATTGTCTGTATCAGAGTCTGTAGGCCCTCCCGTTGCCCTTCCTTTACCACAGCTGTCATGGCTTGAAGTTGATGGCTTATAGAGCCAATATCCCGAGAGGCCACGATCCATCTCTCTAAAGTGTGCCCCTTCAACCCTGCGCAGGCCAGCCTATGGTTGGCTGTCATCCCGTCCCACACAAGCATTCTGACAAATTTGTCTCTTAATGGACCAGCCGGAAACTTCCTCTTAAGGCTGTTATACACTCTCTCTATAAATGTAGGTAGATCCTCACCAGGCTTTTGAGTGATTGCTGCAATAGGGGCCTCAGTGGGCCCATCGTCTAATTTCCTCCATGCCACCAGTGCAGCTGCCCTAACCTGATCCTGGTATGGGGGGGGTCAAGGCTGCCTGTTGTAGGCCAGTGGTATGTGGCTTGGCCATCCCCGTAAGCATGCCGTAGGTTAAGAGAATGGCGGGATTGGCATTCTGATTTCTTTCCCCCAAGATTCGGCATTCCTCCTGGTAATAGGCCATCCATTTCATAAAGAGTGGCCCAGGGAGAACTGCCTTGGTTAGGTCTCTCCAGTCCCGGGGGACTAAAGCCTGATGGGCCAGCCCTTCCACTAGGGTATCTGCCCAGGGGGAATTGGGACTGTCCTCTGCCACTGCCTTTCGGAGCTCTTTGAGATCCTGCGGTTCCCAGGGGTACCAGGTGGCTGGACGGTTTGCTCCCGGGTTGACATTGATGGGAAAGAGGCCCACAGTTCCTCCAGCTCCCCCTATGTCAGCATAGAGTGGCAGAGCAGAGGGTATGGAGAATGAATTGGCCAGGGAAAGGGGCTGTGGGGAGTTCTTGGCGTCCCCAAAGGGATTGGGAGTTTTTTTAGGGGCTTCAGGACCAGAGGGGGCTGTATGCTTGGCAGCCCCCTTTTTAGCTGGCTTGGGGATACAGTCAGCGAGGTTCTCTGGGGGTTGCAGGGGAAAACAACTTTTAAGTGCAGAGACGGTAGGGAGAACCGCAAGGAGGGGGATCTCCCCTTGCTCTGTCTGGGCTCGCCTAACCAGCCCCTCAACTTGATCCCAGATATCTCAATCATAAAGATTACTATCAGGGAGCCATGGGGCAGTTTTTAAAAGGTACCCCCAGGCCTGGGTGGCTTGGTTATCAGCGAGATCATGTCCTCGGCTCTCGAGAAAGAGTCGAAGGGATTCTAGGGCAGGGTCAGGTTTAGAACTGAACTTCCCCATCTTATACGGGGGGGGGGTACTCACCCGAAGACCAATTGACTCACCAGCGATTTCTTTCATTAGGGGATAAAGAGGGTGCCTCACACGGGGCACCAGACTGTCGGGAATCCAGCCCGACAGCTGGCGGGGTTTGATGAGAAGATGAGTACCGACGACTCGAACACAAACCCACGAGCCGGGAGTCAAGTCAAGCAAGATCTCATTTATCTCTCTCCAAGCAATCATATATATATAGCACCAAACCACAAGGGGAATTCCCATGGGAAATAGCCTAGCCTGTCTGGGATAAAGATCACTAGCACATAGCTCACAGCCAATCCCAGGCCAGTACATGAGCCGTTCATGTGTGCGGAACCTCCTTTAAAGGGAAAACTGCTCAGTCTCCCCACCCATAATGAATGGGAAAACCATGCCTTCATAGCTTCCTCCAGGCGCCATCTTTGCCCCTTTTCTGCTGAATCACTTTACTTAAAGTTTTGCCTTAGGCTGCAGGCCGCTCAGGCTGAGGAAGGCTGCATCTCCTTAGGCGCTGTATGGACACACCCCATCATTAGGGTATGATTTAAAGGATTAAAATTTTGTTCTAGAAGAATTAAAAGAGAGATTTCTTTGTATTGTGAAGTTTAATAACTAGCTACAAGAAGTAACTACTGCTTGGCTCAATATAAAATGCCCTCTGAAGAGCTCATTTATTAATGTTCAGAGTTGATATGTTAAGTCATTAGGGTTTAGGCTGGCCAGTAGATACATTCATTATAATGGCTTTACTAGGTGCTAACCTAAGTGGGTCCCTGTGGTGTGGCCTTAGGGGCTATGCTTTTGTTTCTGAATTTTATTGCTTACTTTATGTCTCCTGCTTCTGGCCTCCAGAAGAAGAGCATTATTCTCTCCTTCTAGCTGCTTCTTGCCACCATGACCTGAGTTCCACAGATACGGCCGAACATGGACTGAACTTCTGAAATCTCTAAATCAAAATGAAAGTGAGATTTCTTCTCACTCCAAGAATACAAACAATAATATATACTGGTCAATTTGGGGAAATAGGGACTCTTATGCACTGTTGTTCGTGTTGCAAATTAGTATAGCCTCTATGGAGATCAGTGTGGAGGTTTCTCAGACTACAAATATGTCACTCAGACTAAGATATGTCACTTCTGACTATCTTTTCAAATAAATTAACATCAGAATAAAACAGTGATATATGAATTTTCTTGTATGTTGCAGTACAAGTTACAATAACCAAATATGGAACCAGCCTAAGTATTTATTAACAGATGAATAGATTTGAATAGATTATAACAGAATAATATATGTACACAATAAAATTTTACTCAGTCATAAAGAATAACAAAACTATGTTACTTGCAGGAAAAAGGATGAAACTGAAGAATATTGTGCCAATTGAGATTAGACAGTCTCAGCTGCGCATTGTAGCATAATACCCATACTCTCATTACTTGGCATGCTCAGATAGTAGGATTGCAGGTTGAAAGCCAGCCTGGGCATTTTATCAAAACTCTAAATAGTTAGAGAGACCCTGTTTCAAAATAAATATAGGGATGGCACTCTATCTCAGAAGTAGAATGCCCATAGATGCCATCCCCAATACCAATGTGAAAACAGGAAAGAGGGGGAGAGAGAGAGAGAGAGAGAGAGAGAGAGAGAGAGAGAGAGAGACTGACCAGTCATTAGGCAGTCTCAGAAAGTAAATGATTTTGTATTTTCTCAAAAAAATCTGAGCAAATAAATCTACCTCCAAGTTGTGTGATTAGTCATTTTGTATTATAGCAGTGAAAATGTTGACCATGATGAACATCAAATCACAAAGTTTCTGCACAGCAAAAATAAATAATAATATTCTGAAAAGAGAGGCTACTGAATGAGAGAAAATCTTTGTCATCTACTCTTTTGGTAGAGGACTAATATCTAGAATATATATAAGAAATTAAAAAACATAACATGAAAATAACAAATAACCTAATAAAAATGAGTAACTGAACTTAATGAGCATTTCTCAAAGAAAAATACAAATAGATAATTAATATATAAAAATTAAACATTGCTAGCAATTAGAGAAAAATCAAAATCAACTAAGATTCCACCTAAAATCAGCTAGAATGGAAATTATCAAGAATACAAACAATAAAAAATGCTGTCAAGGTTGTGGGAATATAAGAACCCTAATATACTAATAGTAGAATTGCAAGATTGTACAGCCCCTATGGAAATTATGGCAGAAGTTTCTCAGAAGAGTAAAAATGGAACCACCATATGACCCTGCTATAATACTCCTTAGTATGTTTGTAAAAAAAACTTAAAGTAAAAAAACTATAGTGATAAACCCATACCCATGAATAAAATGATGCAATTTACAAAAGCCAAATTGCATAATCAAACTAGGTGTCAATCAACAGACAAATGGATAATGAAAATTGGTTTTGAGGTTATTATGAATGAAATTGTTTTATTTCTTTCATTGTGGATTTATTGGTAGCATAAAGAAAAGTAACTGGTTTGTTTAGGTTGATTTTGTATTCTGCAACTTTGCTGAGTTGGTTAATCTGTCCCAGGAATCTTTTGGTTGAGTACTTTTGGTCTTCTAGATAAGGATCATGCCATCTGTAAACAAGGATAAATTTATTTTTTGTAACTAACTAATCTCACTTAGCATAATGTCCTCCAGTTCTATCCATTTCACTGTAAATGATGAAATTGTGTTTTTTGTGCCTAAGTAAAATTCCATTGTGTATATATCCCACAATTTTGTAATTCATTCATCTGTTGATGGACATCTTCACAGAGAGAGATTTTAGATTAATTCTTCTCCTCTAGACAGGCTTAATGATTGGATATAGACTTTGTCTTACTCTTAGAACTAGGATGTGGCACTTATGTAAGGGCCTGTTCATTTCTTGTAGACAGTGTCCCTTATAGAGTCTCAAATGAAAATTGAATGTAATTACAAAGTTTCTGTTATTTTGTCATAGTTTCAACAATTTTTCTCTTGAGGAAGTAATGATTTATTTTAGTTATTTAGTTTTAGTTGAAATTTTCTGCTATGCTTTATAACACTCACTTTATACATGCTGGGCTTATAGCTGGAAGGGTTTTATAAGCAGCATTTATGAAAATTTTTTTTGTGAAACTCTCTTCTCTATGATTGTCTTCCTTAATTTCAGTTACTTTATAATACACAAAATCTGATCTTTGATTTTTGGCCCAGAAGATCTATTTTTTTTTTTTAACCTGGTTTTTCTTTCCTTTTGTGTTGAGACTTAAAAGAAATGCCTTGAGGTAAAAGTATTGATGTCAAATAGAGCTCATCTCCTGTGCTGTCCTTCTTTCATAGATTATAGCCCTCACGTCCTTCATGCCTTATTTTCATCTTTATTTTCTGCACACACACACACACACACATATATATATATATATATATATATATATATATATATATATATATATTGTTTTTATAAGCATTTTGTCCAACTGTTGCCATTCTTTTGGTACAAGTTAATGATAAGCTGCTTCTTTAAATAAACTCACACACACTTACTGGTAGTGATGATATGATGCTAATATTACTGGAAAATTTTGCTATATATTTACCTATATTTTGCCTTATACACATATATTTATTTGTTCATTTTTCATTCCTCATTAGAGTGTTTGATATGTATAATTTTTATGGATGTATTACAGTTAGGTCAACAATTAAAAGCCAATAAACTAGCAAAGGACTTGATATTTTCATTCATAATGTTAAAATGTGCTCCCCAAATATTCGGTTGCAGTGAGCAAAACTGGTCTATTTTTTGAACAGTATCTTTGTTGACTTATCATCGTTCTGACTGGCAATAAAATATAACTTGTAATTACATCACTGATTTAATTAAACATATTTTCAAATATTTGTATATCTCAGTGTTTTAAAAATGTTTAAATTTTTATATTATCAAATAATAAACAAATGAACATAAATGTGCCACATTTAAATATACTTTGATTTACTTTATATGCACAGACAAATATAGTTGAAAGAATTTCATTTACATGAAGTATATACATATTATATTGGACCCTCAAACTCCCGGGGCTCTTCTGCTGCCAATTCCTACTGCTCAATTTCTGTTATCCTTGGATTCAGTCTGTCGAAAGCTATGGCACCACTCTGACTCAAGTGATTTTCCCTTCGGTTCCTGCTGTTAATGTTTTGCTCATGAAATCTTAATCAGTTTGCTCAATCTTCTGATATCCCAAACCTCAAATGTAGCATAATCATTTTGTATCATTCCATGACTACTGATTAGAAAGAAGTGTTGACATACAATTTATTTATAATTATAAAACATGTTACAGAGCATGGTATTATGTATGTGGCATCTGTCCTGAAATTCATAATTTAACCTGCTAAAAATTGTATAACATTACAGCACAGTTTGTGAATCCACAAACACCTCGTTGCATTTTAAAAATGCAAAATGAGTATCTAAAAATAGACAAAATATTTTTCCTTAAGTTTGTCTCTAGATTTATTTAATAAGAAAAACCAATATAAAAGGATATGGTTTATATTTTTCACTTTTCTTGCTGAGTAGAAATATTTTTATTTTGTTACAGAAATTATATGAATACCTATAATTTCATATTTTAGCATTCTAAGTATATGGTATATGCATAGAAATTTTATGTCAGAAATGAAAATTGAGACTTCCAAATAAATAACAGTGATCCACACTAACTGTTCTTCTTTCTAAGTGATAATTCTACCATTTTCTATCTGTTCAAATTTTAGTAAACCATTTAAATTTTACTTTATTAAACACATTGCTAATAAAATTAAAGTAACAATGTTTTAAAATCATAGGTTCTGAGGAAAAATAAATGTGTAGGTATGCGTTTAAAAATAATATGGCAAGTAAAATGATTGTCACATTTTTTATAATTTTATTCATTCTTTTTATTTTTTATTTTCCTTAACATTTTATTTTATTTTATTTTATTTTATTTTATTTTATTTTATTTTATTTTATTTTATTTTATTCTGCAGGTCTGGGAATGGGACCCAAAGGCATTTGACCTCTGAGCTACATCCCCTGCCCAATTTTTTATTCTTTATTTTGAAACCGGGTCTCACTGACTTGCGGAGGTCCTCACTAAGTAGCTGAGGCTGTCCGCGCACTGATCCTCCGGTCTCAGCCTCCCAAATGCTGGGATTTCAAGCGTGAGCCACCACGCTCGGCTCAACTTTTTTAAAGTACATCTTTTAAACAACTTTTCTGCTAAGGAATTATATAGTTTTATATTCATGAGTTCTAAGCTATACCATTACTACCTCATGTACCAATGTATGAATTAGATTCAAATTCCAGTAAAAACTCTGAATTCTCTCCATTAACAAATTTATGATTTCTACCTGACCAAGACCATAACTGGTTAAGTAATTCAGATATGGTAGAAATGTAAAGATGTACGTAATGATTAGTTCATTCAATTAACTTATTTCTGAAGTATATTTTAATAGTTATTTGGGATATCCATTTTAGGTATACTTAACTACTTGGTAGTTATTTAGTTTCATTAGTATGAATAAAGTAGTGGTATTGTTATATATGTGTGTATAAATATGAATATGCATATATATGACTTGATTGTGTATCAGAGCTTTCTTGTGGTAGCTGAGCACATTGAAATTTTTTGATTATAGGAGATAACATAAATAAAAGCCCACAAGGAGAAAATCATCACATTAAGTCATAAATCAATATTTGTGACAGAGTTGTCAAAATGTGAAAGTATTAATCTTTTCCACTTACCCCAGAGAATGATTAACCTTCCTTAACATAATAAATATAGGAGCCAAATAATAAGAACATGTAAAAATGTTTGGTAACATTCTCAATAATCATAAGGACTAGCAAGACAAATTTATCAAAAAAGCTACATTCCTTTGAAGAGATTATCCATTTTAGATAAAGACCTGGAAAATTATTCAAGTAAATGGTACAGAGAGAGAGGAATGTGATTCAAAAAATAAAATATAGAATAACTATTTCTAACTAAAGCTATTAGTTATTTAAAAGAAGTCACTTCAAAGAAAACAAAAGAGAATGCTACTGGCAGGTGTAGACTTGAGTCTCAAAATATCTTTTTCCGGCAAATATATGAAAACTTCTCAAACACACAAGACTACCAGAAATGCAGTTATTCTTAACGCATACTTCCCTAAAAATTATGAAATTTTGTAAAATGAGCCTAGATTTTAGTATTAGTTACCACTGACAGAGACACATACACACACACACACACGCACGCACGCACGCACGCACGCACGCACACATTCATGCTTATTCTGTTTAAGCACGAATCTCATCTAATGTTTATATTTGAAGAAAGTGTATTTAATTTTGAAATGTCAAAAAATGTTTATAGAGTCTGACTATAAGAATAGACGGCAAGCATTCTATGAAGTCAGTACAATTCAGATTCAGTTGAATAGATTTCAAGAAATGCAAAGCACTGAGACTGAGTAGGAACAGAAAGATCTAAAGATCATAGAAAATATTATTATTAAAAATGAGACAGGAACTAGCCAGGCATGGTGGTGCACACTTGTAATCCTAGTATTTGATAGGCTGAGACAGGAGGATCTCTCAGGTTCAAAGCCAGCCTCAGCTACTTAGTGAGGTTCTCAACAGCTTAGTGAGACCCTGTTTTCAAATAAAATATAAAAAATAGGTCTGTGAGTGTAGCCCAGAGGTAGAAAGCCCCTGGGTTCCATCTCCAGTACCCAAAATAAATAAATAAATACATACATACATACATACATACATACATACAGGAACTAAATAATGATTTACATATTTACTGGTTACAACAAATCGTTTTACTTGAGTTATGAGAAAAATATGAAAAAAGGAATCAGGATTCATTAAATAGGGAGGTACATTAAATCCATAAGGATACCAAATATAATTTGATAATTAACACTTGATATTCAGTATGTCAAAGATCTCTGATGAATGTTTTGTTTTAGAAGAGCTTCAAATATCTCCCAATGCACTTATCTAGCATTGAATTTGAGAAATTGCCACATAGAAAGAAAATAATAATTACAAAGAAATTGAAGAAAAGCACGTTACTATCAGCAAGAGCTAATTTCATCATTTGAGAAATTTCAGCATCCGTGATTTTCAAGGCCCAGCACTGCTGCATAAAATGAGGACTGTTTGTACATAGACGAACTGAACTGCATAATCAGCCAATCGAAGTTTATAGATTAATTAATTCCCAAACAGCAGAATACACATTCAGTTCAAGTGCACACAAATCTTTTATCAAAAACAGAACATATTCTGGGACATAAAGCAATTCTCCATGTAGATAAAAGGATTCAAGTCATACAAAGTATGTTCTCTGATCACATGGTATTAAATCACATGGTATTAAAGAAATTCACAAAAGAAATATCTCTAAAAAGTGTCAATATCTTTTAAATAGTCTAGCGGTCAAGAGAGGAAATAAAAAACTAAATTAAAAATACTTTCATGATGTGAAAGAATGAGAATGTTCATAGATTCTAGGTTAAAATGAAAGCTGAAAAAAACTACTTTTAAAACCATCTGGCATTTTCTTAGAATGTTACACATGTGTCTATTATAATATTTAGGCATTTCACACCAAAACCAAAAAAAAAAAAAAAACACCTACATTTCCATGCGAAGACTTACCCACAAATATTTATAGCAGCATTATTTTTACTGGCCCCAAACTAGAAACAATTTATATGCCCATCAAAAAGTAAATAGATAAATGGATTGTGGCTATATATCTAATGAATATTTATCAGAAATACAAAACAATAAATTATGGGCACAGAAAGTACCATTATGAATCTCAAGATAATTGCCACAAATGAAAGATATAAAATAGCAAAAAAGAAAAAGAAAGCTAGCACTTACTTTATTGCCATTTTTATAAAGTATAAGAATTACAAACTAATGTGCAGTAACACAAAGTAAATCTAGTTTTGCCTAAAGATGGTGAAGGATGGATAGTATGGGTAGAAGGAAATGATTAACAAACATCAGAGGAAAATATATAAAGATGACATACACATTAACCATTTTGATTATGAAGATGTTTTATGCATTTGTGTATTTATGTTAAATAAATCAGTTTAGACCCTAAATATGGTAGCTTATTGTATTTCAGTTATACCTTGATAAATTTGTTTAAAAATGAAAAAGAAATTATTTTCTGATACATTACAGTCATATGCAATATTCTAATAACACACAAACAAGCATATATAAATAATATAAAATTGTACACATACTCAAATGATATGTCATAAATTACACTGGCTAATAATCAAAACAGTAGGCAATAGGTAGGTTTGAATGGAAAAACATTTATTTTGGTTCCAAAAATAGAGATGTTTATTTAAAATGGGATAAAATGCACAGAAATTGGTTAAATGAGAAGCCAGTCTCCATTTTAGCTATACTCAATTCACTACCCATAGATTGTTTCTCTCTCAAAATTCATGTTTAAACTCAATTCTCACAAGTGGTAGGGCCGTAAGGTAAGCATATGAAAAGGGCCAGAACTCTTTCTTAGTGAATATTAGCACCTTTTAGAAAAGGGTTGGAGGAACTACCTCCCCATCCTCTCTTGGGGCAGATGAGGATAGTGTTTATCCTTCTGGATAATCCAGCAACAAAACAACTGAAAAGTCGGAATCAGTCCCTCATTAGACCCAAACATGATAGCACCTTGACCTTGGGCTTCCCAGCCTTCAGAGATGTGAAAGATAAACTATAATTTACAACTACTGAGTTCTACAGTAGCATAGTATAGGACAAAGATGAAGGTTTTTAATACTTTTTTTTCTGAGCCCTGCTCCATTAATGGTTAAAGTAATTCAGGACTAACAATTAACTCATTAATACTAGGATGCCTTTGTGTGTGTGTGTGTGGTACTGAGGATGGAATCCAGGAGCATCCTAGTCTGAGTTACACCCCAGCCCTACTTTTTATTCTTTATTTTGAAACAAGTTCTCACTAAGTTGCAGAAGGCCTCACTAAGTAGCTGAGGGTGTCTGCAAATAGTGATACTGTTGTCTCAGCCTTCCAAGTACTGGGATTACAAACCTGCCAGGCCTGGCTTTAGGATGATTTTTATTTCTTTGGATACTAGAGATGGAACCCAGGGGGATTCTACCTCCGAGATACACCCCCCAGCCCTATTTTTAATTATTTATTTTGAAACAGGGTCTCACTGGATGCTATTTTTTAAGTAGTAGGTTTCACAGGCAAATTTCAGATCCTTAAAATCTAGCTATTTACAAAATAATTGAGTAATAATAATTTTTTCTAAAATTTTGTAACAGATTACCTTCCACTTATTTTTGTACATCTTTTCCCTATGGGGATTTAGAGACCATCTTCAAATCATTATATATATTTCATAAATAGCATTTGGCTTCTTTTTTCTTTTTTCTTTTTTTGGGGAGGAGTCTGGGGATGGAACCCAGAGGCATTTGACCTCCGAGCTACACCCCCTACCCAAATATTTATTCTTTATTTTGAAACAGGGTCTCAGTGATTTGCAGATGGCCTCACTAAGTAGCTGAGGCTGTCCACAAACTGCAAGCCTCCAGTCTTAGCCTCCCAAATGCTGGGATTACAAGCGTGCACCACCACGCCTGGCAGCATTTGGCTTTTCTAACTTATTGACTACACTTGATGTACAAAAATCCAATTCAGCAATTAAAAATACTAAATTTGAATAGTATTTAAGTACTATTTAACTAGTCATGACAAACAACTGGGGCACACTTAAAATCTTGCAAGCACTGTCTAACTGTATGCCATTTTCAATATGATCCACATAAAATAAAAAATAAAAAAATCTTGCTTTAAATATTACTTTAGGGGAAAAGACACCATGCTTCTACTCATTTTTATAGCCCAGGGATTTTTATATTTTTTTTACATCTATTATGCCATGGATTCATAAAGAATAGGTTCCAGAAGCTTAGGCTCCTTTCCACTGGTGTTCGAACTCTGTGTTTTTCTGGGTGGCACAGGCTGGAGTTTCATCTGAACCCAGGCACCTTTCTCTTTGGCTTTCTTCTTATTATTGTTTTTCTTCACCCCTTCAGGAAGTTATCTCAACTCTATGTGCTTAACATGCTCAATACGCACATTAATTATCTTAGCAAAAAGCTTGCTTGTTTGCTGCAGTGCCAACAGCATGCTGGGTAACATTATAAACTCTTCTAGTTTTGCCATGGTAACATTTGTGAGGCATTTCTTTTTGAACAGTACCCATTCTCTTAATGTCTACAACATCACCCCTCTTGTAGATTTGCATACATGTGGCCAAAGGAACAACTACATGTTTTCTAAAAGGCCTTGGGAACATGTACCGATTCCCTCTGCTAGCACCGTTGTGTTCATCATTTTGGTGAATTACTGGAAGATGGTGGTGAAAGCTGGGGAACATTTCTTGATGAAATAATGTACACAGCCCCACGTACAAAACTAACTTTTTATTTTTGAACTGTTTTTTCTAAGTAGCCATGGAAAAATTGTTTTTGTTGAAACTACTAATGAGGATGGAACCCAGGAGCATTCTATCTTCAAGCTACACTCTTTACCCTACTTTTTATTCTTTATTTTGAAACAGGATCTCTCACTAAGTTGTGGAGGGCCTCGCTAAGTAGCTGAGGCTGGCACAAACTTGCTATTCCCCTGTCTCAGCCTCCCAAGTACTGGGATTACAAGCGTGTACCACCACGCCCACCTAGAATACTTTTTTTAAAGGTCAAAATAACCAACTTTACTTGTTGATAACTGGTCCCAGAATATGGAACATCTTATTTTTGTGTTGACCAAGCACTTAACATGATGGTTGACATTAACCTCTTCATTCCCATCTTCTGAAATATGAGATATTATGAAAATTAAATTGAACAACAAATACAACAT
This sequence comes from Muscardinus avellanarius, assembly GCF_963383645.1. Taxonomy (NCBI): domain Eukaryota; kingdom Metazoa; phylum Chordata; class Mammalia; order Rodentia; family Gliridae; genus Muscardinus; species Muscardinus avellanarius. Next base: position 154,455,899 of record NC_137786.1, read on the forward strand.
TCATAGTAACTTTTGAAATAATAAAATGATTTGAGATCTGACATCAATAGCATTTAACAACCTATGATTAAATTATTTCAACTCTAATCATTGATTCCTTGCCTAACATATGCTTTTGGGGACATTTTAGATGCAAACCATAGCAATGGATTCAAATCTTTTGTTAAGTTGCCATATATATGTCTTTAACTATAGGATGTACAGCCATAGACAAAGGATTAGACCTTAGAAAAAATTTGAGTCACATACTAACCTTGGAGTCTGGAGCCATACCTAAATGCTCTTTATGTCAGTTCTCAAACTATTTTGTTATATTGTTTCCCTGGTATTTTCATGAATACTGGAATAGAAATATTTACTACTATTTTGTATACTGGGATGGAAATAATTCGTTTAAAAGAGGAAAGCAGTCATAGGACTACTTGAACTTCCAAAATAATCAGAAAATTCATAACTATATATTTGGGTATTTTCAGTTTTTAAGAGTATAATTTTAGGACCCATGCAATAGAGAAACCAAGGTATAGAATGTTTCTAGCCCATTCACCCATACTATAAAACTATAGATGTGTGAGTTTTAAGAGGTGTAGATTTCATGAAATTCATTTTTTGAAATTAATTTTATGTCATGTAGTGGTTGATTTCTTCCATTAGTTGGCTATTGAAGAAAATGTTTTTTTAAATCAATTTTATGTCACATAATGGTTGATTTCCCTTAGTTGGCTATTGAAGGAACTTAATAAATAAACATGAAAGGAACAAAAATGGCAGTTGCTTTGCAGTATTTTAAACTATTATATGTGAAATGGTATATCTATTTAATATACCCATTATGATTCAATTAATTTAACATACTTTCTCCCCCCAAAAAATCTAGGTTTCATTTTTTTTCTATTCTATTATTCTGTTAAACTCTCTTGATTTTACTTTAATTTTCATAACAAAGTTTACCACAGAAATTGTCTTCTTTGTATGTTCAAGTTAAAGGAGGAATTGACAATCTGTAATGGCTTAGCCTGTTTGCTTCTTCTTTTTTTTTAAACTGAAGCAGAAACAGGTTTCAAAACTGTAACTAGTATTGCTAAATGGCACCCAATTTCAGAGGATCCCTTGAACATTTGGCAACTGACATGAAAATCATATTAAGCCTCAGAGATTTAAATTAAAAGAAGTAAATTGCATGCAAAAGCTAAAAGGAAAGTATTTATATTTCCATATTTTGGTAAGGAAAGAGCAGATGGCTTATGGAGCACTCTGAAAATGTGAAAAAGTTGTTCTGCCTAATAGTTCAACAAGAATAGAATATAAAGGAGGTAACAGTGTAAGAACTGGTTTACAATATAGAAATTTAACTATTGGTTTTGCCTAATTCTTCATAATAAGAATAATAATGTAAAAGATAAATAAGAGACAAATTACTTGTATCCTTGATGCCTCCTTCAAAAAGGACACAGTAAAAAGTTGACTCCATAACTGCCCAGAGTTTACATGCCTCTATTCTGTGTTTCTGTTTTTATGTATTACCTAAAATAACTTAAATATATAATATTTTAAGGACCTTATTGACAACCAGAAATTTTGACCAGCAAAAACTGGATGTAGAAACAAAATGAGAAATTCTTTAAATATATTATTCCTTCCCTAGCTACAGTTAAAAAAAATTCCCTAGCACTGGACCAACTTAAAATTGCATAACCTTTCACAAAAATTATTGTTCATTTGGTCACAATAACCAATAGGTTTTATTTTTTCTAAGTATAATTTGAAATTTAAATTTTAGAGGAAAAGTTCACAAAAATCAAGTAAATGTGTTTTATGTTCAATTGCATAGTATATATTTACTGTCTGTTTTCAATTGACAATGCATATTCTGCAAAATCATGATGGAAAAACTATGTATCTTTATTATAGGGTTAGGTAACAATTGATTATAGTAGTGGGAAAGAAAAAAACTCAATTGGTACATGAGTAGTGGTTTAATCAAGTGACAGCTCACAAAACTAAGAGGTTAGGATAATGCTTTTTCTTTTTTTCTTTAATAACTTGTCTTCCTAAATGAACTTCATCTTGAGTTCAGTACAGCAGTTATGAGCTATGATGAAAAATTAAATTTCTAGGCAAGAATGACTGATAGTAAACACTAATGACAAGGACTCCCTGCCCATCATAACTCTGGTAAGACCTATGCAGGACATAGTACAATGTATACAGATAAAGTGTGTTGTAAGCCTGGTAAATGTCATTATTTTCACTAAAAGGAGTTCTCTTTGAGAGCTGTGCTAGCAGAGTCCTCAAATCTATATATTGCATTATGTATTATATTTTTTGAGGACTAGTATCTTTTTATTTTTTGAGAAAGTAATTGGTTTGAAAATTAACCTTTTGTTTCAGAATGGGTCTATATTCTGTGAATATTTTAATATAATGAATTCCATGTAAGCAATGTAAAAATTATTAGTTATATTACATTTAAAATACCGTTTAACAATGATAATATTTTGGGGCTGGATTAATCTACTTTACTTAAGCAACAACTCACATGTATATAATGTTTTGTGTGTGATGAGAAAACATAAGATCAATACTTCCAGCAACTTTTGAGAATACAATACATGTTGCTAACAATAGCTGCCATGTGTTACAGCAGATTTCATGGACTTACTTCTATGCATGACTAAAAATATGCTTTTGTCAACACCTCTCCACCCTCCTCCTCATACTCTCAGCCTCTGATAACCATCATATATGAATTCAAGATTTTTTTAGATTCCACATGTCAGAGAGATAATGAGGTATTTCTCTTTCTGTGACTAGCTTACTAAACTAGCATAATGTCCTCTAGGCTCATCTATGTTGTTAAAAATGACAAGAGTTCCTTCTTTTTCATGGCTTGATAGCATTTCTTTCATTACAACTACCACATTCTTTACCTGTTTACCTGTTGATGGATACAGGTTGATTTTATAATTTTGCTATTATGAATAATGTATAAAGAACATTATACATGCCAATGTACCGACAACATACTGATTTAAATTTCTTTGCATATTTACACAGAAGTGAGATGATAAATTTTATATCAGTTCTATTTTTAGTTTTTTGAGAAAATTGAATACCATTTTCCATAATGACTTTCTAATTCACATTCCTTCTAACAACATACAATAGTTAGGATTTCTCTGCATTTTTAAAGTAACAGCCATTTTATAAGGAATGAGGTGATATTTCATTGTGGTTTTAGTTTGCATTTCTCTGATGATTAATAGTTTTAGTCATTTTTAATACTTTTTATTTTACTGGGGATGGAACCCAGGGGCATTTCCATCTGAGCCACACCCCCAGCCCTATATTTTAGCCTTTTTACTTTTTGATACAGGGACTCACTGAGTTTTGAAGGTCCTTGATATATAGCTGAGGCTGTCTGCAAACCACAATTCTCTGGTCTCAAACTACTGAATGCTGGGATTATAAGTCTGAGCCATTTTCACATACTTGTTGCCTATTTGTCTGCCTTATTTTGTTTCTTGAGGTCCCTTGCTACATTTTTGATCTGGTCATTTCTTCTCTTGCTATTGAGTTGTATAAAATTTCATAGATAGATAGATATAGATATAGATATAGATAAAGTGGTACTGGCGGTTCCTGGAAACCCTTCTACCTCCGGACTACACTCCCAGACCTATTTTTATACTTTTTTAAAATTTGGAAACAGGGTCTCTTAAGCCAGCGCTGCTGGCTTCGAACCTACGTGATCCTTCTGTCTCCAAACACCCAAGCGCGTGAATTACAAGTGTGCGCCACCATGCCGGGCAAACACTTCTTATATATTTTGGAAATTGAGTATTTATCAGATGTATATTTTTTAAAAAGTTTCTTCCATTCTGTAGTTTATCTCGTTTACTCTGTTGTTTCCTTGGTTTTGCAGAACTTTGTGTTTTGACATAATACCACTTGCTCATTTTACTTTTGCTTGGTGGTACTGGGGTTCCTGGAAGCCCTTCAACCTCTGGGATACACTCCCACGGGCTACACTCCCAGTCCTATTTTTTTAACTTTATTTTATTTTATTTTATTTTATTTTTTTATGTGGAAACAGGGCCTTTTAAGCCAGCGAGGCTGGCTCCGAACCTGCGCGATCCTCCTGTCTCCACCTCCCAAGCGCGGGGATTACAAGCGTGCGCCACCACGCCTGGCTCATTTTACCTTTTTTCTATATTTTTGGATTCATATCCAAAACAAACTATTGTTGGACAAAAATCATGGATTTTATGACCTATTTTACTCTGGTACATTCATAATTTTATGTCTTATAAGTAAATCTGTACTGAATTTTGAGAATTTATTTGTTTTGTATCTTTCATATATATATGAGATAATGGTCTGGTTTTATTCTTTTGCATGTAGATATCCAGTTGTCCTGAAAAACATCAGTTGATTTTCCTTTCTTCATTGTGTCATTTTAGCTTCGTTGTCAAACATCACTTGATTCTAAAAATCATGAATTTTATCTTATTATGCTCTATTCTATGGTTATTCTTTCTTCTGTTCTGATTTACATGTTAGCTTTTAGTCCAATTTCAACTTATTTTAACTACCAGAGGTTTGTAGTATATTTGGAAGTTTACTCTAGTGTGACACAGTCACCTTTGTTCATTTTTTTCAAGATTGCTTTAGCTTACCATGGGATTTGGTTCTTACACACAAAAGGGTTGGTTTCCCTATTTACATAAAAATTTTTTTACTATTTTCTTAAGAATTACAATGAGTGTGTAAATTACTTTAGGTAGAACAGATATTTTAACATAATTCATTATTTTAGCATAAATACAAGATATCTTTCCATTGAATTGGGCCTTTAAATTTTTTTTCATTAGTGTTTTATAATTTTCAATTTATAGAAATTCAACTTTGTTGGTTAAATTTGTCTGTACGTATTTGTATGTTCCACTAAAATAATGCTTCACTCTGCTATTCTCTTGCTTTATTTTTCAAATACTTTGATGTTAATGTATAGAAACACTACTCATTTTGCACATTGAGTTCACATTTTATACTAAGTTCTTTCATAAGTTTTAATGATGATTTTCTGAACTCTAAATTTTTATATTTATGTAGTATCTCTTGCAAATAGAAACAAATTTATTTCTCCATTTTCATTTTTTTTTCTTTTTATTTCTAATGCCTAATTGCCCTGGTACAGAATAATGGTAACACATTGGGGGAAAAAGTTGTGTGCATGGTCATCTTTGTCTTGTTCCTGATGTTTTTAAAAAAAAAATTTTTTTTTTAGATTTAAATTTTTTAAATTGGTGCATTGAATTTATACATCGTAATGGGATAAAAAAAAAAAAAAACTTTTGTAGGCATAAATGCACACATCACCCAACCAGCCCCCACCCAGTCCCCACCACACTCCCTCCCCATCCCTCCCTCCCATGCTTGGTTTAGTGGTTGACTTCGATATGAATAAGTACATTCTGTGCTTTAAAGCGTTTTCCTCTCCCCACCTCCCAGTCCCACAGTTAGGTTGTCTTATTGGCTCCTCTATAGGATCTATTTCTTCACCTGGAGTTCCTTCTATGACTCCATTCACCCTAGCTTTCACATATTAGGGAAAGCATCCAGTTCCTTACTTTTTGTGACTGACTAATCTCTCTTAGCATAATGTTCTCAAGATCCATCCATTTCCCTGAAAATACTGCAATTGTATTTTTTTATTGCTGAATAAAATTCCATTGTGTACATATCCCACAGTTTTGTAATCCATTCATCTGTTGATGGACATCTTGGCTGGTTCCACAGTTTGTCTATGGTGAATTGTGCAGCTATGAACATAGATACACATGCATTAGTTTGGTAGTTTGGTTTCCTTTCTTTGGGGTAGATACCCAGAAGTGGTATTGCTGGATCGAATGGTAGATTTGTTCTCATTCTTCTGAGAATTCTCCATACGGTTTTCCAAAGTGGATGCACTAATTTGCAATCCCACCAACAATGTTTTAGAGTTCCCACAGACCCCAAAGGCACAACAAATCAAACAGCGAATCAATGCGTGGGACTGCATGAAACTGAAGAGCTTCTGTTCAGCAAAGGAAACTGTCAAGAACCTCAATCGAAAGCCAACAGAATGGCAGAAGATTTTTGCCACCTACCGCTCTGATAGAGGACTAATATCTAGAATATATAGAGAACTCAAGAAACTCAACACTAAAAAACAAATCATCCAATCAAAAAATGGGCAAGTGAACTAAATAGAACTTCACGAAAGAAGAAGTTCAAATGGCCAATAAATTCATGAAAAAATGCTCAACATCATTGGCAATCAGAGAGATGAAAATCAAAACTACCCTGCGATTTCACCTAACTCCAACTAGAATGGCAATCATTCAAAACACGAACAAGAACAAATATCCCTGATGTTTGACGAAAAGATTTCATCTTTTCTGTCATGTATAATAGTAACTGGTTTGTCATATGTGTACTTTTATATATGGAGTTATGTCCCTTCAATATTTAACTTGGTTAGCGCTTTTACCATTAAATACAATATCATTTCCTATTCTTAAGCTGAGGCTCATGGATTTTAATGATTGGTCTGAAGTCATACAATTAATTGCAATTGCAACATTTGGACTCAAATTTTCTTTTTAATTTCTAAGTCAGTAAGATACAATGTTATTTATTATATGCATGATCTTATATGAAGCATTTTATTGATTTTAAAAATATATTAAAATGGGCACAAATGTTTATGTTGCAGTAAACCTAGTATGTATGAAATTGTTAAATTGTTAACTATGACAAAAATGAAAATGATGTTTTTTTTTTTTTTTTTTTTTTTGCGGGTCTGGGGATGGAACCCAGGGGCATTTGACCTCCGAGCTACACCCACTGCCCTATATTTTATTCTTTATTTTGAAACTGGGTCTCACTGAGTTGCAGAGGGCCTCCCTAAGTAGCTGAGGCTGTCCGCGAACCATGATCCTCCAGGTCTCAGCCTCATGAATGCTGGGATTACAAGCATGTGCCACCATGCCTGGCTGAAAATTATGTTTTACTTAATATATTTTATCATGAAAATATAGAGTGAATGATGTTTTTATAGAAGGGTGAGTTACAGATGGCACAGTCTTTTTTTTATAAATCCATAGAAACAGTTAACTTTTATTAAGTTCTTACCACAGTCCAATTATTATTGTAACTATAAGAATGTATTTTTTCATTTGATGTGATAATAAACTTAAAAGTAGGCACTTTGTTATCAGACTATTTGAATTTTTCCATGTGAGGAAACTATTTTATAAAATGATGAAGTAACTTGACCATGGTTTCAGAGACTATATAGTAAGTAGGCAGGAATAAATTCGGAGAGCACCTGCAGGAAGCTGTGTTTATACACTGTGTACTGGCCTGCCTCAGCAGAAACTAGGTAAGCACTATTGCACAATTAACTAATGCTGAGATCCACTGAGTGTTTCCAAATTAAATTATTTTAATTGTTTTACTCACTATACAGTATTAGGGAGGTGTTTCAGTCAGCATCCTCACAGCTCTAATCCAAAACATTTGACCACCACACAATGTAAAGGAAGAAAGATATATGCTTACTGTTCTGGAGATTTTAGGGGTTTAATCCATGTTAGGCTGGGTGAGTTTGTGGAGCTCAGGGCAAGCCATGGAGGGGGGAGAGAGAGAGAGAGAGAGAGAGAGAGAGAGAGAGAGAGAGAGAGAGAGAGAGAGAGAGGAAGAGAAAGAGAAAGAAGGGAAGGGAAGGGAAGGGAAGGGAAGGGAAGGGAAGGGAAGGGAAGAGAAGAGAAGAGAAGAGAAGAGAAGAGAAGAGAAGAGAAGAGAAGAGAAGAGAAGAGAAGAGGAGAGAGAAGAGAAGAGAGAGAAGAGAGAGAAGAGGGAAGAGAGAGAGAGAACCGAGAAGAGGAACCATATGTAATACCCAGGACACTTCCAAAAATCCCTCCTTAGCAATTAAGCCCTGTCCCCAAAATGTTTTTTTTTTTTCTAGGTGAGGTCTAGGGAGCCATTTTATGTTCAAACCATAACAATGGTCTAGCGCTCACTCACTCACTTGGTTCCTTGTTAATTTCATCAGGTAGGAACAAAACTTTCAGAAAATCCTCTTTGATAGGCAGAATAACTATCATAAAGGTGGCCATACTACCAAAAATAATTCACAGATTAAATGAAATCTCTACAGAAATACCAAAGTTATCTGTCACAGAGCTAGAAAAAACAGTCAATTCAAAACTTTGATATTTGAAAAAGCAACTGGTTCATTTCAGTTTACTCTTGGATAACCATCACTTTTGAGGTAGCTCCATTAAGAGTTTGCATTTTCTATGCTTTTATTGGTGCATTGTAATGATATATTATTATGAGGCTCAAAGTGGTATAAATATATATGTATGTATATATGTATGTGTATGTATGTGTGTGTGTGTGTATATATATATATATATATATATATATATATATATATATATATATAGCACTTGGTGTGTTTCATTGGTTTTTAATTAGACAACAAATGCTAACATAGAATCTGTAAATCTGCTTACTTCTTGAGCCATCCAGACATAAAATTTTGGGTACCTGACACTATTGATGATTTTCTGTTCATGATTTGTCTTACTATTCTGTTAGGAATAATTATGCACTCTTTATTCTATAATTTTGTCTATTTGTAATAATGGCACATAACCTTTTTAACACTGTATTCTTTCTCATTTTATTTATTTATATCATAGCATGGTATCACTAGCCATTTTTTAAGTAAACTTTCTGCAGTTCCAATGTAGAATTTGTAATGAATTTGCATCAGTTAATATAAAAACACTGTAGCAAAAGTATACTTTCTGATGAAAATAATGTCGTGTTCTGGAACATGACCTAATATTATGGATATAATCCATCAATAATTTCAGTTAATTTTAGTAGCTTCTCCTACTTGGCCACTCCAGTAGCACCATTTTAGGTATTTGTATTTTGGAATAAACACCTTTTTGAGGCACATAGAAAACTAAAATTGGGTCACTGCATGATACCTTAAACTAGTCTTCAAGAGACTAACCATTTTCAATGGATGTAAAGAAGGATTTCCAAACATATTCCACAGAGTAACTTTTCTTGGCATGAAGGAATCTAAATTTCTTTGTCCTTTGACACATTTTTAGAAGTATTGTGCTGTGTTCTCACTAGAGATGTGAAATGAATCAACATCTAGTTCTTTGTGAATTAAATATTCTTTGCCTTCAGTAAAATATGTTGCAGAGGTTGTGGAGATATTTTATTCTGGAAGCACTCATAGCTACAGATAGACACCGAGCAGCAGTTGTGCTATTTGAAACACAGAGCCCTCATTTTTTGGTGTGTCGAAGAGAAAGAATGCTGTCTGTGAACTAGCTGCAATTTGTTAGAAAAATTTCAGAAATCACATGAACATAGGTATCTGAATGTTATTCAACAATGTTTGATGACCAGATAATTTAACCCAAATAAAAAATAAAATAACTAGCCGGGCGTGGTGGCTCAGGCTTGTAATCTGGGAGGCGGAGACAGGAGGATGGCGCAGGTTCGAAGCCAGACTTGCTGGCTTAAGAGATCCTATTTCCAAATAAAAATAAAAATAGGTCTGGGAGTGTAGCCCGGAGGTAGAAGGTTTCCAGAAACCCCAGTACCACCAAAAAAAAAAATAATATATATATATATATATAAATAAATAAATAAATAAATAAGATAAACTTGCAAAATTTGTTAGAAAATGCTTACTTTGTCAGTAAAACTATTTTATAGGTTAATGAGTGATTTCTGAGTATTGTTTCAATAAAAATTTACCCTTTTGCAGGGCATGGTGGCACATGCTTGTAATCCTCGCGCATGGGAGGCTGAGACAGGAGGACTGCGCTGGTTCAGAGCCAGCCTCGCTAGCTTAAGAGATCCTGTTTCCGCATAAAAACGTAAAAAATAGGTCTGGGAGTGTAGCCCGTGGGAATGTATCTCGGAGGTAGAAGGGCTTCCAGGAACCTCAGTACCACCAAAACAAAACAAAACAACAAAAATTTACCCTTTTTAATGACACACACTTATACACACATAAACACACATTTAAAACATGCCTGCTATTGAGTTTGAAACACAAATTTACATTTATTAAAAGTGTTAAAATATAGTTCAGAAAAATCTGTTTTCATTATAACTCAAGTTCACAAATTCATTGATTCTGATTTTCCTATATCCACAATTTATTCTGAGTTTTAACACATGGTCTCCATCATTCTCCAGGTTATCCCTTCTTGAGGACTAAAGGCACTAATGGGGTATTTTAAAAAATGGAGATTTTTGTTTACTTTTTTACTTAATTTTTCATATATTTTTAAATATTTGTTGTCATGAAAACAAAATTTTAGCAGTGAAAGAAAGAAAGGGTACAACTTACTCATTCCCACTACCATTATTCAAAACATTAATTTTTGGAAGAAATCACCTCTCATTTGTAAAAATTCATCCCTTCACATTTCTTTAGAAAACAAGTTCATTTACCTTTCTACACCTTAGTTTTAAATTAATTTACAGGTATTTTTGTAATGTGTTTAGAATTCTCACACAATTTATTTTATTATTACCTGGATTACCTCTTTATTAAAGCATCGATTTACTAAGTCCATCTCATTCAGTATTTATCAGTAGAAGAAGTCTTCCAGATCAGTTTTCTTGATAAAAGTGTGATAGACTTGATCACATTTTTAATATAAATATAAGAAATAATTTAACACTTTGAACTTTTAGCTGACAATGGATGAAAGTTGGGCAGAAAGTTCATGTGTTTTACAAATTAATAGCTGAGTGTTGAAAGGAAAAGCCTACTAAAAAATTCCATGCCTCTGACAAGCTTTCAAGTTCCAAAATGACACAACAAGAAATAAAATCTAAAAATAAGGAGAACGTATCTCTAAGAAAAAAAAATTATAGCGTATAGACTTTTATTGCTAAAAGTAGAACCTGATGTACTGACCTGGTCCTCTTAAGGAATGAAAACAAAATAGTAATGATCCTGATGCATTTTATTGCCTTTCTAAATTTAAAAAGAATATTAAAATATTTAGTCTCATTTCACTTCTCTTTCAATATACTTTTAGGAAATAACTTCAAACAACTAACTATAGTAGCAGAGCTTTTATTTGATTAAAGCTGTAATAGGCCTAAACAATGTTCTTCTTAGGCACATTTCTAGTTCCTATAAAAAAGAATTAACAAGCTGTTGTTTGTATACTTGGTGAAAGTAAACCTCAATTCAAAAACTGCTTTTTTAAAAGCAGGTATTTTAACATATAAAAAGTAGAATTATATCTAATAGCCATAGCCTAATGTAACTTTCTTTGTTGTCTCCAAGGGTAGAGTGCCAAGCAAAGGCAGCTGCTAAGCTTTACTTTACTATTTAAGTAAAAACTGTTAAGCCCATTTTTGGTTTCCATCACAGGAAATTATTATGTTTCTTATGACATATATAAGTAAATGCAAGCTGATTAATTTTCTCTAGAGGGCAGTCCATTGGAACTCAGGGTTTGTATATAAAAATAAAATATAATGCATTGGTCTATCTATCTGCATCTTTCTCTGTCTCTCTCTCTCTGTCTCTCTCTCTCTCTCTCTCTCTCTCTCTCTCTCTTTTTTTTTTTTTTTGTCTTTTTGGAACTGGGAATCGAACCCAGCACCCAACACCTGCAAAGCAGGCACTTTGCCACTGAGCAACGTCCTGGCCCCCTGTGTTGATCTTTAAAAATAATGTATAGTTAAATAATATTCAATTAGATATTTCTGATTCTGTAAATATCAGTCATCAGTCTTTTCTAGGAGATTTCTGGCTCTGGCATACCAAGTATTATATTTTCTTGTTTTTAGGATGGTTCTGTACTTTTTAAAAAATATACTTTTATTGATAAATTGTAATTATACATCATAATGAGGCATAAAGTAGTAGAACCATTTCCTGTACTTTTAAATATACTTGATAAATTGCAGAATTAAAAAAAATATTATCTGTCGGGTGTGGTGGCCCATGCTTGTAATCCCCGTGCTTGGAGGCTGAGACAGGAGGATTGCACAGGTTCTAAGCCAGCCTCAGCTACTTAGGAAGGCTCTCAGCAACTTAGTGAGATCTTGTTTTCAAATAAAGTATAGAATAGGTCTGGGAGTGTAGCCCGCAGGTAGAAAAGCCCCTGGGTTCCATCCCCAGTACCACAAAAAATTAAAAAATTACTAAAATATTAAAAAATTTAAATAAAATATTTTTTGAATTTTCTATTTCTTTGGATTTTAAATGTTTGTTACCAAAATAAATTATTTATGAATTATTCAGTAATACTGGCACATCTTGTACTCTATATTCTTTTCGTGCTTTCATTCTTCACACCTCTTTAGCTAATTTGCCTAAAGATGTTTTCAAAATTTTCTGTATAAGGAAAGTGCACGGAGGGATAATAAGAGAAACTGCCCGCAATCCAGTAACTCCTTTCTTATCATAATCTTTACTTTAGCACTAAAGGTTCTCCCAAAGTAATTTATATAGCTTTTTTTCAATTTATTTTCTATCCTTTAGACCACATATCTGGCATCAATTTATCTCTTGTCAGTATGGTTATTTCATTTTTCTGTCTAAAGATAAAGTTTCCTTTCCTTCCCTTAAATCTAGGCTGGCTTTAGCAACTAATAGAAACCACTCAAAAGTATACTTTGGCATTTTCAAGACTAGTTTATAAGAATCTCACAGCTTCTGCTTCTGCCTAAGATACATGGAACTCTTTAGGAAAGCTAGCTGCCATGCTAGCAGAGGTAACCTGAGACCTCCATGCCATGAGGAGTCAAGCCCCTCAGAGAAGTCCTGAAGGATGAGAGGCTATACAGAAAGAGAGAGAGAGAGAGAGAGAGAGAGAGAGAGAGAGAGAGAGAGAGAGATTTTACATGTGAATGAAGGAGCCAACTAAAAGTAGATTCCAAACCCAGCTGACTGTACTTTAACAAGAAAAAATAATGATCAGTGGTGTCTTCCCCTGCTCAAAACTTACAAGTACTTTTTTGTGTTCCAAGTGATTTTAAATTACTTTTAATTAAATTGATTTAAGTAAAATTTGATTTATTTATTTTTTATTTTTATTAGTGTATTGTAGTAGTACATCTTAATGGAGTACAAGATGGTAGAGGCATACATGCACACATCACTCAATTGTCCTTCTTCTCTCCCCTATTCCCTCCCCCTCCCCCTGTTCTCATGTTTGGCTTAATGATTGACTTTGATATATTGTAAATGTACATCATGTCCAGTAGGGAATTTGATTTAAATGCAAACCAAAACTTACCTCTCTTCTAATCTCATTAGTTAAAAAAAAAAAAACAAAAACAAAAATTAAAACCCTGCTGTAGTAACCTAGGAAGTAAATGCTAGTTAACGTCATAGGTGCTTATCTGGACCCAGGAAGAATTCCTCATAGCTGTAAAATATAAGGTAAGGTGTTATATTAAGGTTTTTAAAATAAATATAGTTAGCAGAATGTGAAAAGTTCAGGGTAAAATATTTAAAAATGTGAACTCAAATTGTGAGTCAAAAGCCAGATACATACCAATAAAGAGTAACCTAATAGACTGATAAACTATATGTAACACTATGGAACCAAGTTGTTTTTAAAAATTCTGTGAATATATAAGAAGCATCAATAATAATCAAAGACTTAAAACTAAGGACAAAGAGTTTTAGAGATCAGTTGCTTTGCAAGAAGGCGAGTTACCAATATCTGAGAATGACTTGATTTAAGTTTTTAGTTGGAGATAATTAAGAATACCTGGTTTAAGTACAGTGAAAAGACATTGCAGGAAGAGAGTTCTTGACTTCTATATTTCAGTTTTGTGGACACAATTTTAATTCTAACATTTTCCCAGTAACTATTGAGAATATAAAGCACACATTGAGTACCAATCAATATTTTAGTGGAATACTTCACATTTTTTCAGAATGAATACACCTCTTGGTTACACAATAGTTTAAAGATTTTTTAAATTATATTTAAAATATTTAAGAGTACTGGCAATTTTTCTAAAATGCTTTATTGGTGATGTAAAAATATTTTGATCTTCCTGCTCATAGAAAAAACACCTGAAGTTGTATATTTCTACCATATTATGAAACCTGCCTATTTTATTACAACTCTTTTCTTGTAAATTGCCCACAAAAGGCTGGTAGAAATTTTGAATAACATTTTTGCAATTCAGCAGTAAAGGCCAGATTTCCCATAGAATAATATGTATAAGAAGGCGGCCTTTGCTGCCCTTTACAACCAAAATTCATATTGGCAAGTTGCTAGGCCTGTAGGTTAGACCTTATTAGCAGAACCATGTTTCCCAAAATAAATTCAATCTAAACTTGGCTTAAAATGTCTGAATTTGTATAAAACAGTTAAATAATTCTTATCACAACTAACTGATTTGGATTATGTATTATTGTCAGGTTTTCTTATCCTTAGGGACTATCTAAAAAGCAAGACAGTCTGCTAAGGTACTTTTAATTTGACTAACCTATATGATATTCAGTGATCTTATATTCTAATCCTGGTTTTGCTATCCAGGTTTCCACACATAGCTAAACCAACCACATATTCTGAGGGTGTCTATATGATCATATCTGTACGTACATTTAACTACATGCCATCTCATCTGTTTGAAATACTCTCTCATTAGTGTATCTGGAAGTCTAGATATCTTATTATTGTCACTGAAGTCTTCCCTAAAAAGATATCTATCTTCTGAAGTATTGTTTATGCCTCAACAATGATAGAAGTTTCTGGCCTTTTGTATAATTTATTTTAATAATGATATCAATGTTATTGTTTTATGGTTATCTGCCTACTAAAATTCAAAGTCCTACCAATCAAAAATGTTGCTATTTTCCCTATTTATTTCCAGAGATACTTTTTATTAAGTAAACATTCAATAAGTATTCACAGAATTAATGAATGAAATGAGGCCAAAATCTTTTTAGCACATTATAATTAGATCACTTGGTCAAGTACTTTGTAGCAAGGCAGAGAAAGTCACCTTTAGGTGTGGTAAAATATCTTCAGACAACAATAAATTGAGTTCTAATTATAACTTGAATTGTACTTAGAGTGGTAAAAATTTATCAGATTTGGGTTCAACATTCTTTACTTAGATTCTCTTCTTTACATTTGCCTTCTCTATATGAAGGTGATTTTAGGCAGCAAAGTATTTTTTCTTTATACAGCTATAGAAAATTTAACACTCAAGATTAGTGGTCTCTTCAAAGTGTAGCTCAGCCCCCCCACACATATAAAATTAACACTGAAGAATGGGATAAATTGTATTTCTCTTATTCTAAGAAGTGAGGCCTTACAAGTATTTATGGTATGACTACCCTGACAGCCTAATATATCCTCAGTGTCAGCTGATCCAATACTTATTAAGTGCCTAGTGCAGACTATATATTTAAAAATAAAGGTTGTTCTATTTAAATTAATCAACATGCAATAAATTATAGATATCATATACTTTATTATCTTTGTAATAATGCATTCTATAATATTTTATAAGTGTGAATGAATATTTTATTAAAATGAAATAGACAGGAAGAAATGATCTTGTTCTACCTAATTTTTACCACCTATTTCCTTCAAAAACTTATTCAAACACCATTTACTGAGACTCTATCAGGAGTCAAAATCTCCTCTTTTTTATATTATTATTATTATTATTATTATTATTATTATTATTATTATTATTATTTTGGTGGTACTGGGGTTCCTGGAAGCCCTTCTACCTCCGGGCTACACTCCCAGACCTATTTTTACATTTTTATTTGGAAACAGGGTCTCCTAAGCCAGCGCGCACTCGGCCAGCTTCGAACCTGCATGATCCTCCTGTCTCTGCCTCCCAAACCCGGGGATTACAAGCGTGAGCCACCACGACCGGCAAAAAACCTCCTCTTGTAGTGTATAAAAAAACAACAACAACAACAACAAAAAAAAAACTCTTAAGATCGCCTTCCTTAAAGAAGTTACCTTCTAGTAAAGTAGAATGAATATAGTCAGTCCTATAGCTCCTGAGAATAGTAATGGAATTATGTAGTGCATGGAAGTAAAGAGCAGGGAGGGGCACACACTGGGGTGATAGTATTAGAACAGGACAGGTTGTGGTATTTAATTTGATGATCTTTTTTGCTGCTGTAGTTGAACCCGCTTACAGAGTCAGAAGAATGGTCACCACCTTGCAAAAATTGTTTAAAAATTATACACAAAATTTATAAAATGCTAATAACTAGTGTGTGTGTGTGTGTGTGTGTGTGTGTGTGTGTGTGTGTGATACTGTAGATGGAACCTAGAGACTTTCTACCTCTGGGCTATACTCCCAGGACCTATTTTATATTTAGTTTGAAACAGAGAGTCTCACTTAGTTGCTGAGAGCCTCACTAAGTAGCTGAGGCTGGCTTCAAACCTTCGTGATCCTCCTGTCTCAGCCTCCCAAGTATTGGGATTACAAGTGTGCGCCACTATGCCCAGCATAAGAACTCATTTCTATAGTTCCATAAGTCCTCAGAGAAGAAAATAACTGCTTTTTTGAGTTGATCGAAGCAATTAATACTGGTGATTGAATCCAGAGATAATCTACCTCTCAGCTAGATGTGCAGCCTAATTTATATATGCATGTATGCATTTTGTTATTTAGCTATTTATTTACTTTAATTAGACACAGGGTCTCACTGAGTTGATTATGGTCTTACGGGCTTCTAACCTGCTATTCTCCTGTCTCTGCCTCCAAAGTACTGGGATTACAAGTGTGTAACACCACACCCATCTTCAATTAGTCCTTTTGAAGTAGTGTTGGAAAATGTCATATTCCACTATCAATTCAGTGAGGAGATACACAACACAGCCAGAGACAGGTTAGGTTAAATTACATGTTAGGAAAAGAAAGAAAACAACAACAACAACTTACAAATGTGCATGCTGTAAAATAGTAAGCAAAAAGGAAATACTACTTAATGAACACTCATTTTATGAGAGAATCTTAAGCACTTAAATTGTTTATCCCATCAATTTCTCTGAATTATCATGTGGTAGTTATTTTATATTCATTTTACAGTTGAGAAAATAAAGGTTTATATAGTTATACACTTGGATTAGGCAACAGAGCTGGAACATGATCCAGTATATAGAACTCCAAAATTAATGGCTGCAAATATTCTTTATCTTTTCCTACATTCTCCTCTAATGCCAATAGCAATTGAAATAGGTCTAAAACCCAATTCTGATACATTAGCACTGTTTTCATTCTCATACTTTAGGTTCATACATAGGACAACAAAAATGAATGTTCAATTTTCCTTGAATTTTTGCAACAGTTGAGTCATTTTTATATATGAAGAATATTTTTTAAAATAAGAAACAAGTGTCCATTTCTCTCATTAATTTTGTGGTGTCACAGGCATGCTAATTAGCTCTGTCAACTTCTGTGGCATTTTCTTGTGACTGCGATCATAATGACTCACTCAAGAAAATCAATGATTTCAACAGTGATATACAAAAAAGAAAAGTCAACGATATAATACGATAATGTCCTCTTTTTCTCAAACAGATGAATAATATAATTCTATCACATTAATTTTCTAGTTCTATTATCTTTAAAATGAATCACCTTTCTTGGCCCATATGATAAAATTGGCTTTTACATTTTAACTGAAAGCTACTACATTCATCTGTAATTGATCTTACCAAATGTCGAACGAAAGGATCAAAAGATATACAATATCATCAATTAAATGTCTTATTTGTAACAACAAAAATAATAGAAATTGCTATTTATCAGAAATTTTCTACATGCCAGGCATTGGGTATTTGTACTTATATATGTGTGTGTGCTCTCATTTCATCCTTATGCTTTCTCTAAAAAATTTTATCAATAGGGGAAACACAAAAACTGAATTAAAACATTTACCTAAAATCATCCAGTTGAGTTGCATTCTGCTATACAAACCTAGATTTTTCTGGCTGAAAATATATGTTTTGATCCAAGCATGGTATAATATGTCTTATAATTCCAGTACATGGAAGGCTGAAACAGAAGGATTGCAATTCAAGGCCATTGTCAGAAATTTAGTAAGACTATGTTAAAAAAAAAAAATCAAAATAGGGATGGTAGTGTGGCTGAGAGGTAGAATGCTCCAGGTTCAATTCCCAGTACTCCTGCCCTCCCAAGTATATATGTATGTATATATGTATGTAATTATTTTATAAGTATATGACATATATACATAATGCTATGCTTCCTTTCTAAAATAGAATACACTTCTTAATATTTGATATGAGTTAATATTTCTTCTTTTTCAAAATGCATTATGAATTTGATTGTGATTTATACAAAAATGCACAAATATGACCCAGATAGAACCCAGGAGAATCCTACCTCTGAGCTACACCCCCAGCCTTATTTTTTATTTTTTTATTTTGAATCGGGGTCTCACTGAGTTGCAATGGGCCTCAGTAAGTAATTGAGGCCTTCTGGAAACCACGATTCTCCTGTCTCAGCCTCCTGAAGGCTGAGATTATAAGCATGTGCCACCACGCCCAACTGACCCAGATGTCTTATATGTTGATGATATAACCACTGTATCTTAGAGTTGTTCTTAATTCACCAAAGTATCAATTTTTAGCAACTCCAAATTTTAAAATTTGTATTTTGATAAAACACTGGTATCACTTCTGTTAGTGACACAGAAGTCTATTAAAATAAAGAAGTTTCTCATTAAACAACAAAAAAAATAGGGATAGGGTGTAACTCAAAGGTGAAATGCCTTGACTTCCATACCCATACAACAAGGAAAGTGCATATTTCTTACATGTGTTTATTATAAAAAAAAAAGGGAGTTTAACGTTGTTGCAGCGGGACAGTACTTTTCAAAGTATGTTCTGCAAACTCCTAGGAATCTCATAAAAGCTTTCAGTGGATTGCACTATCAGAGCAATTTTTAGAATACTATTAAGACATTGTCTGTCTTTGTCACTATGTTGACACTTGCAAAGATGGTCCAAAAACAAAGGTGGTAAAACTTTTGGAGCCTCAGCATGAGTCAAGGCAGTGACATCAAGCTCTGCTACCACTGCTCCTCTGAATTCCACACCCTCATGGTAAAAATAAATCAGGCCACAAATCAATACTCAAACAAAAAAAAATCAATAAACAAATAAATGAGCAAACACTCAAACAAAAATAAATTAGCTGAAATGTGCCCTTGATGATGTTGGAAGACAATTCATTGCATCAAATAATGCCCCATGAAAACCTGTTCTTTTACTAGTCTGTGGAAGGCACACAGAAAACACTCCTCCTGCATACCATAGCTCAATTCTGTGTCTGCACCCTAAATACTAAATAAAAAAAACTGAATCTGTTATTTAAAAAAACTACTGGTGGTATTAATGGCTAATAATAGCTTTCTAAAACATTATATTTCAGTATAAGACTGAAAACACTTCATTAATAAAGTAATTTATTCGACATTTTAGTAACTTTAAGTAATCACTTTTAAGGAAGCAGATGAACTTCTGTATAGTGTAAAAGAAAACCCTCCATCATATTCGGAAAATAGTGCCAATATGTTTCTTCTGTATAGCTGGTTTCTTCATATAATTCAGCCAAAACAGCATTAACT
Source organism: Muscardinus avellanarius (assembly GCF_963383645.1). NCBI lineage: Eukaryota > Metazoa > Chordata > Mammalia > Rodentia > Gliridae > Muscardinus > Muscardinus avellanarius. The sequence goes on from NC_137786.1 coordinate 154,475,619, forward strand.
CAATAGCTTGAGCTGTCTCGCTGGGCTGGGTGTCACACACCTGAAATACCATTACTTGGGAGGCTGAGACATGAGGATAGCGGGTGGGAGACAAGTCTCAGCAATTTAGTGAGACCTTTTACAAAATAAAAAAATAAATAAAAATAAAAAGGGCTGGTAGTGTAACTCAGAGGTAGAATGTCCCTGAGTTCAATTCCTACAACCAAGATGTTGCATCACAGCTTCTGAAATATGATAGATGACAAAGAATATTCTTATTACAAATTGCCAATAAATATGTAAAAATGCCCAACAGTGTCAGCATTAGAGAGATGTAAGTACAAATTAGATTGAGATTCCATATAACTCCAATTAAAATGGCAATCATCAAGAAGTCAAACAATAAGTGCTGGGCGGAAATAGTAACTCTTCTACACTCTAGGTGGGATTGCAAATTAGTGCAGTCATTATGGAGATCAAGATGGAGATTACTTAGAAAATTGGAAATGGATCCACAATGTGATCCAGCTATATTACCACTGGGTATCTTTCCAAAGGCATTAAAATAAAAAATTATAATAATACATTCATAGCTAGGTGTATAGTTCACAATAGCCAAATGATTGAACCAATCTAGGTGTTTATCAACAGATGAATGGCCCTAGGAGAACAGGTGTGTGTGTGTGTGTGTGTGTGTGTGTGTGTGTGTGTGTGTTTGGTTCAGAGAATAGAACCCAGGGACATTCTACCTCTGAGCTACACTTCCAGCAATATGAGAAAACTTTTTCTAAAGAAAGAGCTCTAAATATAACCATACATTTTGTTTTAGCAGGATGAGGATCAATAGGAGATGGCATGTAACTTCATCCTCAGTTTACTTCCCTGTAATTAGAATGTATATGGGATCCTTGTGTAATAAATAAAAGTTGGAATGCAACTTTAGCTAAAATTAAAAGTTCCCTTTCACTAAAAATCATCTGAAGTAGTGATTGGGACACAGAGAACACTATTTCATTTACATTCTAATACAGTACAATAAAAAGTATATAGACATATTTTCCCCTACTTTGAAACACAGTGTGCTAAAGTTTTGGCATCTTTTATTTAAAATAAGCATTTTTTGTTATTATTGGTGCATGTAGTCATACATATTAATGGGGTACAAGATGGTGGAGGCACACATGCACACATCACTCATTTAGTCTTTCCCCAGTTCCCACCCCAATCCCTTTCCTTCCCTCTTTTTCATGTTTGTCTTAGTGATTGATTTTGATATGTTTGTAAATGTACATCATGTACATTAAGGAATTTCCTTCTTTCACTCTCTCATCCCCCTCAGGTCACCTTGCTTGTTCATCTATTGTTTCTTCTTCATCTAGAAAGGGTCATAGGAGAAACTCTAGATGAATTTTGGCATCTTGGAGATTCCAATGTTTCAAAGAATCTCAATTTAGAAAAAAGAAGCATCTTGTGAATCTAGTAGAACATAGAAACAAAGTCCAAAAATATATAGTAGGTACAGTGGAGTCTCATAAGAAGCAAAGCAGCAATGAGAAGAAACAGAATTGGTAGAAACTACACAAAATAAGAAAAGATATTTTTATAAGCATGTAATAGCTAGTAACAGAATTATAACAGATTCCTTTCAAGTGTTTTTGTTTTATATTTCTTTATTTCTTCTCTCTACTAAATATCATAAAGCTAAAAATACAAAAATAGACATCTATAATGATTTTTAATGATTATCATCTGTGACATCTAATGATAAATTTACAAAATTTTGAAAAACTATCATTGACTAAAATGGGCTGATTAAATGGAAAATCCTCTTGTTAGTAAAACATCTTGATTATTTTTTCCAACAGAAAAAAAATTAAACCAATTGCTACTTAGTCTAAATTATGATCATTGAATGAGTCTGAAAAAAAAATATCAGTCATGTTGACAACTTTCAACTTTAAACAGTGTTGCCTCCTGACGCCCTTACTATCCTACAGTTTTTTTGTTTTGTTTTGTTTTGTTTTGTTTTGTTTTGTTTTTGTGTGTGTGGTACTGGGTATTGAAGCCAGGGGCACTTTGCCCCCAAACAACACCCCTAGCCCTAATTTCCATTATTCTTTTTGAAACAGGATCTCAATAAGTTGTAGAGGGCCTCACTAAGAAACTGAGGTTGGCCGTGAAATTGAGATCCTCCTTTCTCAGCTTCCCAAGTACTGGGATTACAAGTTTGTACCACCATGCCCAGCTCTATCCTGTACTCTTAATCTTGCCATGTGATTCTTTTCTTCAAACTTATTTTACATCTATACATTTTGTCTACGTCAACTGATGTTTTTGTTTTTTATTTGACAAATAAAAATCTAAATAATCAGGATTTTGCCATTTTTCTAATCAATCTGCCTTATTACTCATATGTATGGTTTTCTTTCAGCTACAAAAGATAAAATTTTCCAGTCTTTATGACTTCCTTCTAACCATGCTACCCTAATGTATATACATAATTTTTTTTTTACAAAACAAGAGATCTATTTTGATCACTAAGCAATTTTTTTTGTACTAGAGATTGAACCTAGGGGTGTTTACCTCTAAGCTATACCTCCAGATCTATTTTACTGTTATTTTGAAACAAGGCCTCTCCAGGTTCCTGAGAGTGGTCTCAAATCTGCACTTTTCCTGTTTCAGCATCACAAGTAGTGGGATTATAGGCATGCACCATATTACCCAGCTGTATTCCCATTTTATACTTGATAAAGATCATATGTGACTTTGTGTAGAAAGTGCTATTCTAGGAGTCTGCAAATTCTAGATTTTTTTTAATATGAACATAACTAGATATACCAAGTACATCCTTCTAAAAGTATTTCATTTATCAGAAATGTCCCACAATAAACAACAATAGTTTATTTTCACTTAGTGTTTTACAAGGAAATTTGACTGGCTTCCTGTCTTTAATAGTTTATTCCCTTTTTCAAAATCAATTGACTGTAGGTATGAGTGTTTCACTATCTTCTGTTTTCTTGTATTGGTCTATGTGTCAATTTCTATGCCAATATTTGAAGCCTAGTATTGTGATATTTCCTGCATAGTTCTTATTTCTGATAATTGCTGTACCATTTCAGAACTGTCTTTTTTTGTTTGTTTGTTTCTATAAGGAATGACATCGGTATTTTAATAAGGATTTTATTGAACCTATAGATTGATTTTGCTAGAGTGGCCATTTTTTATTTTTGTGTTGCTTTTCAGCCTGAAATTATAAGTTAGTTATTATGATAATTATTTATTCTGTTTATCAAAGAGCATGGAAGTTCTTTCACTCTTCTATTTTCTTCTATAGTGTTTGATAATTTTTATTGTAGAGGTATTTTATATCTTTGGCTAGACTTAGCCTAGGGTGTGAAGTGTGTGTGTGTATGTGTGTGTAATTGTTTTTTGGATATTTCAGTGGATTCATGATTGGTGTATAAAAAAATCAAGGATTTTTGTATTTTTGTTTTGTTTTGTTGAACAGAATAAAAGACACAGAAACAAATATATTTATAGCCGGTTGACTTTTGACAAATTACCAAAAATATACACTAAAAAAGACAGCCTTTGCAATAAATGGTGTTGGAAAAATTGATTACCAGTCTATAAAAGATCAAAGAACTGGAAATTAAACCAAAATTTAGCAATTACTAGTACAGGGTATAGATCAAATACTGCAAAACATAGGCACTGGTAGAAACTTTCTTTCAGTAAGACTCTTAAAGCTCAGAAAATTAAAATTAGAATTAATAAAAGGGATGGCTTTGAATTAAGCAGAAAAGGAAACCATCAAGTGCTTAAAGAAAGAGCCTACTGAATGGGAGAATATCATTGCAGTTACCCCTTAATAGAGAACTAATATCTAGAACACACAAAAAACTTAAGAAACAACACAAAAATAATACTCTAATAAAAAGTAGATAGTTGAAAAACTAGACATTTCACAAGAGAAAAATACTTACTTTGAAATATACATATAAATGTTTAGCATTATTAACAATCAGGGAAATGCAAATAAAAATTACATTGAGGTTCCAATCTAGCCCCATTTAAAACGGCAACCATCAGAAATACAAATAACAAATTCTGGCAAAAATGTTGGGATGTCAGAACATTTATACATTATTGGTGGGATTGTACATTAGTACAGTCATTGTGGAGATCAGTGTGGAGATTCCTCAGAATACTGGAATGTAATCATCATATGATCTAGATATACCACTCCTGGATATCTTTCCAAAGAGATTGACTTCAGAATATTATAGTGATATAGTCATACTTATTTTTATAGCAGCACAATTTACAATAGCCAAAACATGGAACCAGCCTAGGTGTCCATCAATAGATGAATGGTTGAGGAAACTGTGGGATATACATACAATGGAATTATACTCAGGTAAAGGAAATACAAAATTCTGTCATTTGAAGAAAATGGATATAAATATAGAATGTTGTCCTAAGTGGGGTTAGTCAGGCACAGGTATTAAGGTATTGTATGTTTTCTCTCATATGTTGAAGCTAGGGAAAAATTGGGGGACAAAAGAGTTCAGGTAAAGCAGAAGAAACCCCCGTGGAACAATGGATGAAGTGTTGTAAAGGAAGTTGGGGTAAAGAGACTTGATGAAGGAGATAGTTGACATGACACTATATTCATATACAAAATGATCAATGCCAATGTAAATTTTATGTATGAGAAAAGGGAAGAAGTGGGGTGGGATCCCAGAGAAAATTCACCGAGTATGTGCATGTATTTCCCTATCACTCTGAACTTTATTATGATATGTGAGCATAATGATCAATTAATTTCACTTAGTAAAATATTCTCAAGTTCCACCCATTTTTCTGCAAGTGATATGATTTTTTAAATTCTTTATAAATGAGTAAAATTCCACTGTATACATATACCACAGTTTTGTGATTTATTCACTTGTTGTTGGACACCTTGGATGGTTTTATAAGTTTGGCTATTGTAAATTACATTGGTATAAAAATACATAGAACATAAAAAAGAGCTTAAAACACTTAATGCTGAGAAAACAAATAACCTAGTCAAAAAGTAGTCAACTGAACTAAATAGACACTCAAAAGAAGAAATATTAATGGGCAATAAATATATAAAAAGTTCAACACCTTTAGCAATTAAAATCATGACTCCATTTAGATTCTAACTCCAGTTAGAATGAAATGAGGGGAAACAAGAACACAATCAATAATAAATGTTGGTAAGGATTTGGAAAAATAGGAACTCTAATACACTGTTGGTGGGACCACAAACTACTACAGCCATTACAGAGATCAGTGTGAAAATTTCTCAGAAGACTGGAAATAAAACTGTATGACCCAACAGTAGTGCTCCAGGACATCTTTCTTAATGGAACTGAAATAAAACTATCATAGCAATATTTGCATATCTGTGTATATCGCCATATTTTATGTAATAATGGTTTCTCATCATCCTATAAATTTTTTTGTTTTGGTGGTACTGGGGTTCCTGGAAGCCCTTCTACCTCCAGCTACACTCCCAGACCTATTTTATACTTTTTTTTAAAAATTTTTTGAAACAGGGTCTCTTAAGCCAGTGAGGCTGGCTTTGAACCTGCGCGATCCTCCTGTATCTGCTCCCAAGTGCGGGGATTAGAAGCGTGCACCACCACGCCTGGCATCCTATACAATATATAAACAAGGTATTTTTCATCCAGACAACTTGTGAGAAATTCAGAGTTGAATTTCAAGCTTTTTTGTCCAACTTAAACCACATCAATCTTGAAATGCAATTTATTACATATTCAAAGAATAGAAGACTCACTGGCACTATTCAACATTGAAGTGAAATTCATTAAATGCTCAAAAAATAGAAGACTCTGGCACTATGCTTCATTATGTACTTGTAAGCAGTATTTCTTGCTTCAAAGAATTCACACAAGGTTGGAGGTAGTGCCTTTCTTAGCATGTTAAGGCCCTAGATTTAGTTCCTAGGAACCCAGAAGAAAAAAAATTTATTTGACACCATTGTATAGGGCTGAAACCAGATCTCATCCCAAAGGAGGCTCAACAGGAAAATAGCAGTTGTTGTTTCATGTTTTACTTTTTTAAATAAATTCTTCACATTTAATTTTTTTGGGGGGGTCTGGGGGTGGAACCCAGGAGCATTCGACCTCCGAGCTACACCTCCTGCCCTATATTTTATTCTTTATTTTATACCAGGTCTCACTGAGTTGCAGAGGGCCTCACTAAAGTAGCCGGGGCTGTCCACGAACCGCAATCCTCCAGTCTCAGCCTGCCGAATGCTGGGATTACAAGCGTGCACCACCACACCCGGCTCTCATTTAATATTTTAAAAATAATACATATTCTAGATTCTGGATTTTTAAACTGGATACATGTAGGGCAACTTGCTACCCCCCCAATATTATTAATGGTAGAAGAAAACAGTAAAATTGATGATATAAATATACAAAATCATTAATACCAATCTCAATAACATGTACAGAGAAAGGGAAGGTATGGGGTGGTATCTAAAGAAAACATTATAAACTGCAGTTTGCATGTATGCTATCAGTTTGAACCTCATTTTGGTGGTAATTAGGATCAGCCAATAAAATTATTCTAAAATAACAAAATTTTAAAAATAAGTGGCAAATATTTACTAACACATGCATATCTTATTATACCATAAAGAATAACTGCAGACCAGAAATAGAGAAAAACTCTAAAAGAAGATAATAGGTGGGAATCCATAACTTTAGATAGAACCAAACCCCAACTGCCAAGTTTCAAAACTCAAATTGAACTCCCAAAACAAGGATGTGAGCAAGTCATACTTCACGATGGTGTCGAAACTAGTATTTTCTGGAGCTGTGGAAAATTCAGGGTCAGAGTCATGTATCAGACAGTAAACAGAAGCTAGAAGCAACCTATCTGTGTAAGATTGTAATGGTTTGGAAATGGAGCAGCAGTGTTGGAAGTGGGGCTTGGTTGTAATTTTATCAGTGGCTAAATCCATTGTAATGAATTTATTTGGATGGTAAACCAAGCCAGTAGTGTGTAGCTGGAGAAGGTATGTCCCTGTGGCTGCAGCCTTAGGGATTCTATATGGCTCCATCTCCCTCCCTCTCCTACTCTCTTGCTCCTGAGCGCCATGGTGTGAAAGGGAAGCCTGTGCTCCTCCTCTCTCCACTTCCTGCTGGAATCTGTGGTTCCTGGCCTCAAATGAACCGAACTCCAATTTATTTAAGGAAAACTGTGAGCAAATGAATCCTTTGAAATCTAAGTTACATGGTCATGTCTTTATAACTGTGAAAATGCTAATACAGAAGTGACGCTATATACTTCTTAGAACAAACATATGTTTTATTGTAACTATTTATTCAGATAAATAGACAATTGCATTTCCTTTTTGGACAAACACTCACTTTCTACATTCACTTAAACATTAACACATGTTGACAGAACATAAAACTCTGATCTTGGTTTTTAAGTTTTTCTCTTCTATTGTGCATTTAATGCATGAACATTTTCATAAAGACTCATATATTATTCAAATGCCAACACACATTTTAAATACTGAAGTATGGCTAGAAAATGTTATTCACAGACTAGAGGCTCTCTTATTCCTCTCTTGTACTGTGTATCTTTCCAAAGGGACTGAAATCAGAATATTATGGTAATATACCCAGATCCATGTTTTTAGCAGCACAATTCTCAAGAGCCAAATTATGAAACTAACATAGGTTTCCATTAGCAGATGAATGTATTAAAAATTATGGAATACACGCCGGGTGCGGTGGCGCACGCTTGTAATCCCTGCTTGGGAGGCGGAGACAGGAGGATCGCGCTGTTTGGAGCCAGCCTCCTTGGCTTAAGAGACCCTGTTTCCAAATATAAAACATATAAAATAGGTCTGGGAGTGTAGCCTGGATGTAGAAGGGCTTCCAGGCACCCCAGTACCACAAAAAAAAAAAAATTATGGAATATATACACAATGGAATTCGACTCAGTAAAAGTTAATAACAAATTATGTCATTTGCAGAAAAAAAAAAAAAAACTGGACCTGGAGAGCATTATGTTAAGTTAAAGTAGCCAGTCACAAAAAGTGAAGGGTCATATGTTTTCTCTCATATATGGAAGCTAGGAAGTCCTGGGATGCAAGAGGGACTTCAAATAATGTAGGAGACACTCAGGCGGAGTGAAGGAGAAGGTCTATGGGAAGGAAGGGGGAGAAAGAGAATCTACGAAGGAAACATTTCTACTGACATATGCATGTGTGAGAATACCAATGTCAATCTCAACAGCTTCTATGGAGAAGGGGATGGGGAGGAAGTTGATGAAAAATTCACTAAGTGCATGTGCGTCACTATCATTGTGAACTACATTATAATGTGAAACTATAATGCACCCATAAAAATGTAAAAAGAAAAATTATTAAAATAGAGAATAAAGCCAGACGTGGTGGCACATGCTTGTAATCCCAACATTCAGCAGGCTGAAACTGGAGGATCATGGTTTGTGGACAGCTACTTAGTGAGGCCCTCTTCAACTTAGTGAGACCCTGTTTCAAAATAAAGAATATAAAATGGAGCAGGTGGTATAGCTCAAAGGTAGAATGCCCCTGGGTTCCTTCCCCAGATCTGCCTCCCAAAAAACCAAAAAGTTCTAGAAGACTATAGATTAAAAAAAAAATTGTTTCATATAGTAATGTACCTTACTACCAACAACTGCAAAAGACAGAAAACACTCAATAAACATTGGTGAACAAATATTTATTGAATTAATTTTTATATTACTAAATGTACTGTCATAAGTATTACTTTATCCCCTCAATGAGCAAGCATAGTTTTCTCTTTGGTTTTCAAAATGGCAAATTTTATCAATCTAACACTAATAAAGAATAAAGATTACTTTGTTGAATACTCCATATTTACTTATAATGCTGAATTCCATCAGTTCTTTTAATATTTGACATTTTGCATAATACAATTATATATTTGGTAATGCAGTTACAAACTCTCAAACTAGTGTTTTTTAAATTCTTTAAATTATCAAATTTTCACATAGAAATTATTTCTTTAAATTTTCCATTTCATCCTGAATGTATTGTGGCAGGTTGTTTTTGTTCTCAGAAATATAAATATTTATTTGTTTTATTTAAAAGTATTTGTATACATTTTATTATAATAAATATGCTTCAAAGTTTCTCATATCTATGAAGATAAAAATAAAATATTTTATCTCTCCTTAAAGTGACTTGATGTTTTATTTTTTATTTTATTTTATTTTATTTTTTGGTGGTACTGGGGTTCCTGGAAGCCCTTCTACTTCCGGGTTACACTCCCAGACCTATTTTTACATTTTTAAAAATTTGGAAACAGGGTCTCCTAAGCCAGTGCACGCGGCTGGCTTCGAACCTGCGCAATCCTCCTGTCTCTGCTTCCCAAGGGTGGGATTACAAGCGTGTCCCACCACGCCCAGCTCTGATGTTTTAAATATATTATTTTTCATGTGCTTTCTAATTGATATATTTTTCTTAATGAGAATTATGTATGCCAAGCTTAAAGATGAATTGGTTATTCTCCAAGAAAACATTAAAAGGTGAAATGTATTCTGTTTTTACGTTCCTGATAACTCAAACAAGTCTATAAGATATTCTCCATGTATTTAATTAAACATATAATGTATTTTCAAGATAGGTCTATATTCTGCTATGCTTGCTGAATAATTATTTACCAAAATATTTAAATATTGAAAATAATGAATGAATACAAGTATAATGGGCACTTAAGAAAAATTACAGTTAATATAAATTAGAGAGCACTTTACAATCAATTATGCTTAATTCTACACTTTTAATATTTTCTATGTTATTGTGAACACGATAGACTTCTTTGCATTACAGTGATATAAACTAGCACATCAAAAACTCTTTAATTAAGTTGGGGAATCATTCCCTTACATATAATAACAAAGTAATAATAGGAAAAATAAAGATTGAGTGACAAGGATGCTAACAAAGTAATTTAACAACAGCCTAAGAAATTTAATATGTAATACTTTTGATCACAAATATACACCCTCAGAGCCCTGTTTTGGTGACCCTATTTCATTCCCGTGGCTGTACCATACAAGTACTTTTCAGAAAATGTCAGAATTAAAGAATACATTTCATAATGAGTACTATAAGAAAACTAGATTGAGAGCCATTATTTATAAGACAAGTTTTTAAATATTTAACTACAATTATATAAGGAACAAGAGCTTATTATAAAAAATGAATTTTATAAAAGCAAAGAAAATAGTGGTATCTGCAACAGAGTCCCCCCCCCCCCAAAAAAAAAGGAATACCAGGTTAAAAAGAAAATTATAATACAAAAGAGATAAAGTCTAAATGGGAAGCATTCAGGAAATAAATGAAACTGAAAGTAAGATATTACAGAAATTAGAGCCTCATTAAAAACGTTGATTCTCCTTGATTACCCTAGTGAGCCATCTGCTGCCAATTGCTTGCTGCGCCAAGGTCCCCCAATCACTGCACAGCCCTTTTAAAAAGAAGGAGTAATAATCCCATGCTTTGGACAAGTTCCTGTTCAGAGGCTATAATTATACATTTGAATCTTCCATTTCCCTTTCCTATAGCTGCTTCTCCTCCCAAGGAACTTCAACTGTATCACCCCACTAGGAGTGCTTTCTTCTGCCCTCAGTACTCATTGAGAATTCAGTGTGGAAGGGATCATGAAATGCTGAGATTTACAACACTGTTGTGTCAAATACCACACTGTGAAAATGTCTCTACATCAAACACAAAGCCAGCAGGCTCCCAACTGCACTTAGGCTTGTCAGAAGCAAAAACCCCAATGAAAACACCTTGGCAGATGCACAATAAAAAGAAACTGGAAATAATACATTCCAGGGAAGGACCTTGAGGGAATGCCAGTATGCCATCTTACTTTCGACTAGAACAGTTCCTTCTAAACTATCATGTATTTGAAGTTTGCATAAGTTTATCATGCTCCTTAGACTGACACTAGCACATACTAGACAAAAAAGACATTTTCCAAAATTGTTTAAGAGTAAAATAACTCTTACACTGATACTCTTACACTGATAGCTTCTCATTTCAGTTCGGGTCAGACTGAAGATCTCACAAATAAGTGTCAAGTTATTCCATGTTTCTTTGTTGTCTGCTGGAAGTTGTAGTATCTCAAGAATCATTACTTTCCATTTTATGTCATACATTTGGGGAATAGCAGGTTGCTTTTGACAATCGTACAAGAGCTCAAATGCTAGCAGCCCATAAAAATGTTGGAGAGATTGTAGTATTTTTTGATTTTCAAGAAGTGTTTTTAGGTCTAGTTCACGTACAAGTCGTCAAGTAAACTTACTGGAGTTATTTGAGACATTGATTCTGAATTTTTTCATTTTTAAAACTTCTGCTTTAGAGACTTAACGGTAATATTAGACTATTTGGAATATTTCTTGTATTTTTACTCCTATGGGCTTTGTCAAAGATAATTCTCCCTAATCTTGCTTTTCTTCCTCTTCTTTACTTTTTCTTTATATTCATCATTTTCCATATTCAACCATTTCCAAAAATTAGGACTTGGAAATAAAGTCTAATTTATGCTCAACATTTAGATGTATGGCTTATGCTCAACATGTAGATTTCTAACTGTTAAGGAGAATTATTATTTCTGAGATTATAATCTGAGCCTGGTGGAGATAATGAATCTATAATTTTAATAAAGTCTAACAATATTAATGTAAAAATACTTTAAACTTCATTTAAGAATCTAGGAATAGATTTTCACATAAATTCTAGCATGTATCCATATGTTACTACAATTATACCATTTAATCATAGGACTTCATTACTACTTCAGTGCTTACAACTTAATAAAAATAAGTCAGCAAATTTTATTGAAGGAATGAAGCAAAATGCAATGCTCTAAAAGGTGAAGTATTAATACAGTATATTTTACTGGTTCTACTTACAATAATAGCCTCTCAGACTAAAGAAAATTTACATATTTCTATCAGTTGATGTTTGTTCCTATCACCTACTTTGATAAAAAGAACATGCCTACCTTGGATGGAGAAGTGTGTGGAAGAAACCACACTTCAGTACCGTGTTCCATGATAAACCATGACTCTGGTTTTCCTGGCACCATAGAGATGAGCAGATCTCGTAATCTCTGTACAAATCCCTAGCCTCTCTTTCTCCTTGGCCTGCAGGTTTCTTCTTCATTCCATTGAGCAGCTTCATTTTCCCTTGCAATAGTGTTCTCTCAGTGTGTATGTACTGTGGAAGTCATAAGACAGTTTCACCACAGTGTATAAAGAAAATACAGTTAAGAGTAGATTGGTAAGTATTTTTTAGAGATACCATATATCTATATAAGTGTTCTAGTGTTATAAATATATATTGTACATTTAACTAAAACTGCTTACCTGTGTTTTTTATTTTTGAATAATTATACAAACAAGCATAATATAAGAAAAATGGATTACACTTAGGCAATACAAAGTATTAATACTATTTTCATTTATGTAGTTATTTTCTAATAATATGCAAGTATAACAAGAATGTGGACAAAACTTGCAGCTCTTGGTTTTATATATATTATTTTCTCTTCCAATTTTATCTATGTTATGTATTTCTTTGCTATAACTTGAAAAGTGCATTTATGTCTGTCAAAACTGGTAAGACAAATTCTAAACCTTTTTTTCATATACCTATCTCTATTAAGTTTTTAAAAATTAGAAGATATCTGCTTAAGAACTACACAGCTGTGTATAAATATAACTGTCCAGTTATAATTATATTTATATTTATCTTTATTTCACTGTAAGCCATTATTTAAAAAATTGGGGCTATAGTAAAATTATAATGTTTTATATTTCATGTCAATGAATGCAAATTCTAACCAAAAAATGTCAAATATTGACACTAAAATATTAGTATAGAAATAAAAATGCAAAGAATCAATGTGAAAATGTGAGTAGATATTAAGAAATTTGTCCTGGAGGGCTAAGGACACACTCAGAAAGTAGATAATTTTAAATGTGATCATATATCAGTAGAATATAATTAAGTAAATATTATTTACTTATATAGAGTAGCTGATAAAATGAAGCAAATAATTTAAAGACTAACTTTTACTTGAGTAGCTGATATATTCATAGAATAGCATTTTGTTAAATTAACAAACTCTATGTGTGGTACAAAAAAAGACAATTCATGTATGTAAGAACAAATTATGTTTCCTTCACCAGCACTATACTAAAATTTTGAGAGATATAAAAATCATGTGATAAAGAAAGTAGATTAGGAAATTGATCTTGTTTCATTTGAATTGGATTCGATTAGGTAGCTAGTTAAAAAAATATTATTTTTAAATGTTATTTTGAAAACAATATAACAAGATAATGAATGAAAATTGTGTTATTAGTGGAAGATAGTGCTATCTGGATTACATATGATGCATCTACTTTATACTATTTCTATCTAAAGCCAATGTTTTTAGAAAAGTTCATTTTCAATAGGAATGTATTAGAATAAACACAGTATGTTGATTCATCAAATATTCTCAGCCAAAGTCAAAGCCAGCAGGGAAATATGAATTATTCCATAAAATTTCTACTTTGTTATATCCAATCTAGATCTCCTCTAGGGAAAATAATAGCTACTCCAGGCATGGCCCCTTGGCTACTCAAAATTCTTGAGGGCACTGCCCATTCAATAAAGCCAAATCTGTTTGGGAATAGCCCTTCATGACCTGTATCTCTTTAAAAATGCTGCCTCTGAAATTATATAGTCTTCCATACAGAGCAGCTATGTCTCTTCAAATAGCTGAGAGGGCATCAAGATAATCCTCAGGAAAGTGGTAGTGTTATAAATGTTTAAGAGTATTAACAGACTAAATCAGATATCCCTTTAAGAGATCTGTATGCAAGCTGCAAGATGAGGGAGAAGCTTGCTCTTAAATATTTTACCTTGCTTAACTTGGCTCTGCTGATTCACCACTCAGGTTAATGGGTCTTGGCATCCGCCTAAAGATTTTCAGTGGCTGCTGATTCAGGTTACAAAAGAATATGATGTTCTGGTGTCAGAACGAATTAAAATCATAAAATGACAGTCAAGGAATTAAGAAAAAGTGCTTCGTGGATTTATGATGGCAGGTAGGTTCATAACATTTCAGGGGTTGGAAGTAATTTAAAAACTAACAAGAATGAAAATATATTCAATTGTTTTAAGATGAGTTTGTTCTTATGTATATTTGAAGCTACATAAAGTATTAAAATATGAAAGCATCCTTTTTACTTAGGAACATTGGATATAAACTAATCACTTCTATAATTTTATTTCATTAGAAACCTATAATACTCATGTCAACGTTAATGCATAAGGAAAGTATTTGCTTGCTAAATTAGTGGACAATAATGCTTGATTGATCAGTCTTTCATACAGATTCCACAAACTTTTGGCGTACAAAAATAAAATAATGGATTATGGACAGAAATAAATCAGTTATATGTGATTTAATCAACAACTAAATAAATATTTTCTTGATTGCTATTTGAGTCTGGTGATACTATATCCCTGGGGATTTAATAATGAGGTTTCTTGTTTCCTTTAGGTTATTTTATGGTCTACTGGGGGAGGTAGATGAATAAATGAGTAATCCCCGAAGTGAATATGGCATTTAAAATTTAGAAAAGGCATGAGAAGGAATGAGAAAGATGTAACAAGATCACTTGGCCAGGACTGGTGTAGAGAGCATTACTAAAGTCACAGTTTTGCACTAGGTGTGAATAAGGCGCATGTGGGGGGGAGATACAGAAGAGCTGCAGTGCCCTTGACCCAAGGGACAGGTCCCACATACAAACACATTAGCATGCACACGCACGCGGGCACACACACACACACACACTCACACCCAAACACACATTCACACAATGCTCAAAATACAAGAGGCATAGCCACTTGCACAAATAAACTTATTCTAAATAAGAAATATTTTTTCCGTAAGAAGAAAATATAATTTAGGAATGTCAGATAAACTCAATTACTAAACATTTTCTGACTCTATTAAAGTGCTGTATAAAAGAGCTAATAAAATTCAAAAGAGATCTACATGGCTTTCCCAGCCTTCTCCTGCTAACAAATTCAATTCTAGCAAGTTTAACACATGTGACAGGATACGCTAACCTCTATCATCATTCTTCCTTCCTTCTTTCCACGGGACACTTTTGCTGATTTGCCTGATCTGGTGTGACCATCAGAGCAAATGTATTTTCATCCAGGAAATGATGCACTAGAAAAAAAAAGTATCATTTTCTTTTGAATATTGGGTTGTTGTATACAATAGTAAATCTGTTTAGTACTTATATGCTACATATAAAACAACAATTTATTTTGTCACTTTCAGCAACTTGGAAAAGGTATCATTATATTCATTTTGTCAATAAGAAAAATCAGACTCAGGGAGTTTAAACTACACATGCACAATGCTGCCTTGATAGTTATTTCAAACTCACTGTGTTTGCTCTAAGCACATGGGTTTTCATCTACTTTAAGCTCATCAGAAACTTCAATTCAAACAAATTGCCACTTGTTTTCTAAAAACAACTATTCCTCAGTAAATTTCCCAGTACACTAAAAATATCTTTTTTTTCCCTTCGAATACACACAAACATAGTGTTGAAGACTAATCTGGATTCTGGATTGAAGATAACAAGAGCAACAAAATAACAGCCACAAATGGGCCCTGTAATAGAATGCTTGAGGCCTTCAATATTTTTCATTCTTGAGGCAGTTAAAATTGGCTATGGCTGTGTTAATATATAGCCCGTCCTTGTACCTTTGAATAAAATTGAGTGCATTTTCCCACGTTAGCTTTTTATTTGTTTTGTCACAGTAATATCCCACATGAAATTGTTAGGATATAAGTAAATAAATATTAATAGTGATTAAGGAGATCATTGAAAATATACACAATTAGGAAACTCATTTATTCTAGACAAAGAGAGGGTATATAATTAATATCTTTTGATCTGCTTAACTGTTAAATTATGTCTATTTTTAAATGTATTACTATAATATAAAATTTATCAATAGAGTTGTTTTGTACATATTTGGTTTATTTCTTCTCTTACTTAATGTATAAACTGTTTGATTCATGAGGCTTAAGTTCTAGCAATATTAGTATTAACATCTATTCCAGGGTGTTGCAAGTGGTCAGTTATAACTTTTGAATTCAGTTCAACACATCACTTATTGTAACTGGGTTAGAAACACTTTTATGTAAGTCTCTATTAATCATATATATGGATGGATGGATGGATGGATGGATGGATGGATGGAGAGATATAAATCACTGTTTCTTCTCACTGTATGTATATTGTAATAGAAGAAGTGTTTCCATAGCATTGAAGACATATTTTAATTATTTTTAATAAGCTAGAGCTCAGAGACTCAAAAAACATAATTATTTTAGTTTTAGTTTTTCTCTAATTTATTTTGGTGCTGGGGATTGAACCTAGGGGCATTCTACCTCTAAACTACAGCCCCAGATCTATTTTATTTTCTATTTTGAAATAGAATCTTGCTAAGTTGCTGAGGTCAGTATCAAACCTGTTATCCTCCTGTCTCAACCTCACAAATACGGTGACTACAGGGGTGTGCCCCCATGTCTGGCTTCTCTGAAGGTTTTAAAAATTTAATACCAATTTTGTTATTAATTGACATGGGTTCTCTTACCTCTTATCTTTCCATCTCTCTTTTTTTCTTTCTCACTTCCACCCTTTTTATTTTTCTTTTGAAACACAGTCTTACCAAGTAGCTGAAAGTTTTGCTACATTACTGAGGCTGTCCTCAAACTTCTGATCCTCCTTTCTCATTTCTCAAGGATTATAGCTACCTATAACTTTCTC
Source organism: Muscardinus avellanarius (assembly GCF_963383645.1). Classification (NCBI taxonomy): domain Eukaryota; kingdom Metazoa; phylum Chordata; class Mammalia; order Rodentia; family Gliridae; genus Muscardinus; species Muscardinus avellanarius. Next base: position 154,492,548 of record NC_137786.1, read on the forward strand.
ATTTCTCAAGGATTATACCAACACACCTAGCTACCTTCACATATTTCTAAACTTAATTTTTTAAATTGCAGTTTAAGAGTAATTTACTTTCTCTTCATCATTTCATGATTCTGTGTAAGCAAGTGTATCATAAATCATGTTACAGATATGTCAAGTATGTATGAATATCTCTGGACTGGGCCAATCACACTCCAACAAACATTTCCATTGTTTCCACATTCGGCCAGTCTTGAAATTTTCAGTTTTTAGAGAGTAATGTTTAACTATCACTTCTGAATTGCATGGACTTCAAGACAGTGATCTAAAAGATAAAATGCATTAGTGTATTAGCTAAGTGTAGTGGTGCATGCTTGTAATCAGATTACTTGGGAGGCTCAAATAGAAAGATCACAGGTTACCCAGGAGTGGTATAGCTGCATCATATGGTGGATCTATTCCCAGTTTTCTAAGGACTCTCCACACTGATCTCCATAGTAGCTGAACTAGTTTGCATTCCCACCAACAGTGTATAAGAGTTCTTCTTTCCCCACATCCTCATCAGCATTTGTTGTTATTTGAGTTCTTTATGCTCGCCACTCTGATTGGGGTTAGATGGAATCTCAATGTAGTTTTTATTTGCATCTTTCTGATTGCTAATGATGTTGAACATTTTTTTAATGTATCTATTGGTCATTTGTATCTCTTCTTTCCTGAATTGTCTATTCAATTCAGTTGCCCATTTCTTGTTTGGGTTATTGTCTTACTATAACTACAGTAACATGCATACACATGCTCATAGCAGTACAATTTGCAATAGCCAAAATATGGAACCAAAATAGGTGTCCATCAACAGATGAATGGATTACAAAATTATGGAAAATACACAAAATATAATTCTACTCTGCAATAAAAATAACAAAATTATGCCATTTGTAAGAAGATGAAAAGACCTCCTGATATTATGTTAAGTGAGATTAGCCAAGCACATAAAGAGAAGGGATATATGTTTTCTCTAATATGCTCAAGCTAGCGAGTATTTGAGATACCAGAGGGACTACAGGTAATGAAGGAGAAACCTCAGAAAATTCATGGAAGGAAGAGTAGGGGAGGAAGAAGGTTGAGGTTCATTAATGGAAATGCTACATTTGAATGTGTGTGTAAGTATGAATATAATGATTTACTTGTTTGCTTTAAAATTTTTAAAATTTACTCCTTCCCTTTCAATTCAAATGCCTTTTAGTTTTTATTTGATTGATCTTTCTAGTACTTAAGCAGTGAAATGAATATGAGCAACTATACCATGTATCTGATAAGGGGTTAAATATTCAAAGATATAAGAAACTCATAGCAGGAAAATACAAATAATTATATTTTAAAAATGAGTGGTAGAGGGTGTATTCATTTCTAGTCATCCCCCCCATGCCATTTTGGCATGGGGCTATATTTCTATTTTCTGTATTTCTATCTTTCTAATAAACTTCTTTAAATCTTAAAAAAAAATGAGTGGTGGAGCATGCTTGTAATCCCTGTGTTTGGGAGGTTGAGACAGGAGGATTGTGCATTTTCGAAGCCAGCCTCACTGACTTAAGAGACCCTGTTTCCAAATAAAATATAAAATAGGTCTGGGAGTGTAGTCTGGAGGTAGAAGGGTTCCATCCCCAGTACCACCAAAAAAAAAAAAATGAGTAAAGGTCCCCAAAATACATTTCTTTTCTAAAAATCTACAAATGTTAATAGGAATATAAAAAATATATTCAACATGAATAATTATAAAAGAAATATAAATCAAAACCACTATGAGATATTCCTTTATACTATTGTAACATTTACTATAAAAAGATAAATGATAACAAGTGTCAGTGAGGGTTTTGGGAAAATATAACCTCTATACACTATTTTTGGGATTAAAATTAGTATAGCCATTATGGAAAACACTTTGGAATTTCCTCAAAAAGTAAAAGTAGAACTACCATATGATCCAGCAATCTGTCTTCTAGGTATATACTAACATACAATTCAATCAATACCTCATAGAAATTTCTGCATTTCCATAATTACTACAGTCTTATATAAAATATTCAAGATAAAAAAATTCAAAATCCATCACAGGATGAATGAATAAACTGTTATGTACATATTATATTATATACTATATATCATACAATTATATACTAATATATAATATATTACATATTATATACCATTATATTCTATGATATTTTAGCAGTTTATTCATATATTCTATCATTTATATTTTATAATATATACATTTTTTATATATTTCTATAAAATTACTAATCAGAATCCTCATTCTTTGTCTTATTTCTTACTTTTAAATATTCTAACATTTAGATACTAAGCATTTAAGTCAAAAATTTTTAATAAGTCCATTTTTACTGTTGTTATGAAATTTTTCTTCTTGGAGAACAGAAAAAACACTAAAATAATATGTACTATAATAGAACATACATGATGACATATGTTCAGCCATAATAAATATTTTCCTTTGTAATAACATAGAAGTGGAAAACATTAAGTTATATGAGATAAGCCAGATATAGAAAAAAATTGCTGCATTTTCTCACTGATATGTGAAATCTAAATGTAGGCTGAGCAAACAAAAGTGGAGTTTAGATGAAAACCACCTGATAAGGGTGAAATATGGAGGCCAGCCTGCAAAGTGTCATTTATGTAGGATGAATAAATCTAAAATTCTCATGTATGTCATGAGGACTACTGCTAATAATACTCTATTTTACGCAGAAATATTGTTGGGAGACCACTTTTATTATTCTAAATATTTTCTTTAAAGAGAACAAAAAAATAACACCAGAAAGAAAGCAGATTATCTTTAAACACATTTCAAAAGGAACTATGTGGTTATAGCTTTTGGGTTATTATTCAATAAACCTCATTTAAATAAACAATATCTCAAATTGACAACAGAGACACTAAATATAATTAAACATTTAGGCTGTGTGGAATGTGAAACCTTAGAAAAAGAAAATAATTGAAATGTAAATAGATGCTATGTGTGGTGGCACATGCTTGTAAACCCCGTGCTTGGGAGGCAGAAACAGGAGGATTGCAATGGTTCAAAGCCAGCCGTGCTGGCTTAGGAGACCCTGTTTCCAAGTAAAAATATAAAATAGGTCTGGGAGTATAGCCCAGAGGTACAAGGGCTTCCAGTAATCCCAGTACCACCAAAAAAAAAAAAAAAAATGTGAATAGGCAAAAAACTGTACTTCAAAGACTGATCAGAGATTATGATAACATCCTTACTTCCCTAGCATAACACTTTCAGTTATACTTACTATGATAAGTCGAGTCCCTCCCCACATGAGGTCAGCGGGAACAGGAGGTGGAACCCTGGAAGCCAGAAGCAGAGATATGGCGAGACTCCAGGTGCCTGGAGACTCCAAACATCGCGAGACTACAGATGTCTTGAGAGAATCAGCATGGATATAAACCATCAGTTCCTCCAATCCACCATGTGACTTAGCCGGCCAATCAGTACTATGTGCAACTCTCCAGATGTGTGGCCCTTTGGTCCCATCCCCCACGGTCAGCTGACTCCCTGTAGGGTACTGGGGTTGGAGCTGAAAAAAGTAGTGGTCTCTGATAACCTGGTTGATGTTTTTACCTCCCTCCTAAACTCCCTAACTCTATTTTCAACCTAACATACTAGAGTACATTAGATCATATTATGGGACATTATTTTTCTTTGCAGTTGTTTATTAGACATTTGACTTGCCTACTTTGTTATTTCAGAGGGTATATTTGTTTTTCCTGTCATAAATTTCATAGAATGAAATCTTAATTTGAAATATAAAGCCAGGCATGGTGGCGCATGTTTGTAATCCCAGCATTTGGGAAGTTGAAACTGGAGGAACACAGTTCTCAGATAGTTTTAGTTACTTAGTGAGGTCCTCTGCAACTTAGTGAGACCCTTCTCAAAATAAAGAATAAAAAATAGGGCAGGGGTATAGCTCAAGGGTCAAATGTCCCTGGATTCCATCCCCAGACCCACCAAGAAAAAAAAAAAAGAAATATATAATATGTGAAATAAAATATTTTGAATTAGTCACTTTTATATTATCTGATTATTTTATTAAAATATACAAGATTTTTAAAAAGTAAAAATAAAATAAATTTAATGTTGATATGTTTAATAAGAGCTTACCAAATAAAATTTATTTTTCTTTATTTTTCTCCATTTCTCTGTGTTACTTGTCTAATAAACTTTGTCTCTACTGTAAATCATCGTAATATACCAATATTTTAATGGCATTTTAATTGTTGTATATATACTGAATTGTTGCAGTACTAGAGGAAAAGTATTTCATTATTTCTTTTTTTTTTGTGTGTGTGTGTGTGGTACTGGGGTGGAACCCAGAGGCTTTCTACCTTGAGCTATACTCCCAGACCCACTTCTTATATTTTATTTGGAAACAGGGTCTCACTAAGTTGCCGAGAGCCTCATTAAGTAGCTGAGGCTGGCTTCGAACCTGTTCGATCCTCCTGTCTCAGCCTCCTAAGCGCGGGGATTACAAGCGTGTGCCACCATGCCCGACTCATTATTTCTTAAACACTCAATTTCCAGAAAAAGTTTTGATTAGCCATTGATATACATTCTTGTGTTTTGTGTAATAATTCTAATATAGATGTTACAAAAAATTTTCCACCAATACAAATAATATACCTTTTCATTCTTGTCTTTCCCTTCTTTCCTTTCCTTCTTCCTTCCTTCCTTCCTTCCTTCCTTCCTTCCTTCCTTCCTTCCTTCCTTCCTTCTAGAAAAACATTTTTCTGAAGAAGAAATTCTTGGGGTCAAATATTCTATATTATTTTCATAATTTAATATAATTTTTATTAAATCAATATGGACATATCAAAGCAAACAAAATACTTGTGTGAGATGAAGGGAAAAAAGATACTTTCTTGCAAACACTTCCTAATGTAAGAAGATCCAAAATATATAAATATAAATTCTCATAAATTGTCAGAATTTTATCTAATGGAACTGCCTAATGACTATGTTCTTCCTCCTACTTCCTCGCACTGGATTTCATAGTTCTATATCTAGTGTTATTGTTGTCCTGGAATTGGATCTTCAGAACAAATTAAATAATATATAATATAATTATCACTTAAACACAAAGTAATTTTGCGTCAATTCTAAAAAGAAAATCAACACAACTGGAATTTACTTTTTTTTGGTACTTGGGATTGAATCCATCCATTCTACCTCCAAAATACATCCCTAGCCCTTTTATTTATTTATTTTATTATAAAACAGGGTCTCACTAGGCTGATGAGTGTTGCTGAGGTTAGTTTTGAACTTGTGATCCTCCTATCTCAGTCTCCCAACTACTGAGATTACAGAGGTGAGAAATCATGTACCGCTTCTCTTCTGATTTAAATATATCAAAGCTCCCCCCTTAGAATCTTTAACTACTCTGTATATTTGTTTATTACTAGACCAGTAGCACATTGAACTAATTTAAAAAAATCTAAAATAAAAACACATATTTTGATTTTCCACGTCAATTTTAAAAAGATATGCAAAATATTTTATTAATAGGCTTTATGTTGAAAATATGCTGAAGTGATAATATTTCTATATCATGGATTAAATAAAATATACTATTAAAATAAAAAATCAAATTGCCTAAATGCATACAAACAGAATGACAGTTTAAACTTCATTGAATCTTTGCATTATTTTGACAGGTAAACAAATAGCAATCCTATATTTAGGGTATTGTATTTTCTATTCTATGCAAACCATAAATCTCTTTCTTTTTAAGGTTTGTATTTTAAACTAGTTGTACATTTTTACATATATTTTCTAGGTATATATTTTTAGATATATTTGATTATACCATTCATCTTATTTTAATATTTAAAATTTTATAAATGTATCCACACCCATATACTCACACACACATATGATATATTTACTTTCTACTGGAGGAGCAAATGTGTATGTGAGAATGTGTGTATGTATGTGTCTATGTGTGTGCGTATTAATGTTTCTCAGGTTTTATTGCTGGTGTGCAGAAATACTGAAATTTCATTAAAATTTTCAAGTCCTATTTTATCCTACAAAATTGCTACACTTAATCATTATTATAGTAACTTGTTCTTATATTCTTACTGCTTTTTTATGTATGTAAGTAATGACAGTTTGCTTATTTTTATCTTATGCTTTTAGCATAAGAAATCTATGTTGAATTTCTAAATCTCAGTTTTAGCTGTTTTAGATGCCCCCAGTAGATCAGGTCTAATTAATCTTTGTAGGATGTCCAAGTACTTAGCTGTTACAACAAGCATTATGAGTCAATTAAGATGATACTACAAACACACACACAAACACACAAATGTGCACACACACACACACACACACACACACACACACACTCACACTGTTATCCCACTGGAAATTTTTGCTTTCTTTTATTTCTGGCCTCAAATGAATTTTTTTTTTATTTTTCCTGTAGCTTATAATGCTTTTTTAATATGGTTGTCTGCTTTTGATGTTTTAACTATCGTTTTTATGGTTGTGCTTTTGAAGGAGATTGAGCTTTGTCTAAAAACTTACTCTTATGTATGCCTGAGAATATTTCCCTTTGTTTCATTTTAGTTTTTTTTTTTAAGATAGGAAATATTTCAGAATATATTATTCTGCTGGATGTGGTTGCACACTCGTGTAATCCTAGCATTTGGGAGCCTGAGATAGGAGGATCATGGTTCCTGGACAGCTTCAGCTACTTACTGAGCTCCTTTTCAACTCAGTGAGACTCTGTTTCAAAATAAAAAATAGGGCTGTGAGTGTAGCTTGTAGGTAGAATGCCCTTGGGTTCCATCACCAGTACTGAAAAAAAAAAAATATATATACACACACACACACACACACACACACACACACACACACACACATATATATATATATATATATATATATATATATATATAAAATACTTTGAACTTTCTGACAAATCATGACCACCATATTTTGCACATTACGTATATATTTTTATGGTTTTTTTAAAAAAAGCTAAGGACAGAAGGCACTTATATGTGTGGACTGAGGTAGCCAAGGCAACTGTATTTTTTTTCTATTCTAATCTTTGCTAGGTGGGTATTAGTGAACACAAACTTTGGTTAACTATAGAAAAATATGGTTTGTCCTAGATGCAGAATCAAGCTTCGTGTGTATTTTACTTTTTTTTTTAATATTGAAGGGAAGTTTATTCTAGTGACTGAATTTTAGATCTTGAAGTTTACATCTTTGCTTATTGGTTGTTCCAATAAGCAAATAAGCAATAAGATCCCCTGGTAATCTTTAAAATCCCAAATGACATTACATTCACCATTGCAAATAATTTTTGAGCTAGGATTCAAAGCCAGATTTGACTCTGGGCCTATCCCATTCCGTCTTGCTAATCATCTCTTATGGAATGATTCTTTATTTATTGCTAAATAAACCAACTATAACCAAGTAGAATTCGTAAATAAATACCTGAAGCTAAATTATGTGCCAACAATCTAAGGATTATAGTTTGGACTATGTTATTAACTGATCAAATATACTCTATAATTACCTAAAAATGAGACCATCTGTTTAATGAAAGAAGAAACAAGATACAAAGCAATGATAATCTCTTCACTCTCATTTTTTGAAACCTTTTGAAAGACAGTGAAGCTACCATTTACTATTTGATAAGTTCCAAAAGTTTTGAAAGAATAGAAAATATAAGTTCCTATCATTTTAAAGTGCAATAAAATTGCACATATTGGCTTATATTAATAACATTTTAATGTGTTTTAATAAGAATTCCACCTACAAAATTATACTAAAACATTCATCAATCATTATTCTGGTTTTATTTTATTTTATTTATTTATTTTTAATTTGTGCATTGTAGTCATATATCAATCGCATTGGAGTAGAAGACTTGAGAGGATATACAAGCACACATCATCCAATTAGCCCTCATCCAGCCCCCATCCAATTCCCTCCCTCTCCCTCCATCCCATGCTTGTTTGGTGATTAACATTGATACATTTGTTTATGTACCTCCTGTGTTTTAAAGAGGCTCCATCCTCCCCTATTCCATACCCTCTTATTGGTTACCTTAATTGCTTCACTATAGGGCCCTTTCTATAATTCGACCTCTTCCTGTTGCCCCTTTCCTCGTACTTATTGCTGATTAGGGGAAGCATCTGATTTATATTTTCTGCGATATTTCTCTGTGTATGCTTGCGTTGCAAGAGTTGATCCCACTCTTGATGGCCCCAGGAGTGGCCTGGCTACCGGGTGGACTGATCCAGACTTCACTGGCTCAAGCAGCAGTCTTACCTCATGGGAGGCCCCGATTCTGGTCTTGCTGGCCCCGGCACAGGGCCTAACCCCTCAGCAGGCTTGGATCCCGGCCTCGGAGGCCCTAGTACCGGCCTAGCCTCATTCCAGGCTCCGATCCCGGCCTCACTGGCCCTAGCACCAGCCTAATCCCTCGGCAGGCTCTGATCCCAGCCTCAGAGGCCCCAGTAGTAGCCTTGCCTACTGTCAGGCTCTGATGCTGGCCGTTGGCCTCAGCATTGGCCTAACCCCTCGGCAGGCTCTGATCCCGGCCTTGGAGGCCCCAGCACTGGCCTTGCCTCAAGGCAGGCTCTGATGATGGCCTCGCTGGCCCCAGCCCCTGTCTAACCCCTCAGCAGGCTCTGATCAGGCCTCGGAGGCCTCAGTAGCGGCCTTGCCTCACGGAAGGCTCCGATGCCGGCTGCTGGTCCTGGCACCGGCCTAACCCCTTGGCAGGCTCTGATCTTGCCTCAGAGGCCTCAGCACTGGCCTTGCCTCACGGCAGGCTCCAATGCCGGCTGCTGGTCCTGGCACCAACTTAAACCCACGGCATGCTCTTATCCCGGCCTCGGAGGCCCCAGCACCAGCCTTGCCTCACGGCAGGCTCCGATGCTGGCTGTTGGCCCCGGCATCAGCCTAACCCGTCGGCTGGCTCTTATCCTGGCCTCGCTGGTCCCAGCACCATTCTAACCCCTCGGCAGGCTAAAATCCCGGCCTCGGAGGCCTCAGTAGCGGCCTTGCCTTACAGAAGGCTCCGATGCTGGCCATTGGCCCCGGCACCCGCCCAACTTCTCGGCAGGCTCTTATCCCAGCCTCAGAGCCCCAGCACCTTGCCTCACGGTGGGTTCGCTGCTGGCCACTGGCCCCGGCATCGGCCTAACCACTCGGCAGGCTCCAATCCCAGCCTCGGAGGCCCCAGTAGCGGCCTTGCCTCATTGCAGGCTCCGATGCTGGCCATTGTCCCCAGGACCGGCCTAACCCCTCGGCAGGCTCTTATCCTGGCCTCAGAGGCCCCAACACTGGCCTTGCCTCACAGACGGCTCCGATGCCGGCCTCGCTGGCCCCAGCACCGGCCTAACCCCTTGGCAGGCTTCGATCCTGCCCTCGGAGGCCCCAACACCAACCTTGCCTCAAGGTGAGCTCCGATCCTGGCCTTGCTGGCCCTGGCACTGGCCTAACCCCTCGGCAGGCTCCGATCCCGGCCTTGAAGGCCCCAGCGCCAGCCTTGCCTCACCGCAGACTCTGATCCCAGCCTCACTGGCCCCAGCATCGGCCTGACCCCTCTGCAGGCTCCGATCTCGGCCTTGGAGGCCCCAGTCGTGGCCTTGCCTCACGGCAGGCTCTGATGTTGGCCATTGGCCCCGGCACCGGCCGAACCTCTTAGCAGGCTCCAATCACTGTATTGAAGCTCCAGCACTGGCCTTGCCTCATGGCAGGCTCCGATCCTGGCCTCACTGGCCCCAGCATCGGTCTACCCCCTCGTCAGGCTCCAATCTTGTCCTCTGAGGCCCCAGTAGTGGCCTTGCCTCATGGCAGGCTCCAATCCCAGCTTTGCTGTGTCTGTCACTGGCCTCACCCCTCGGCAGGCTCTAATCCGAGCACCCTCTTCTCCCACCCAATTGTCCCACGTTCTCAAGGGTGCGTGGTGGTAACATTCTGCCTCTGGGGTTATTATTTCAAAGGTTCCAGGTGTAATGCATCAGATCTCTGCCTCCCCTGAGTACTGGCCACTGCCATTGCCACTGCCTCCACCATTTCAAATCCTTCCCAGGCTCTTTTTCCACTCTAAATGTTGTCCAGTGTTCCTAA